>NC_092059.1:26082409-26418659 GCF_039877785.1 Chaetodon trifascialis | reverse complement strand
CCATAAAATGTCTGTCATTCTGGTTTATTATCTACTCCCTGGATGTAAGGGTATTTCAAGTCCTCCACCATGTCCTGCATTTGCCCCACAATCTCATCCCCACCAGACCTCAGGAGGGAGGCATCCTAATTTAATGGCCAAACACAGCAGCTGCTTTTAGCTGCTTGTATCTGCAATCTCACTCTTTCAGTCACGACCCTGATCTCATGAACATACTGTTAAATTAAGTGCTTGGTCTGTCAGCTCCTTCAACACAGCAATCCAACACTGAATGCAAAAAAGGAAAAAATTGCATTTGGTGTACAAGTCAATTTTGTCTTTGTTCCCACTGTGGCTATTTAAAAGTGTCCACATGTGCAGAGACAGCCCTGTCTATTGATAACTAATTTAGGTCTTCTCTAGTTACCATCAATGTAATGTTCTTAAGCACTGACCCTGGGACAAACTGCTGTGAATTATTTTAACTTGTTCACTCGTAGATACAAGGTGGACAGTCAGTGCTTGTTCAATGGCGTACTTCCTCACAAATTGGATTGCTCAGTGGTAATAGTGCCTTTTCTAATCACGGGCATTCATGCAAATCGAGTTCAAATCAAGTTCATCCAATATCTTGGTTCAGCGGCAATGTTCCAGTAGAACGCACATCTGATGAATACAGAGGTGAGGACACACAGTTGTAGCTTGTATTCAGTCTGGTGACAGAGAGCGACTGAGCCTGTACAGTGGGTGCACACAATGAAAGCTACAGCTGCACAGTGTAATCCAATATGAAATATATACCCAGTTTGTAATCCAATGCAACAGCACCACAAACTAATGTCTGATATATTACATATATCAGACTTGAATTAGCACCTCTCATACACAGTCAATTAAACACTGAACAATTGCAGGACTAGTGAACTGAATTGCATTGAGATGTACTGTTTTTGATTTGATCACATCCACCGCTTGTACACAGGCTTCAGTAAATGTATGTAGTGTTTGTCTCCCCCTTAGCCAAATTTCCACTACACGGTAGCTAGCTCGACTGGGTGCCCCCTTTCACCTCTCCAGCAGTTGGGGGTTCACTTTGGTCTTGGGAAGCTGCAGTCCTCATTCACTGACTAACTGCAAGCTACACTGTCCATTTACTGCTAAACTGACAACTTTCACTGATAAGCGTTTCCTCTACTCCACTCAGATTCACTGTCTTTCTCTGAGTCACTCAACCCCACATTCACTACGCACACAAAGGAGGTACACTATGCTTGTAACAGAGGATATGGAAGGGGTGCTGTATGCTGTATGATGCTCGCTGAGTCAAGTGAGTGAAAACAAATTGTTGTTTGTGCTGTTGATAGTGGCTATTTAAAAATGCTGAGCTTGTGCAGGATGTCCCCTGGTCCCGTGTTGCACAAGTGGCGATTCTAATGATGATTCCCTCTGATGTGTCAGTGGTCAGCCATGTTTTCACAACACCAACTCGGCTCAACTCAGCTGGGTTGGAACATCGACTGAGGTAAAACTAAAAAAGTCTCTGCTGTCAGGTACTCTCCACAACAGGAATAGAAAAGAGTGAGTAGAGTCAAGGCAAGCTGCACCATGAGGTGCAAAACACCTATTTGATGCTGAAAAGCACAAGTGGACTGAGTCCTTATGACTTCAACGTGAGTCAGATGTGACTCACAAATCCGGTGACTTATGCCATAATTGGATGATTGGAAATTACTCAAAACCTGTGAGGTATGATGAGTCAACGTTACATAATTTTAACGATGACTCAAATTTAAAATATTTTACTCTCTTCCAGAGTAATTCATTTTATGTTTTCACTGCTCGTTTTAGTCTGCACAGTCTTACTTAGTCATTACAACAACATGCAACAGCAAATTGTGTCCTGTTGGCAGGAAATGGTGCGCACTCAACCAGATTTTGATTTCTGACACGGTCACACATCTGTGCATGTAATCACAGATGTTTACTCAGTGGGAGTAGGCACCAGTATTACCATTATACTGTTCACTGGTATTTTATGGGAATTATGGCTAGCAGACATTTTATACAATCAGACACATGAGTATGAAATTGATGTGAATCAAATGCTATGGCTTTCACAGCTGGCAGATCTCGACCCAACTGAACACATTCGACACCCACTGGCTCTTCATTGATTTTGTGCAGTAGATGAATCATGTTGTTGCAGCCTTGTGTTAAAAACATGGTGATTCATATTACACTCATTTTAATTTCAAGACAGTAATCTTACATTTTCTTAGGTTAAGGTTTGAAACAGCAGCAGCTTAGCAATGCTTTTACTTGATCTCATCTCAGTTTATCTTGGTCTGACTTGTGCTGGGCTTTATGACTGTCTTGGTGCCATTTCTAGTAAGATTACTACTTCAGATTCTTTTTATTTTGCATCCTTACAAGCTCATTACTGTGGTGTTTTAGTTTTCCAAAATGAACAATGTGAAATGCTTTACTCTCTTCCGATAAAGCTTGCCAAGAAGTAGTGTCAGGTGCATGCAGCCAAAGTGAGCAGTTGTGCTGACAATGGTGTTAGCACAGGAATATCCTCTGCTATTGCTTTTCTCACGATTCTTAACCTTTTCGATAGGAAAAAACATAATCTTTTTTTTTTTCATCTTAATATTTCCTACTGAATGGCTTTTTCGGCAGACCGTTGAGACAGTGCAGTCCAGAAAGTAAATGTCCCTTACTGGTTGACATAGAAACACATGAACGCTTTTGCAAGTGAAAGACACATTTAAAACCTTGCCACTGTTGCCAAGGTAGTGACTTCATTTGACCTCAGAGTCCAGAGACAGATGTCAGCCCTTGAAGGGAGTAACCAATCCTGTCTTGTGAATCTGTAGTAATCAATCTGTAGGGACGCCCTGCTTGGCATAACAACAGCTCTCTGGGTTGACAGCTGCCATCAGAGAGTGGAAGTGAGCAGTCTGTTCAGTTGACTAAACAGAGACCAGACTTCGTCGGGGAACTGATTGAGTATGTTTCTGAAATGGCATGGTTTGCTTGTGGTGGACTGTGTGGACTGCACTTGTGGTCTGCTGTTAAGTCATCGGTGCTGTTGTGTGTTTCCGCTGCACCCAGGGATCATTGGTCAATCAAACTGTTTCCTGTGCTCTAGTATATACCTTGATGAAGTTTAAATATGTGTACATTTTTCTTTCTCTGCTGAGCCATGGTGAATATTAATGCCCTAACACTAATTATCCAGAAATCTAAAATTCACCGTTCCCTGTGTGTGGATTTAAAGACTACAGGCTTCACGCACAGCTCTTTGCTTGAATTGCACACTAATAAGCTGCTGAAGTGAAATGAAAGCTGAATACGCCAAACAATATTTTGATGTCTGTCCTCTGTGTGTGAGTCCCCCATTGTGAATCTCAATCAACTTCTAAATTGTACATGAACAAGCATTTATTCCCACCCTGTTAACTCCCACAATTAGCCATAATTGGATAATGAGATGTCCTTCATGAATATTGATATGCATGTAAATGTATTGTCCTACCAGTCTTTTTGTGGGAGTAAATGGAAAAAAGTGAGATTAAAAAGACAAATTTCATTGTGAAACTCAGTTGAATAGGGAAAGTTAAAGCAAGGTTAGTGTTACTTACTGGTCTTCATTCAGTTAGAGAGGGAATGTGTCACAGTAGTAGTTAATGTTCAGAGAACAGCCTTTAGAAAAAGTTAAACAGAAAATGCTGACAACAGTGTGTCAGTGACAGGAATGATTGGACACCAGGGCTTAATTAAGGGAAATTCAAATTAAATGCAAAGTGACAGAAGAACATGGTGACATCAGACGGACTCAACAGATGTGAACAGTTGAGATAAGGCTGTAATTGATTGACTATTGCATTCTCTTTCCTTATATTGCGCAACCTGGTCTCAACAATGTCTATATAGCAATCATGTTGTTCTTTCAATTAGAGAGGACACCAGAAGGCAGTCAACTCAGGTAACAAGCTGCATGTGAGCTGTGGAGAACTGCGACAAAAGCTTGAGGTGGGCAATTAGCCACATGCCAAATGTTAATAACACTCTCACCTTGCATCCCTCTCTCTCTCAGCCGATATTGTATTTAGTGTAATTTAGGCGTGTCCTTGACAATTCTAATTGGGTTCAACATTCAAACAACTCGGTACATTTTTTAATGGCTGAAATGGTTCTTATAGCCAGCTCTTTCTTTCTCACTGACACAACACAGACATAGTGTAGAGCTACGGAAACCAAATCACGCACATGAAAATGCCTTTTGTGAGTCTTTTGTATGCAGCGGCATGCTTAAAGGATGCTACGACGAATGGGTCATATATTAATGTTCCCTATTTAATAAAGAAGTTGCGTTGTTGGTTAACTACAATAGTTTCCATCTGTGGAAAGTAATAAATAAATGATTGGGGTCCAAATGTTCCTTCAGAAAGTTATCATTAGAAAGTGTTGTCATGGCCTCTTTCCAACTTTTTTGTGGAAAGCCGTGAATATATATTTCAAGGCCCAATTTGTACCTTACAAGGCTGGTATGCGCTGCACGATGGCGCAGCAGGAAGTGCGTGTGCCTCACAGCAAGAAGGTTGCAGGTTTGATTCCCGGGTCGGGCCTTTCTGTGTGAAGTTTGCATGTTCTTCCCGTGCATGCGTGGGTTCTCTCCGGCTTCCTCCCACAGACCAAAAACATGCTCATTAGGTTAACTGGTGACTCTAAATTGCCCCTAGGTGTGAGTGTGAGTGTGAATGGTTGTGTGTATGTGCCCTGCGATCGGCTGGCGACCGGTCCAGGGTGTACCCCGCCTCTCGCCCATTGACAGCCGAGATAGGCTCCAGCCCCCCCGTGACCCCGAAAGGGATAAGCGGCATAGAAAATGGATGGATGGAAGACTGGTATGCCATGCGTTTTATGCTATGCTAACAAGTATTCCATGAAGTCTTTCTCGAGTCTTAGATTTGTCGTCGAATGTGTATCACTGAAACAGCTATGGCTTTTCATATGTTTCTTTTTCTTATTATCAGACACATACTGCAGGTGTTCTTGTGATTATAGAATCATTATTTCTTGTGACTATGATACATTTTTCCCAGAGTGAAAAAAAAATCTTACCATTAATCCAATTTAATTTAAACACAAAACTGCATATAATAATTGACAATATGGGGTTTATTCAAAATTGTCTTCTGAAACAGTTTTAACACAGTGGACTCTATTTTTGTCCCCGCCCACTGGCAGTGGTATTTTGGCAAACCGAGGCATACAGAGGTGCGCCAGGATGGGCGTTGCGGCGCAGTAGGGGGAGGTGTCGGCATAAGTCAGACCTAAATTTATATATTTTGATCAGTATCTCATCTGACCACATCGAAAGCGCGTTCAGCACGCGTAATGGTCACTCACCCTGACTGAATTCCACACAGCGATGTCTGGTGATCTGTGACTCAAATTGCCTGGTGACAAACGTATATGCCACTTTCCCCGGGTCGGCACATGACCCGTTCATCGTGGCGAATTCTAGCATCCCTACAGTCTTTCAGGGGGACACCCCTCTGGATGGGTGGCTGCTATAATGGCTATCCACTGAAAACGTGGTTGATGACGCCATATATCACACCTTCAACAAGACGGCAGTGTGGTTTTAACGGTGCTCGGTCAGTCATCGAACGCACATTTGGGGTTCTCAAAATGCGTTTTAGATGTCTGGACCGGACAGGTGGTTCATTAACATACAGCCCTCAGAGTGTGGGTGCATTCTTTGTGGCATGTTGCCTTTTACACCACATGGCTGTACGACGTGGATGTCACTATGAACTCACGGAGGACACATTAAGGGACTTAAGACGGAGAGAGGGCGAACTGCATGTGCTGTGTCAACTGGGAGAGCAGCAGAGTGCAGGGAGAGGAGGGAGCGCCTCGCCGCCCAGCTTTGTCATTAAGTGAGTATTTGCGGTTACATCAGTTGGTTAGCACGGTGGCACCCAACTGTCGCCTCACAGCTAGAAGGTCCCTGGTTCGAATCCCGCTGTGGGCACTGGTGGCGTGTCCTCCACCATGCCTTCGGTGCCTGCTGCTCGAGGAGAAAAGGGGGTCCTTTCTGTGTGGAGTTTCCATGTTCTTCCCGTGTTCACCCGGGGTTTCCTCCTTACATAACCCCCACTAAAAACATGCAAGAAGATCACCACCTGACCAATGGTGACGAAGGAGAACCAGTCCCTGGGCGCCGCTGTCGGCTGGCAGCTGGCAGCCCACCGCTCCTGGTCTGCCGCAGAGGATCGACAGACCAAGGATGGGATAAATGCGGAGAAAATAGTTTCACTTGCATGGCGTGTACAGTTTCCTCCCTGTAACTCTGTGTGTGTGTGTGATTAATGAAGTTGACTTCTTCTTCTTCTTCTTAGTTCAAAAAACATCTGAAGAGCAACATCTGAAGATCTATCTAAACAGATAGACAGTATTGAAATAAATTTTGCGACTGTGAGCCTGGACCTCCTGGACCAGAACGTCTCCTCCTGGGAGAAGTTTGGGCGTCGGACACTTTCCTGCGCGGGCTCAGTCATCCTCGAAACGTGCCATGTGCCTCGCCAGGCGTTTTTAAAGGTGAGGCGAGGAGCTGGTGTGATTGGTGAAGATTGGACTCGACTGTGTCAAACCCACTCCACGCCTTCAGCTCCTCCCTCCTTCCGAGTTGCGCCACTGGGTGGGACTGAGATGAGAAGGGGGAGTAGTTGCGCCGGCAGCGCAGTGCACGAAAATACCAAAGTCTGCGCCGCCATGCCCCATCGGCGAAACAGCCTCCGCCGCGCAGACAGCGGAATCAAAAATAGAGCCCAGAATGTCAGAGTGCTTAAATCAGCAAGTATGACAATCTCTTGTGTTTTATTTACTTACTTTACTTATTTATTTACTTATTTTGCAGTCAATGCCCCACCACCTGTTGAACGTCACTCTGCACTCTGATTTTGGGATGGGACCTACTTGTCTAATAATAAACTGTCTGCACGAATTGTGGAGGATTAAGTACCTGGGGGTACATATTGACAATAAACTGGACTGGGCAAAGAACACTGACGCTCTCTACTGGTGTCACAACTGGTGTTAACACTGTCGTCTCACAGCTAGAAGTTCCCGGGTTCGAATCTCGCTGTGGGCACTGGGGGGCGTGTCCTCCACCATGCCTCTGGTGCCTGCTGCTCGAGGAAAGGGGCCTTTCTGTGTGGAGTTTGCATGTTCTCCCTGTGTTCACCCAGGGTTTCCTCCTTAAAAAAAACCCCAAAAATCAAATTCAAAATTTGCCTCTTAAATGTAGTGGAGTAGAAGTATATATATATTTGCATACAATAAAATACTCAAGTAAAGTACAAGTACCTCAAATTTGTACTCAAATACAGTACTTGAGTAAATGTACTTGTGTTATATTAAATGTTACTTTCCACCACAGTCTGTAATATTTCTTGCTCCAATAAATTTCTATTCAGTAAAACTTGAACTATGACCTGATATTTCAGGAAGCTGTAGCAAAGTGTTTTCTCTATAACTCATTTAATCCATTAACATGGCAGCAACCTCTTAACCTCTGTGCCTTTTTGCTCTACGACACCCCGTCTTCTCCTTCTTCTCTTTCCACCAGTGAATCTTGCTCATCCCACTCTGCCTCTCTCTCTTCATCTTTTCTCCTCTCTCGCAGAGACAGTTACTGAGTTGTATTCGTGGTGGGAACTGCCCTGGACCCAATGTCAGCTCACTGCAGTTGCCTGGAGATGTGAATTTCTTCGCCAACCAGCTGGCTGTGCCCACCATGGAGTTTGCCTTCGAGCAGAGCAAAGCAGAAGAGGTACACCTAAGCCAAAACACCAGAATCTTTACTTACCACTGCTCTCACTACTTTGCCTACTGATACCCTCCATTTTCAGATGACCCTCTTATAGCCTTACTTGAATTTTATGCTCGGGTGTAGGACCGCCGCAGAGCAGAGGATCTAGTCTGATAAATGCAAGAAACAGTTATGCCTTGCTTCTCAGTGTCTGACAGAAAGCTGTGAACAGATTTAATAGGATAAACTTCTGTGTTTGCCATTGGACACAACTTGTGTGTCTTTAGCTCTTAATTGGAAGTCAGACTTTTCTTTGTGAAGATACAGTGACGTGACAGTAGTCTGTGTGTATCATATGTTAAAGAAAAGTGTCCTACAATATGGCACTGCAGTAATTTGTCCAGTTCTGACACATTGGAGACTGGATGTGTTGACAACCATCTGGAGCCTCTGAGACTAATAGCATTGTTAAGATAGAATAAAATATTTCAGCATCATTTACAGACCCAGCTTGACACACTGCAGTATGGATTATGGCTCTATACAACCAACAAATACACATCACAGAGCTTACAAATTATGCGTATCCCCATAAAAATGCAGTATTGATGTTTGTTGTATTGCCTTGGGGTGGAAACACAGAGATTTAGCCCCAGCTAAATCAACCCACTCAAATTTGGAACTTCTGGCTAGGATGGCAACTTTGAGCTTAATTAGTGCGAGAGATCTTCATGATGTTTATCTGCCCTCCAGGCTTCTTCACAAGCTCAAAATAATAGGTAGTTGAGGGTGAAATCCACAGCACTGGTTTTCTTAAGGAGGGGAGACAAATCCCAAATTGAATTAAACACAGTCTAATACATAAATATGCTTGACTCTACTAGAGGGAAGTCCAGTGCTCACTCCTTAGCATTATCTTAATAGCATTCACACTTAAGTGGTATGTTAAAAATCTGTGGGCAATCCCATTTCCTGTATTGTTTCATTTCTTTATAGAGACTTAAGGAAAGCTGACAGGGACAGAAAGGTCACACAGTTTCTGTATGGACTTAGTTGCTTCACAAGGACAGGTGTATCAGGAATCACTCAGAGGAATGCTGAAAGCGATCCTTGGACTTAATCCCTGCACTCTTTACAGTGTGAAAAAAATATTTATGAAGCTTCCTGCGCTTTCAGCAAGGACTTAGGCAGTTACAACGTGGAAATTAACATAACATACACAAACTGGGGACAACGCTGCTCGTGGTTGTGGGTTGTAATCTTTATTTGTGTGGATAAATGATATGGGTCACTAAGTTATTTATGTTACATTTGAAATGACCTATATCTCATCATGACATTTACCAGTTAGCCTTAGTCTTAAATTGCTTAGCCAGGGCTGCACGTCACATGTATTATGCAATATTTACATGCAGCAATGATGTTACAGACCCTCTGTGGGCTTCGTTGGTGTATTGTCACTTTTATTACATTCATTTGTCAGGGTCCATGTAGAAAAACATTAACCTCAAAGAGAAAGACACAAACCTCCAGCTAACTTATTGTCCCTTACAGCAACACCCAGTGTTGGCAAACACACTGTCACAATATGACCATGTGTCTTCAATGAAGCCCCGTCCTCATAATTTTAAATAAATGAATGAATGAGAAGACCCACAAATTTGTAGAATGCAGCTTTTCACAAGCTTCACACTAAGTACTTTGGAAATAAATGCATCTGGGGAGCAGCAATCAAAGATGGATGTATTACTGCCAAAATTATCAGTTATGTCAGACCCCAAACATTGCAGAGCTACATCTCCCTGCTGCTGTAAGGTTGTGAGTCAATTGGTAATTGCATTCTCCTCATCCCACACAAGGTCAGTCAAAAAGAACTTGTTTACCAAAACAGTATCTTTTAACAACCTCATCCTCATCAATACATGCTCACATTGTCTGAACACCATCTCCTGAGGACTCCTAACAGGCTCGGACAACTGTGGAACACATTTTAAAAGTCAAGTTAAAAAGTTGATAAAAATATCTTTACCTCCAGGCCTAAAAGTAGGACCAAAAATGCATCACTGAAAATCTTTGGCCAGTTGGACAGATTTTATACTCTCAGACAGCTGTTGAATCCTGGCCCAGGTAAGTTTCACATATCTAAGATGATGAACTTTACTGTGAGGAGCAAGGTCACACATCCTGAAGGCACAGATCAAGCAGGTATTAAGAGCAGTAAGAAATACATGACCTGGATCAGTAACCTGCATGCATTATCACATTAATAAAACTTCCTTCCCCAACAGCACTCTTCTCTCCTCTGAGCTACAGGGACCTCTTATTGACACTAAGATATGTTTTCACAATGCAGAGACAGTTATGTAACAGAAGTGTCTAGCAATGTATCACCGTGCTGAAATAGTGGATATTGTTTTTATAATCTGACAGCCTTCTTGGGTGAGTTTTGTTTCTGCGGTGGTTTTCTGTATGTAGCAAACATCCTCCAACACTGATCATTTCAGCAGGAGAGATTTCCTACGAACTAAATGCACTGTGTGGGCTGAAACTATGTTTTGAAAAGCAGATGTCTTCACACCTGCCAACATAATCACTGATAAAACTGCTTTTGTCAGTTTATATTGTTTTGGTCAAAACAAATGCCACAAATGGAGCTCAAAATGTTTGTGAAATGTTTAACCCAAGTTATTTTTGACAGTTGTATGTATCATATTTTTAAGTCGTATACTGTATTAGTCATAGCTCTCATTTTTGTCTCCCACTCACTGAACCCAGATTGTGGTCTGCTCTTTGGTTCTCCCACCATGTCACATTACTGGTGTTGTCATGGCAAACAGTCTGTATTTGAAGGAGGAGGCCATGGAGTTGTGATACTTCTCCTAATTTCTAGATTCTCTCCCATCCAAAAGAAACTTGCTGGATTCAATGCACTGAATTTGAGAAATGGTGGAATGCAACTTTGTAGATTTACTCAAGAACTGTATTCAGATCAAATATTGTGGTACTTGTACTTTACTTGACTATGTCCATTTTATGCTACCTTATTTCTCAATTCCATATATTTGATAGATACTCAGTCGTCAATAGAATAGTGAAAACATCTTTTATTAAAGAGAGAAAAGTCTTCAGTGCTATTCTTTGCTCTTCTTGCAATGAAGAAATACTCTCCAGTTCTGACATAACTGATAGCATTGAATGAACGGTTGCTTCTCTCACTGTCTACACACCCACTGTAGACTATGTCCGCACATAGCTCCCAATAGTTCGTCACAGGGCGTTGACTGGTCCGAAAGCATGTAGGTTCGGCCACAAACGCATTGCCTGAATCCTGGCAAGAGGGATTGATTGATGTCTGCAGCCTCATTTTCACTGTATGGTAAGGCTCAGCTTGAATCCACTCGAATTACTTTTGGTACCAGGTATCTCAGCTGATCATCATAGCGACACTATGAAATTGCCCTGACATCATCTTTAACGCAACACAAACACAGGAACAGTGGAGGATCTTGGAGGGATGTTGTTTTTGACTCTCGGTATGTGGCTGTTTGTCAGTAAGAAACAAACTTTTTCAGAAAAGACTGATGGCAACAAAGCAAAAGATTGGTGGAAAAAATAGGAGGGCTTGGGAAATTCTACATCACACGACAAGACATCTCCAGCTGCTCTGTTACTAGTCAATGCTCTGCAGTTTTTTTAACTCCAAGTATCGGCTCAGCTCGTTTGGAAACTCAAAAGAAGTGATACCAAAAAAAGTAGGTGCCAGGTAAAAAAAAAAAGAAAAGAAAAAAAAACAGTTCTGAGTGAGTTGAGCTGAGTCAAGCCAAGTCGTACCATGCACAGGAAATGAGGCATGGGTTTTTAACAGTTCCATCAATGAAGCATGTCTCTTGCAAACTCTCACAGGGTTTCATTTAAATATCTGTTTGAGGTCAACAAGGTTAAGTTATCCATTATTTCAAAAGAAGGAGAAAAGTTCAAAAAATGGAAACAGATTTGTGTTGCTGAACGACCCTTCATTACCCCTCACCCCACATTTATCTTCTGAACCCTAGTATAGTCCTGTGATTCCCAACCTAGATATAAAGTACTTCTCCACCTCCAGCTACAACAGTAAAATGGAGCTCATACATTGCTGCATCAGTATTAACAACCTCATGTTGTGTGTGTGTATATATATAGAGAGAGAGACTGAAGAAACATGCACGATGATATGTTAGATATGATAGATATGTTGTATTGTTGGCTTACAATGGAAATAATTATATAAAAATAATTGCATGCATAGTATTTTTTACAAATATTCCATCAATGTATGTAGCTTTATGGATTGCCATTTTAGGCCAGGGGTGGGGAAACGTTTCCCTACCTAAGGCCATTACAGATTCTACAACATCCTTCAAGGGCCATATTAAACTATTTAAAATATACATCACACTAATCTCTCCGATGGCTGGAGCTGCTTCTCTTTGGCGGGATGTCTGATGTCAGATGGTATTGATGATGATGGTACTTGCAGCTGGTTTTCGAGGGTTCGGTCAGTCAGTTTTGAGTGGTCCAAGCTTTGCAAAAGTCAGTTTTGAAGAGAACCACTCACAGCAGTGGGCCATGGCTTTGCACGTCAGTGATTACGTGTTGTTTGAGTGTCAGGTACATCAGCTGGTTCCACATTAAACAGTGTACCAAGTGTTCAGTTCATTTTGTTCACTTTTCATGTCCTCAAACGTCTAACCAAATACCTGAAGGCGTTTTCACTCCCAGCAGCATATTCAGATGCCACAGCAGGCTTTTGTTCTTGTGGAGCACAGTGCTAATCTTTCCAGTTGCACTTGCCACAGCTTTTTGGGTGGCACAGTGGTAACGCTGTCACCTCACAGCTAGAAGGTCCTGGGTTCAAATCTCGCTGTGGGTGCCGGGGGCGTGTCCTCCACCATGCCCTCGGTGCCTGCTGCTTGAGGAAAGGGAGTGGAATTTGTGTGTTTGCATGTTCTCCCCTTGTTCACCTGGGGTATCCTCCTTAAAACACCCCCACTAAAAACATGCAAGAAGATCACCACCTGTCCAGTGGTGATGAAAGAGATTGGGTCCCCGGGTGCCGGTCGGATGGCAGCCGACCGCTCCTGGTCTGCCGTGGAGGAAGGTGACCAGGACGGGATAAAGGTGGAGGACAAATTTCACCAAATCTGCATGGTGTGTGTGTGATGTAGTTGTTGTGTGACTAATAAAGGGGATTGTCCCTCCAATAGATTTAATTTTGCTTCAAATGATTTCACATTTGAAAGTGGAGAGGTGAGAAGCTGGCCGGAGCTCGAGGTTGCAGCTTACAATAGTCCATGGCATGAAGGCCAAATCAAAGCCACAGGTTTTCCTTCATCTCTGAGTTATGTGAGACAAACTGACAGTTTGGAACAAATGTACTTTGTCTGGGTTTAGTAGCTCTGCCATGGCAACAAGGCACTCTGTCATAAATTCATCTTCTGAATCAGGTTTCACCTTCTTAGCTATTAGCTTGCTCACCACAAAACTTGTGTCAGTATAACACTGTCTCTGTCCGAATGTGGTCTTGTGAAATAATCCAAACTCTGCCAAAGAGCCTTAAATTTCTCCAAACACATTTGTTCTTGCAGCTCATCCATTTTAGCATGTTAGTAGCTGTAATGACTCTTTGTATTACTTTTTAGCACTGTGAATATGCACCCACAAACTAACTCAGGTACACTGACTTGACTTTCACTTCAGCAAAAAATAAATACAATTTAGTCCATTTTTCTTGGAAATCGCAAAACATGATGTCATTGACATGATACCTACCTCTATGTGCATGTTGCATTCATGGGTCACAAGAATATGTTCTACAACTTCATGTTATTTTCTTTATTGGTTTCCCACCTGATCTACAGATTATACATTTGGCCAATGAAGTGCACTCATCATCGCACAGTGATTTCCAATGATGGAGGATTATTTGAGACATTTTCTTTTGGAATATTTTCTTTAAAAAAAATAGATAAATAAAAGAATGCTTTCAGCTCAGTTGAGACAGAAATCTGAAAGGGCCAAAGATTAGAGAAGACACAGGATAATGTATTCAAGCAGATACGTATGGCCCCAACACACAAGCACTTTGAGCAATTTCTGCCTCTGTGTTCCAACGTTGTTCAATATTCCAGACCACTATATGTGGTCTACTGTGTGTGTGTAATTGTATTCATCCATCCTCATATGCCCAATAAACAGAGGTGTGGTGCTGGTAATGTGTATGAAAACCACCAGATGTTGTGAAGTGGTGCCACAGTGTTTGTGACAGGAGTGTGGTTCGATGAACATTTGTTTTCTCATTTAGCATCTGTTTTTCTCTCACTCCATGAAAGTTGTCTCCTTTGTGTTGCAATGCTCCTCACACTGTCCTACTGTCCTGCAATTTTTCACCTCCTGCTATAATTTTACAAAGTTTGTTGTACAAAGTTTGCATGGTTGTTTTAAGATGGTTGAAATGTCACAAAGATGTCCATTTGCATTTTAAGAGTGGATGTAAGTCAGTGTGTTTGTGAAATGAGGATGATCTGCAAAGTCAAACCTGCCTGTGCAAAAAAACTGGGGCAGTTTTTTTGTTTGTTTGTTTGTTTGTTTGTTTTTCAGTACATATTACCAACATGAAAGAATGATATAACTAGAAGCAAAGGTGAGTAATATAACGATATTATCATTGGAAACATTCAGGGTGATGTAACACAATACTCTCAAAAAATCCTTCAGTAGATGTTTCTTTACCACAGCACAGAACTCTGGAAGTAAAATTCCACCCTATTGGTGCAATGTGTGGGAGTTGTCTCTGACATATGTCATCAAGCACTGGCTTTGGGGACCTGGAAGAGAAATCAGACAGGCTGGTTAGGTGTGAGGAGAATATCTGACATCCCGTCATCCTTGCTGTTGCTTGGTTCAGAGCCACATTGAGGTTCAGGTGGGGATTAATAGAGCCAGAGGGATCTTAATCTTGACATGGACTCCTTCCAGATAATTGTAGTCTTCCAAACATAAGGACTAGGGCTGGAACATTTTGTCCATCTGCCTTCTGTGATGTCCTCTCTTTGATAGCATTATTGTTTAAAACATAGCAGAGCATAGAAGAAAGCTCTGCAAATAATTAGTATGAGTAAATCTATCCACCATAACAACAACAAATTGTCCTTCCATGCTTCATCTTTAATTTCTTCTCTCACTACGTCAGTAATATCTGTAATTATGTCATTGTAGGTTGTAACCAGTGTGCCAGTAAACACTTTATTGTTTGATAGGCTGTAATCTAAACCTTTGTTGTATTCAGACAAAAGGAAAAGAAGCTCCACATAATTCCATCTAATATTTGATCTGTTCCCCTCATTGTGACCCCTAAAATGAGCTCTCTGCAGCAAAAAGACAACCCAGTTGTCTTTGTTTTGTCTCACCTGTTCTATTTCCCTTCTGTTTGTGTAGACAGCTCACCCTGCAATTGCTGCTCAGCCCTCTGTTATACATGCAGTAACCTTATGTCACATTAGGGTTAAAACGCTTTTGCCCTCACCTCCTGCTCTTCATGTCACCCAGCTTTTGGATGTTTCTTTGGAATTAAATACTTTCGACACAAACTGCAGACTGGCACTTTTGCACCAACCCTTCAGCTTCATCTGGCACTGACTCAATTTCAGCTCTACACCAATCTGATCCCCTGACCACAAATGTATTTCAAGAGGACTACCACACTACTGTCCTGTCTCTGACTATCTTAGCAGGGTTAGCTTTTAGCCTGGTGACTGAGCCAGTTGACACTTTAGCAACAAACAATCGTGGAAAATACCAGTAAGCACACTCACAGCTGAAAGGTGACATCAAATGGCTGAAGATGGAACTGAAAACAATGAGCTAATCCTGGGTTTCTCCACTGTTGCCACAGCCATGTCTCCAGGGCCCCTCCTTTACTTTATCACCCTTATTGACCATCCACTTGAAGCCGGTAAACAATGCGTCATCCCCAGCCTCCTGCCCTCCCCAAGCTTTGGCGATGTCAAATTCAGTTGTGCTGCTCGAATCCATATCTGTATAAATTTGCAAGATGGCGCTTTGTTAGGTGGCAGTCTGTTGCAGTAGTTCTGCCATTTTCATTTGTTTTTGTTCATTTCATGTTTTTTTGTTTCTTTGTTTGTTTTTCTTTTATATTCTGTTTCCCAACTGTGTTTTTGCTAACTGTATTGTGATGTTTGTGCACAGTTTTACAACTTTTTTGGTGGCCTTTCTGTTACTTTTTGCACTCTCTGGAACGGAACAGAGGGCTGTACAGAGGGGAGTGGGGGCATTGTCTACTCACGCGAGCAGCAGATTGCATTGTGTAAAACCAAGCTGCTGCCCAGAGAAAGGATTGTAGTCCCGGACGAGCTGAAGAGATGACATCGGGGATGCAGAGCTGGAGCCAAATGGTTGGTGAAGGCACGGAGATACAGACCGCCCGTCCCGGTGATCATCGCGGGGAACGTGAGGTCCTTAGCAAATAAGACGGATGAGCTTGTTGTGCTGGTCAGGACTCAGTGGGAATACCGACAGTACAGCCCTATGGCCTTCACTGAATCATAGCTGCATTTAGACGTCCCAGACCAGAGCGTGGAGGTACCTGGCTTCAGCTGTGTGCTGGCGGACAGAGACATGGCTCGGAGCAGTAAAAAGGGAGGAGGGATTGTGCTGTTTGTGAATGAGAAGTGCTGTAATCTCACTAATGTTACTGTTAAGGAATGTTTCTGTAGCCAAGACATTGAGCTGCTAGCTGTGGGGATGCGGCCTTATTATTTGCCTCAGGAGTTCACGTCGGCCATTGTGATCACTGTTTACATAACCTTACTAAGTACATCAATTCTGTGAACAGACCATACTGCCAACCCGGACTGTTTGCTGCTTACCCAACAACAAGCCCTGGATCACCAGTGAACTGAAAAGTCTTCTAAACAGGAAGAAACAAGCTTTCAGGTCAGGGGACAAAAAAGAACTGAGGAGTGTTCAACTCGAACAGAGGGAGAAGCTGAGGCAGAGCAGAGATGCCTACAGGAGGGAGCCGGAGGCTAAACTCCAGCAGAACAAGGTGAAGGATGTGTGGACAGGAATGAGAGGACATCACGGGGCTCAAGGCAAAAGACAGACCAGCAGCTGGCAGCCTTGAGAGGGCCAATTAGCTAAACCACTTTTTCAACAGGTTTGGCTCACAGCCAGGAGTGTCCCTACATTCCCCCACCCCCTTCACACCTCACCACTATCCCAAGCTTTCTCTCTCCAACCCTCAATTCCCTCGACGATCCCTCCCTTGGACTCAACTCCCACATCCCTATCCCCTGCCTGACTGCGGGCCAGGTAAGAAGGCAGCTGGAGATGCTGCACCTGGGCAAGGCTGCTGGCCCTGATGGCATTGAGGACTTGTTCCAACCAGCTGTCCGTGATCCTGGGAAGCCCCTAAGCCTGCAGAGTGTCCCGGTCCTGTGGAAGACGTCCTGCGTGGTTCCTGTTCTGAAGAAGTCTCCATCTGGCCCCAAAGGCTATCGACCCGTTGCCCTTACATCGGTCATAATGAAGGTGCTGGAGAGGCTGGTGATGGCCCACCCCAACCGCAGGTAAAATCATCACTGGACCCTCTACAGTTCACCTACCAACCCCATCTGGGTGTGGACGACGCCATCATACACCTGCTGTAGCATGCTCACTCCCACCTGGATTGTAACAGCAGCAACGTGAGGATAACTTTCTTTGATTTCTTCAGTGCATCTAATACCATTCAGCTGCTGCTCCTGGGTAAGAAGCTGTGAATGATGAGTCGACGTGCTCACAATCTTCTGGATTACTGACTATCTGACAGACAGACTGCGTTTTGTCTGACTGGGCAATGTTCTGTCTGAGACCATGGAAAGTAGTACAGGAGCACCACAGGGGACTGTTCTGTCTCCTTTTCTCTTCACTTTGTCCACCTCAGTACAACTCTTCATCATGCCACCTACAGAAGTTTTCAGACTACTCAACGGTGGTGGGTGTACAAAGGATGAATGAGAGAAGGAATACAAGCAAGCTTCAGATCTCATATGATATTTAGGAACATCTTTGACAAAATCCCAGCTGTCTGTGAAGGATGGAAGATGCAACTCTAATGTGGAGGCCCTCAAGGCTCAGTCCTTGGCCCCCTCTTACTTTCCATCTATATGCTTCTGCTAGGCAAAAATGTATAGAATCTCAGTATCTCTTTTCACTGTTACACAGATGACGCAAAGCTGTACCAGACTAGACTTACTACGTTCACTAAATGAGACCCGCCAGGAGAAAAACAGCAACAAGTCGGCCCGGCGCAAGTTGTGTAAACAACGAAAAATTGTTTTGTTTTCTTTTTATTAATGATTTTCGGTTGAAATCATGAAGAAGCCACTCCATGTTTCAAATAACAGTATTGGGGGCCTTAAAACCATAAAGTTTGTATATGAATTTGGGTTGTTTTAGCGGAAATTCTCGGTCCTAGTTGGGGGTGTGGCGATTCAACAGTAAATTAGCATACTGGCTTTCTTTGGCTATTCACGTGCTTCTGTTCATTTTTCGGACAATCAGCTGCATGTTAAAAGGGAACCACACGACTACTTATGCAGCTTCTGGTTATGCCGACAACGATCTCACTTCTGATTCTGAACCCGAACTAGAAGATGAAACTGAAGAAATTGACAAGAGTGACTGCATTACGCTGGAGAACATCCCTAATCTACAGTTGACCTTAGCTGACCCAGCTATACCATCTATTGTACTCGCCAATGTACGCTCCTTGGACAACAAACTGGACTATATACACCTTCTGAGATCGACCCAGCAGACCGTGAGAGAGTGCTGTTTTTTCGTTTTTATGAAAACATGGCTCAATAACAACATACCGGACTCCGCCATCCAGCTGGACCGGCTAACATGCTACCGAGCAGACATTACATGAAAACAGGGATCATGTTGTTCTGCTTCCTCCGCAAAGTTGGCACAGTTGTCAAATCTAGCTTCCCAGCTTAGAAATCTATAGCTAAGATCAGGATCTTTTCACCTAAAGAGTTAGAAAAAAGTCACCTATGCTCTAATATTCTCAAGACTTGATTATTGCAACTACTTTTATTTTGGTATGAAACAGGTTTCTGTTCAGTGCTTACAAGTTCAGAATGCTTTGGTGAGACTCCCTTGCAGATGAGAAAAAAGGGAACATATTCCACATGTATTAGCATCTCTGCACTTGCCCCTCATTCAGTATCAAATTCCTTACAAGATTCTTATGTTTGTGCTTAAAGCCCCATGTGGTCTCACCCCAAACTATATTGCAGAACTTTTATCGAACAGAGCTAAGAGCTGATAACCATCCCATGATCTTCCTGAAGACCAGGCCTTCTCAGTAGCTGCACCAACACCCTGGAATAGTCTCCCTGAAAATATTAGAACAGCAGTCTTTTGTCTCTTTTAAAAGATGTCTTTTACTCTCCTGTGATGATTCTCAACATCATTTGCAGTCTCTCTCTCTCTCTCTCTCTCTCTCTCTCTGTGCACTATGTATTATGTGTGTATTTTAAGTAATCAAGTCTTGTGATAATATTTTTAATAATTATGTCTGTTGTACAAACAAGGTTGGTTTATAAAGCGCTGTATAAATAAATTTGCCTTGACCATGACCATGTGTTGTCGCTGCCTAGCTGAGACAAGTCTGGTTTGTGAAACCTCCATGACACCGTGTCTGTCACAAAGATGAAATGCCCCTGCAGTGCTGTTTTACCTCTGCTTGACCGCAGTGAGCCACTGTCGTAGTAGAGGTCCCCAGAGACAAATCTACCCATACAGGACATGGATGAACTGTTTTTTCTTTTCTTTTCTTTTCTTTTCTTTTCTTTTCTTTTCTTTTCTTTCAAAATCCGCTTGTAGTGACTACAGCATTCACAAAATTTTTATAGTTATTTTTAGGCACCAGCAGTCACATTTTAAGTGTAGAGATAGATGCCATTTTTCCTGTATTTGACAGTTTACCTTCTCATCTTGCCTCAAAAAAAAAAAAAAAAAAATTATGTATGTGATGATCCTGGTTCTATAGATATACAAAATTAACGTTCAGTGCCAATGCAGTATGTAGCAAGGTAGAAAGTCATGGCGGAGAAGCTGGGCTGGTGAGTGGGTGTGAAGTGGATTTAACTTCATGTGGGAAATCAGAGTTGCCATCACAGACCTGCAGTTTATTTCATCTGTCACCACTATAGATAGACGGGTTATACAGTACCCTACAGAGGCATAGTGACAATACAACAATAAAATACTACGAAAGTACACTCCTAGAAACTCAATCAGAGTCTGATATATATATATATATATATATATATATATTTTTTTTTTTTTTTTTTTTTTTTTTAAGTTTCCTAAGTGGCCTCACTCTGGCCTCTCCTGTCCCACAATAATTCTGTATGAAGTCCTGTTTGCAGAGATATTTTCCAGCCTACAGCATGATTAACCATTATCCCAGTTTTCTTCTGAACAACTGGCAGTGGAGTGGAAAGTTACACATACATCCGTAAACTTAATTCAACGCATATTTGACAAGCTGGTTTGAATTTGGCAGCAATTTCATCACACCAGTTCTCCAGGAGCACATCAAGTCTTAATTTATTATTGTCTCATACAGCAGAAATACTATTTAGACCAATTTACAGTGACATTTTGTCCATTTCAAATGGTATTCCTCAGACTGTAAAACAGGGCTGTAAATGGAGTCTTGTTAAGTGGCAGTAGATACCTGTCAGTGCCTCCAACTGTCCTGGAAGTTTAAAGCTAATGTGAATCAATAGAAAGACATTACATCTGCATCCAGTTTTCCGCTGCAAAGCTGTCAGGCCAAAACACCCTTTGGTGCTTCAGGTGGAGATGATACCAGGGACCAGTCATGCAAGCTAAGGCACACTAACACACACCCATGAGCATGTGTGTGTGCACATATGCATATCTCCATCTGACACAGCTCACTTGAAGTAATTCCATGGACAACTTTGAAGATGGGGATGAGTGAGGGTGAGAGGGCATGTGAAGAAAGTCTATGGAGTAGATGGAGGAAACACGGTGAGAGTGAGGAGGAGGAAACAGGTGGAAAAGTAAGATTAACATGATGGGTTGTGAACATCAATAAATCATTACCATATTAAATTTCAGACATTAGCACAAATTACCATGCACCTCTGCCAAGAGGCCTCTCAGTCTCTAGAGGGCTCTCAGTCTCTTGAGTCTTCTACACTGCACTTTTCACTAATTTGATGGACAAGTGTAGCACACAAAAAGAAATAGTGATGTCATCATACCTTTTTTCAGACTTTAGAAAGCTACTCCAGAGCCACAGAAGACATTACAGCAGTTACTCCCCATGACAACTAAACTGATCTCTATGTGTAAAATTGGTGAAGTAGCCTTTTATGCAGTCCATCCATCTATTAATTTTCTAAACCCTCTCCAGAGTTGTGGGGAGTAGAATCTGTCCCAGCACACATTAGCTGAGAGGTGTTAACAGTCTATCACAGGGTTAACATATATCATCATTTAGACACATCATTTACACTCAGTTTCACTCATACAGCTAATTCATAGCTTTCTGCATGTTGTAGAACTGAGAGAATATCAAGTCATGACGTTCTCAGTGTGAGGTGAGAGTAGGAATGTCCTGGACTGCCACTGTTAGTGCTCTTACACTTGAGTACTAAAAATACAACTAACAACAAGACAATATACAAATATACAAAAGTAGAGTTACTACTCTAGTATTTGAGTACAAACAAAATCCTTGTTGGAGTTTCAAGCATTCAGTTTTACTTATAAACCATCAGACACGTGAAGGTGTCTAGCTGATGATGCCAGAGGCATGCACTGCTTATAAGATGGAACCTCTTCACGTTAACACCTGGTATTCTCAGCATCATATAACCTACTTCCATTCCTCATGGCATGTCTACACAGATGGTGTTTCAATTGTATTTTGTAGTAATTCGTCTCATGTGCCTCTGCAGCAACGTTATACACGCATTACGCTTCAAATTTGTTTTCTTCCATTTTGTGCATGATGACAGTGACTGTCGGTTGCGCTATGAGCACTGTCAAAATGCAGCTGACCAAGCATTTGATTATCAAGTGGCTGCTCACGACCACATTCGGTCCACCAAAGCATCCCAATCCAGGAATTCAGAAAATACACACATCTAACATTACTCACCAGTGGAAGAGGTCCAGTATCCTGAGAGTGATCACTCATTTAATGAGCCAAAAAATCCATATTTCATAATTCACTCATTCTAGACTCGGATTATTCTACAACTCTGTCCTCTCTCGGCTCAGTTGACAGAGAATCAATAAGCTTGCCTATTTGATGCAAGAAACATCACATGGGTTTATTTTTGTTAGCCAGCTGTTGTACTGAGCCACAAACTGAGTATTTTTGTTTGTTTCCTGGCATGCTGCGCTACTGTCCCCACTGGTTACCCCTCTTCAACCAGAGCCATCTGGAGGCTTTTTCTGCTGCCTCCATGTTGTTGTTTATAGCTCTTCTTCAGTGGGCACCTGTTGTGCCCAGTGTGCCATAGGCCTTGCTCAGGGAGTGACTAGTGCATCCCCAACTGCCCACCTCCACTGGCACACACCTGGTTCTCCACCCGTTCCTGGGACAATCCTCCACCAGCTCCTGGTACTTCTCCCTCTTCCTTTTGTATGCCTCCTCCAACCTCTCCTCCCAGGGAACCGTTAGCTCCAGCAAGATGAGTTGTTTTGTGGCCTCCGAGACCACAATGATGTCAGGTCTCAAACTGGATTGGGTGATGTGTGGTGGAATTTTCAGCTGCCTCTCCAGGTCAACTGTCATCACCCAGTCCCGGGCCATAGAGAGCAAACCAGCCAAACAGTTCTTGGATGTTTTCTCCGGCCTTTGTCCATCCTTGACAAAGTTAATGTCCTTTGCTGTGGCTTGTGTGTATCAGCTTCCCTTGATCCCCTTGCTGATTGCTTCAGCGATGGATTTGAGGACCTGGTTGTGCCTCCATCGATACTGGCCCTCACCCAGCACCTTGGAGCAGCTGCTCAGTATGTGTTCCAGTGTCCCTGTGTTGGAACGCAGGGGGCATGCAGGTGTTTGAATTTTGCCCCATCTGCACAGGTTGGATGGGCTTGGGAGGCTATTGTAGACCCCCTGAATCAAGAACTTAACCCACCCACTTAACTGAAGCTCGCACCTCCTCCTGCACCAGCCTCTGCCTTTCCCTCCCGCTGGCAGTGTCGTATCGGGTCGCTGTTAGGCTCCCAAGTCCGGCTCTGCCTTGCACCACTGTTTCAAGGATGGCCTTGTGCTTCAGCCGAGTTTCAGCTTGTTGGACTGCCTCGTCTGCCCTCCACTTTCTCCCTGTCCTCACAACAATCCCTGCCCTGGACACTTTGGCATCTCTAGATCCTGAGCACTGCAGATGTTCCCGTGCCACGATGCACTCTTCCCTGACTGAGCTGAAAGGGAGCCTGAGTTTGCTGGTGTTCCCACACAGTGCGATGTTACTAAGGCTGCATGGCAATCCCAGCCATCTGCGTAGATAACTGCTCACCCTTTGCTCAAAGCCTTCCACCACAGTCATGGGGACCTCGTAGATGAGCAGAGGCCAGAGGATTCTTGGGAGAATTCCATGCTGATAGACCCAGGCCTTGAATCTTCCAGGAAGCCCAGACTTGTCCACTGCTCTCAGCCAGCCCTCCAGTTCTGGACTAGTTGCCTTGATGGAATCTCTGTCTTTCAGACTGCAGTTGAAGACCTTCCCCAGGCTCTTCACTGGCTTCTCAGTGACAGACGGGATCTGGTGTTTTCCCAGCCTAAAGCGGAATTTGTCTGTGACTTTCCCCTTCTTTAGAACCAAGGACTAGGACTTTGCAGGTTTGAAACTCATGCGTGCCCATGTCATGAGCCTCTCCAACCCCTGGGGGGATCCACCTAGCTCCCGATATTATCATTATCAATTTTCTGTCTTTATGATTCTGTCCCCAATGATGTTGGGAATTAAAAAATAAGATTCAGTTTGTAAATAAAAAAATAAAAAATGCAAAAAAAAAAAAAAAAAAAATGGAGCAATAATGGGTTAATTAGCCCAAACTATTTTGTTTTTGAAAGTCCGTTCCCCACAATTTTTTGCTTGAAAAATAACTTGGCCCCTGGACAAATGCAGTTGTTGACCCCTGCTCGATCCTGAACACATCCTGTGTTGACACAGATAAAAGACGAAAGCTGCTAACATGCTGCTCACACTGCACCTCCTGTGTGGGCACAGTGTTTGAAGCTTTCATACTAGTGCTTGAAGGATATACCATCATTAACTTTAATCAGTTTCAGTGTTTTTGTACATCGTCCATATAGGAATGTCCATCTTTAGGATCTTTTTGTCTTTTTGCAGTCGGTTTTTATATTATCTAACATAAGACTCTCCCTAAGCTTTTTAATATTTGCTCTCCAGTTTTTCCTATATGAGCATACATGTATTTTGTTGTATAGCACTTTTACATGCTGTTGAACATAGGACTACATTCACAGGGGCAGTTTTCTGAAAGTCCAAGCCTTTTTTTAAAAATTTTATTTGGTTGCATGAGCGACTAAAAGCCTCTGATTCTATATGAACAATGGATTATAATATTGCCCATTTTATATTGATCACAGGTCACCCCAAACCAGATATACTGCAAATATTTAAGAGAAACATTAATTCTATTCCAGACATGCATGGAACTGGCTGGTTAAAACTACATACTACTGACAAACACAGTATGCAGTGTGTACTACATGCTGTTCATGTTAATGCACATGCTAGTTTGGTAATATTGTGAACATTTCCCCCTCGGCAATAGCTGCATAATTTAAAAAAAACATTTAATCATTTTTTTTAATATAACAGCAGAATAACATCAGTATGAAAATTAGTGGAAATGTATTATTATTATTACTAGCATTATTATCATTATTATTATTGAAGGGTGGAATTGGAAAGGTTGTGCAAGCTTGTTCAGGGTGTTGACTCGGAGTGATTTTCCCTAGCGTAGTGTTGAGGACAACACTGGTTATACTCCTGCAGGGATATTTGAATATTCATGTTTTAAATATTTTTATGGCCTTATCTGTTTACTGGGCAGTCAACTAATTTCCATGTAAACAGACAATAAAGTACAGTCTCACAGTAGCTGACTCAGCAGTAGTGATTTATTGGTGGATGAGCTGCTTGGTCCAGTTAACATTACTGGGGTGGAAGATCATCCCTTTCTGTATGTCTAGCATTTTATTTAGCACTCCAAATACTGATTGTCCAGAAAACTGTGACCAATCTTTTCATGACACAGCAGTTTGTTTATAAAAGAGATTATTTATCTTCAAGTCTCTTAAATGGCCTCTGAGTCACCACATGAAGCTGGAGATTGGAACATGAAAAAGTTATCTTTCTAGCTGTTGTTTGACTCAGTCAAGGATTTTTTCAAGTTGGGGGTAGATCTGAAGTTGAGGAAGATAGCATGAAATTTGGATCAAATGTCTATTATTTTGATGTCTGCATACTCATGCGCTTTTTAAGATTAGGGGCTCTATTTTCGATTCCGCCCACGGCGCGGTGCAAACGGCGCAAAGTCAGGTCCGCTTTGCCAATGGGGCATGTCGGCGCAGACTTTGGTATTTTCGTGCACTGCGCTGCCAGCACATCTATTAGATAGTTGCATTGTATTATGGCTGTTGCTAATTATTGATCGCAGTTAAATGCCAGACACTGTGGAAACCTGCCTGTGAGGTATTGGTGACGTGAGCGCACGACTCCGCCGGTTTATGAAAATCCACTTGCCCAGCGGTGGGCACGGAGTTGACCAGGTCTCGGGTGGCGAGCTTTCAGTGTACTTTTACGCCGCCAGCGTGGACCGAAATGGAATGAAAATCCAAATCCTCCAGCTGATTATGCTGACACCTCCCCCTACTGCGCCGCAACGCCCATCCTGGCGCACTTCTATGCACCTCGGTTTACCAAAATACCAAGTGAGCTGTGCACCTGCCTGCCCTGCACGAAAATACCACTGCGCAGGGTGCGCAGCCTGTGCCATACCGGCGGCAGAGTCGAAAATATAGCCCAATGTGTATAAATAAACTTTGTTCTTGTGTTTGCCACTTTCCTTACACTTCTGTGTAATGTGTCACTGCATTTCATCAGAGCTGTGGGAGTCAGTGTCAGCATTGAAAAGACTGGATGTGTTTGCATTGTCCACGCTTCAGCATATGTATGTAGCATACGTATATGTCTCTTACGGCAGGTTAAATGGCACAATTTCTTTCCTACCTGTGTTCCAGTTGAAACACCTCAGAATCAGAATCGGAAAAGCTTTATTGCCAAGTACGATTTTACAGGCAGAGGTGTGAAGAGTATCTGGTGGGCTCCGGGCCCTGTTAATAAGGCTGACAGCAGACGGGAGAAAACTGTTCCTGTGGCATGAGGTTTTGGTCCTGATGGACCGCAGCCTCCTGTCAGAGGGGAGTGTTTCAAAGAGTTTATGTCTGGGGTGGGAGGGATCAGCCACAATCTTTCATGCATGCCTCAGGGTCCTGGAGGTGTACAGGTCCTGGAGAGACAGGAGATTGCAGCTGATCACCTCTGCAAACTTGTACTTCGACTCTGTCTTTGTCCCCACTCCTGAAGGCCTCTTCCTTTGCCAACCTTAGCTGTCTGAGTTTGGCTGTGAACCAGGGTTTGTCATTGTTGTAACTCACCCTGGTGCATGATGGAACACAGCAGTCCTCACAGAAGCTGATGTACAGTAGGACGTCACAGCCTCCGTGTACTCATCCAGACAGTCCTGAACACATCGAAACACGCCTGGAGATCCTCCACAGCCACGCTGGTCCACTTCCTTGATGTCCTCACTACAGGTTTGCAGAGCTTTAGTTTCTGCCTGTACGCAGGAATCAGGTGGACCATGACGTGGTCAGAGTGGCCAAGTGCAGCGCGGGGGATGGCATGATAAGCATCCCTGACAGTGGTGTAACAGTGATCCAGAATATTCTCCTCTCTGGTTGGGCATTTAATAAACTGTCTGTATTTGTGGAGTTCGAGAGTGAGGTTACCTTTGTTAAAGTCACCAAGGACAATGACTAAAGACTCCGGGTTGGTCTGCTCCACACACAGTATCTGGTCGGCGAGCACGTTGGCCTGCGGTGGGATGTAAACGTCGACCAGAATGAATGAAGTGAACTCATGGGGTGAATAAAAAGGTTTACAGTTAATGATGAAAGATTCCAGGTCAGGAGAACAGTGCTGCTGGATCACTGTCACGTCGTTGCACCAACCACTCTTGATGTAGAAACAGATTCCTCCACCTTTAGTTTTGCCGGAAAGTTCCGTGTCTCTGTCCGCGTGGAAGAGTTGGAAGCCAGCCAGCTGCAGCGCAGAGTCTGGTATTAATCCACAGATCCCTGATGTTCATGAGCTCATCTTTGGTGAAAGAGCTCCGGGTACCGTCACAAAAAAACAGGTTTAACACACAAAACAAAACAAAACAAAACAACGTGCACCAACACACACACCTGCGGCTCAACATTAGCAGCATGGTAGGTTGCTGTATGTCTGACTGTAAACTTTACCTGCTGCTTTTAAGCCTCCACTCTTTGGTTGAGTGTGTGTGCTGGTGTGTGTCAGTGTCACCTATGTCAAATAACAATATGAACCCCAGACTTGGACCAGTCTTGAGACAGATATGGTTTGGTCAACAGCTGGCAGATTTTTACATTTTCGTTGCTTTAATGTTCCTAAACAAATTTGTGTCAGTCAGTGTTGCTGATTGGTCAAAGAGTGTCTGCATCATTAATGAGCAACAACACATCTCCTAGTGCATCATTTGTCTTGAAATGGTTCAGCATCTTCCACTCTGACCACTAAAACATAGGGAAAAATGCTGCATACTCTAACAGTACAAAAAATACCACTACTTTGACTAAACTAAACTGCACTGAAATTACCCACAAAATACCTTATCAAATGCCTCTCCACCCAGGTGTTTGATGGTTTGACACTCCATACAGAAATCAAATCATTCCTCTGTGAAACGTCACTGTTGGAGACATAGCTGTCACTTGTTCCTCCTGTCAGCCTGATGCACGTCAAAGCCCTGCTGAACAAAGTTTTGCACTGAATCAGCCTCATCTGTGAGCATTTGTGACTGACTGTGGTTGAAAAAAAAGAAGAAAAAAAAACAGTTGCCAGATGTTTCATCATGCCCACTATACTTTGAGAACAGTCTGCTTTAAGCCTAAACTTACAATGTACAGTTACTTATCAGCTCAGCTGACAACTGGATTTGCCTTATCTGAAATCCAATACAGCTTTGATTCACAAAATGCTTATCATAAAAAGTCATGTTGAAAGCTCAGAAAGGTTCAAGCCAAGTTAAGTCTTTTCTCCTACCAAATCTCCATTGATCCACTTAGCCATATTGTGCATTTCCACCCACATACTGCAGTTACAGGGATTCAAAACTTTGTGCTAATCTTAGGATTGCCATTCATATTTCCTTAAAGGGTCATTGTGGTTCATTAAAAGGTGAATTTCATTTTCATATTTGTAGCCACTGTTTTTATCAATTAAGATGAGATTTCTGAGATCTGAGAACAGGATGACACCAAAGAGCGATCGGGCAAGGAAATGTAAGTTGTTAGACGATCTGATGGGTTATCAACAAACCAAATTAGCACTTTAGCCAAATGCTCTTAACTTTAGACAACAAAATACCACATGTAAATGCAAAAGCCAAATGATCAGATGTCATTATCCAAATAACATATCCAAATATACAGATTGTATGTTAATACTAGGTGGCATGGGACCCCATTTCCAGATGCATCTTTAAGGTAGCTCATTCTCTCTTCTTTCACAATGCCATAGTCTGTCTGTTACTCGTGGTTTTCAATCCTTTCCCCTAGCATCCAGTCCTCTGTCTCTTAATCCTTAGTGTCTGGTCCTCAGGCCTGTTCCCTCATCATATAGGCTAGCATTTATTCTTTCCGGTAAACTATGACCTTAAGCTGTTACAGCCACACATTTAAATAAAAATCAATCAGATTTTCAAAGGCCTATCCATTTATTATTAAAATACAATATCTTCCTATAAAATCCAATGCTATGATATATACTATGAATTCAATATAATACAGATTAATGTCAGCCCTAGTAAGGCAAGTAAATCCTATTGAAAAAAAGGAGGTAAACTGATTTACCCTCTACTGCATGTCTTAGTTATTAATCTTCATCAGTCCTCCCTCACTGTTGTCCTCTTCTGTATCTTACCCTCTTTGTATATCACCCACACCACTTACTAAAAAGTGAACACATCTCTCCATCTCTCTCTTTGTCCTGCCTCTGCAGTACCCTCAAACACACACTCATACACACCCTCAACAGATGTTGAGTCCAATCAACTGGATTAGAGGGTTTAGTATCGGTATCAATTACCTCCTCAGGAACAGACGTTGCCAAAATTTGTCCCTCAGCAAACTCCCAGACCCTCTGGAGTCTGTGGAGGAGATGATGGAGACGAAAGAGGGCAATTTCATTTTCATAGTGTCATTCTTTGTGTGCTCTTTAGAGAAATCCCTCATTTCATGTTTCATTTTACTGACACATTTTGTGAGTGGGAAAATAATAAGGTTCTGACTGTCAAATCTGGGATTTCTCAGTATCTCAAAACTGTGTTTTGCCCAGATAGAACCTTATAACTCCAAGGTCACTATTCACAGTGGATCCATCTTTTTCCATATAGTACATTGACTCTCAGTCTGGGGACACCTTGCTGCCTCTGGTATGGCTGCTGTTGGCCATTCTTTTTAGGATATAAATCACTTACTGTTGTATTGCATGTCCAAGGCTTGAAAATGAATATTGAATCTATTCTTTGCATATGAAAATGCCATGAGCTTCATCCTAATTTATTTCCTCTTCTGTTTTGATCAACCCACTTCATACTTAATGCGCCAGTGTTCCACTTTCAACATGTGGCTATTAAAGTGTCATCAATTGCAATCTAATCGAGTGTAATTGACAATAATGCTTTGTTTTTAGTTCTTAAACAACCAGTGATTAGCACTGGTGGTCCCAGTTAAATCCACAATTGTTTTGTACATTACACACAAATCAATACCTGTATAAGTGATAGACCTATATGTTTAAATGTGCTCCCTACATGTTGGGGAAACCAGTGTGTATACAAAGAAACACAACTTTAGTGTTTTATGGGCCATCACTTGCTGTGACTATGTTTTTGTGAGGGAGGGACCATCTCCTGGTGATACCATGCAGTTGAATGAATAGTGCTTGAATGGTCGTGTTCACTGTGGAATCTAGACATGCCTTGTTAGGCAACAGGAGGAGGAAGGGAGATTCCCCGGCAGCTAGAAAATGGCTGGAAACTGGATCCCAGCCGGCTTACAGTGGAGACCCTCTGGCTGGGAGCAGGAATTTTAGATGGCTGAGACTGTAGAAAATGAAAATGATTCAGACAATAATAAGACAACAAAGAAGAAGACTAAGTAGAATAAAAGAAAATTATGTAGAATAATAAGAAGAGGAAGAGATGAGTAGAAGTTCCAAGGAGGTTTGGTGCTAGAGCAATTGGACTTGGTCGCCTGTCTTGGTTAGTATTCAGGTGGACAGCCAATGGTGAATAAAAGCTGCTTCAACAGGCTGCCACTCATGCGGTGCCATATTGACAAGGAATAAACATTAATAGCTTTACTCGTAGTTGTTCTTGTAGGTCTACAGGGAGAGTTGTACAGTCCTGATTACTTAATTTCTTTTGAGGGCTCCATTTTCAAGGCAGTTTGTTATTTTCATATTTTCTTGTTATTATCTGCAAATTCATTTTGCCTGTCTGTGTGGTATATGGTGACCATCCAGAGCACATGGTGAATCTGTGTGAGGTTGATTTAAAGACAGCACAAAGCCAGTTGTTGGGATTTGGAACTTGAAAATAGGTGTCTCATTCTGGAGGAATGTCACTCTGCTGGCCCTTACTAATAGCAGAAAATGTGCAAAAATAACTATGATATTAAACAATGAAAAACATCACATAAGTAAATGTGTTCGAATTAGCATAAAAATAACTCTAAATGTGCAGAAAGCAGGAATAATGGGAAATCAGTGTGGAGTAATGTTCAAGTAGGAAAGTGAAAAAAACATCTAGACAGCTAATGGTTTGACAGCTTGAGAACTTGTTTATAGGCTTGAAGAGGACACTTTGTTACACAGAACTAACTGTGTCAAATTAAAGGCGCTAGCATTAGCACGTACAAGAAGTTTGTTAGTAGTTCATATTGGAATAAAGTATAGCCTAATAATATTTTAAGTTCAAATGGTTGTACAGCATATTGCTATGAGTGCTGATATAATGTATGATTGCTAATTGTTTTAATTAGCATCATTTTGAGGCTTAATGGATCAAATACCTCCTTATAATTAGTCCTCAGTTAGAGTGCGTTATTAATGTTATACAGCAACTTCATGATGTACCATAGATATACACTGATTAGTTTTTGTCACAAATATATAATGTTTATCTTCTCTGACCATATGACTTACAGTGGAAATGTGTCAATGTCACACTGTCTATTCCACAATGAATTCAGCCATTCTTGTTGTTCGTTCCTTGCAGGACACGGTAGTTTTGAAATTTGTTATATATATATGATGTGATTTTGTTCAATTATCTGTAAAGATGCTCATTCATGCAGGTCATTGTACCACTAGAAGATGTTTTGCCTCTCATCCAAGAGGTTTCTTTAGCTCTAACTGACTGGTGGATAGTCCCAGATCCCCTTGTAGAATCATTCAAACCTTGGGAGTTGTTGAGGTCACATGTGAGTCACTGACCCATCAGCCCATCATATTAGTCATTAGAGTCACATAAGTCATGGTATGAGTGGGTGTTAAGCCACCCAGGAGAGAGATCTCAGGACTGCATTATAAGTGGCTGATAAGTGGTGTCAAAGACCACCTCCTCTGTTCAGAGATGGTGCTTCCAGTGTCCAGTTCTGTATATTAACGTATGATTAATATATGATACAGTATATATTTTCACTTCCTTAATGCAGGTGACTCTCAAGACGGTCATAAACAGCCAAAAGTCTTTGTAGACCACTTTTTGGTAGTCTTGCTAATTGAGCTAACTCAATCCTATCCTCAACAAGACCTGCAGGATAGTGTGTCAAAACAATCCCAGTACATATGCCCTCTCTGACTTCACTCCCCCTGACATCCGCAGAGCAGTCATCACAAAAGCCGAGCGCACAAAGCAGGCCATGACAACCTGCACTCACTCCATCAGCACTCTGCTGCCCAGAAACGGCTCAGCTCCAGCAGCAGTTTCCTGGACACCAGTGAAGTACTGGAGACCATCCCAACTATGCCATGATTACTGTTTGGCAGAAACAGTGGAGCAACCTTGGCAGCCAGACAACCCAGTGGATGGAGAGAGGCATCACCAGATGAATAAGGACCAGCCACGATCAATTTGGGGCTGTCTGGAAAACACTGAACCACCCGCGGGTCAGCAAAGGATGCTGCAAGGTGTCAATGAAGAAATGGAAAATAACAACTTCAAATGTACCATAGATGGCCTGAGTGAACCAAATGCTGCTGCACTTGCCTGGGCCAAATCATACAGAAGATAGCTGGAAACAAGGAAGAAGAATCTAACTAAACTAACATTACTTGTACTGTAAGAAACAGAGCCAGTTGATAAATTTGCTTGTACTACCACCAGCTTGGTGCACCCTATTGGTCACAGCATCCTTGTCTTGCACATTGTGGCAGTTTCACAGGAATCCTCTTCAGCAGTGCTGCTGACAAGCAGGCACCTTGAGCTAGCAATAAGAAGTGGATTAAGGTGGCCTTTCAATTTGTTAGGCAGTTTTTCCACAACTATACAGATTGCATTTGTGCCTGGCCATAATCCATTCACACCTGGCCAATCCAATAGCATTTTGATCGCAGAAATGTAGATCGCATTTTGAAGCCAGGTGGATCTTTAGCTCATACACTGCTGTTAAAGGTAATCTGTGGAGTTTTGGACAACCAAAAGCAAGTATTTTTAAGAGTGGCTCCCAGTTTTTTGTATCTTGCACGCAAACTAGGCCATATACACGAGGACACAGGTGACACAATACACGTTGCCACTGCTGTTTACATTATACTGGCTGACTGTTAACACAGGGAAAGAAACAGTAATCTGTCTGCAAAAGTAAAGGTGGAGAAAACTTCCCACTAATAAACATTTATGTAAATGATTAAAAATTACTGTTTAATTGTTTTAATGAGTTTAATAAGAAAGGAAATACATTTGTTAGATCTCAAGGACACAGTGACACACACACAATGACAATGTAAACAGAAACTTATCATTAAATATTCTATTATTAAATAGAAAATGTCCACAAGGCTCCTTTAATATTGGCTTCAGTTACATTTTATTTTTTCACCTTAGGTGCATTTTATCATTCTTTTTCCCTAGTGGTCATTGTGAGGTGCAATTTCAACTCAGCTTTAATTGCAGAACTGGCCATATCTTGAAGAAATGATTTGTTGCCTCTGTTGTGTTGCTGCCTGTCAACTCACAGATTTACTTTACATTCTGGCATCAGTACTTTTGTTTTGGTATTTATTTTCTTTGTTTTCTCATCAGGGTGAAAAAGCCTCTAAATAAACTTTTAGACAATCACACTATCCATTCACTCCAACTAATGTATCCATCTCCTCTGAGACCAGATTAATGAAAATATTTTAACTGGTTGACAGTTTGTTGAATTGGGATGTAGAAAAAAAAAACTCCGAAATACATGAGGCCATTAAATAAATAATTGAATGAACACTTAAATGAATAAATGTGCATAGAAATCACATTTCATTTGCGGTTTTACAGACATTTTTATGTAGCACTGGTCAGGGATATAGCTGAGGGCAGTGAGATGCCTCCATCACATTTAAAATTGTTTCCAAAATGACTCATCACTCCCATATCTGTTTAGTTTAAATGCATAATTTCAACTCAAATGAGCATACTGCAAAAAAAAAAAAAAAAAAAAAAAAAACCTCTACAAACTGTCTTGTCTGGGAGAGTCTGCTCCATAGATGAAGCTCAATCTACAACTTTTTTTTTTTTTTTTTTTTTTTCATTATTCAGTTTGAAATTATGTAACCATATTCCCATGTCAAATGTCTCTAAATGGGAAAGATGGAGGGTAGGGGCTCTTTGAAGTTCAAACTCATAACCCTGTGGCTAATTTATGACTTGGAGGCATGTGTGTGTTAATTGACAGGCAAGTATGTGTTCTCATCCATGTCTTAAGACATATGTCTGGGTCAGCAAATGTGTTTACATCTCTGTGTCTTCAAGCTGTATGTATTTCTATGCATTTCTATGTATAAATTTGCATGCTTGTTTAGGTGTGTTTTTTATTACACCATGTATTCCTTATGTCATGGGGACATAAATCTGTTTACACAGTCACATTGTGGGGACTGGCCTTCCTTATGGGGAGAAAATACAGGTCCCCATAATGTAAATCATTAAATTTTAGGATGAAGACTGAGGTTAAGGTTAGGTTAGGGTAAAAACGCAGTGCTCTTGGGGGAGCACTGTGAGGGGCACGGGCTCTCGGGGGCTGTGGGGATCCAATGGATATTGTGACCCTTTCTATTTGTGGGATCCAGAGATCTTGGATCTTTTTTAACAAAAAAATACTTAAAAGCCTGGCCAAGTGTGAAGTTTAAAAATGCCTGGTGGATTGGGCAACGGTGCAGGACGGCAGCGGGAACTTGTATGTTTATCAAAGTCCGGTTAGGGTTAGGCAAGTAGTGGTTTTGGTCATGGTTAGGGAAACTCTTAAGGAAATGAATGTAAGTCGATGTAATGTCCCATGAATTATGTATACATGACGTGAATGTGTGTGTGTGTGTGTGTGTGTGTGTGTGTGTGTGTGTGTGTGTGTGTGTGTGTGTGTGTGTGTGTGTAGTCAGGTACAAGGTGCAAGAGCAGGTTTTACTGAGTGCCCTTCAACTGCTCTGTGTTCTCCCCTCTCAGCTAGCACAATGAGTGTAATAGGATCATACATGACTGAATGCATGCAAAATGCCTGAGTGCCACTGCTGTCTGTGTGTTGTCTTGTCACGCACTCCTAACCCAGACTGACAGGCCAACATGCATCTAATTTGGTACGCTGCAGATGCTGTTAGGCTGGGATTCATTTGAAGGGAATATGCAAAGACACAGCACCCACATTGCCGTACATACAAATTCAGTACACAAACATTTCTAGGACACCAGTGTAGAAAACAGACCTTAGAAAATGTATTCTCAACCCATAACACTTCACAGTATCCATATAGGTCTGAATTTGAGACCCTAAAGCTGCTTTGGCTTATATTGTTTTATGTATCTGTCTATACAGAGTCAATTAATGTCAGAAAGCACAGATCAGAAAATCTTCTTTTTGCAATTCGATGAGCAAGTATGTAAAAAAAAGAAGATACAATGCACAATGCTTGTATTGCAAGTTGTATTTGTATTGCACCTGAATTCTTGTATTATTGATTTTTTTCTAATGTAATGTATGACCAGCAATAAATTACCTGATTTTTAAAATAATCCTCCTGTAAACACACATGCAGATACTATACCATACTTGGTACTGTAGATAAATAAGTTGGTAAAGTGTAGCTAAAGAATCGTCCATTTCAGGCAAAAATACACTGGAAAAATGGGGCTCTCACTTTCCATTCTGGATCTTTCAATTCAGGTTAAGGTTGGACAACCAAGTGATAACCTGGAACTATGAAATGTAGGACTTTGTTTCAACTTAGCCAACAAACAGTAAGATTGTACTGTGCTGAGAATAAATTGTACAACACATGGTCTGTTGTAATCATTTGGTTTATTTGGCAAGTTTCCACTGATGATCTTCTTCCAAAGCTACACCTGCTTCTAGGTTTAATGATTGTCACTAATAAAATGGTTGCACACCAGTTGGGATTGGCAGTCTGTAAACTTTAACATATTTATTCTCTTGTAAGATGAATCAAGCTGTTCTATAAAAGAGTCATATTTACACAACACCAGGGGATTAAAGTCACTCATTCCATGTGATAGCTTGTAGGACTTGTGCAGTACATATTGTTTAATTGAATGCTAATTTAAAACCCTTGTGTTGTTCTTTTAGTGGTTTGGATTCCACAGATAAAACCCTTGTTGGGGTGCACTGTATGTGAGAGATTTGCTGTTGTAGCCTTCTGCAGGAATAATGCTAAGAATAGTCAGCAATAAATTGAACATTTTAGTTTCAAGTGTATATCCTGAAAAGTAAGAGAAAGAAAGTGTTCAGAAATACCCTTTTTATCTGCAGCCTGTCTACTGAATTGAATTGGAAAAGCTTTTCATGAGTTTGTGCAGTCTCATGTTCCTCTGTCTGGGGCCCAATTCAAAATTGTCTAAACCGAAAAGCTGGTCAGTGGTGAATGTGTAAGTAGATCACAAAAACACCTTGAACATCATCCATGTCACGCAGTTCCTCTGTTATTGGACAAATGCCTTTTCGGGTGCATTTTGACTTTGTAGACACATCCCAGTTGAACAAAATCTTCTTTTGACCACTTTGTGCTTGGGCAAGCCAAAGATAGCATGCCGACATAAGTATCGCAATTTTATAAAGATTTGGTGTTTCTGTAGGTGTCGGCTGAAGCCAAATTTGTTTATAGCTTTTCAAAACAGCCACACTGGAAGGCAGAGTGAAAAGCATGCAATCTTAAACCCCTTGCAGACATACACACCTTTATGTTAATCTGACAGCAATTTAACATGGCGGTCTCATCTCCGAATATACGCTATGGTTACATTTATGTAAAAGTCATGTCAAGATGTCAATCTTACTAGATTGGACTTGAACCATTTCTGTGTCCCTTTCTGCATGGCACAAATCTGAATTGAATGCTGTCAGACTAACGTGAAGGTAATGAATTTATTATTTCATTATTTCCTTCTTTTCCTTAATAATCTAGATACATTTATCATAGCTCAGTCCATTAATGTCCTATCACGTCTGAATGAAGCCATGAGGAACATTAACATCAAAATGACACCTATGTCTGAATGACAATATACCGTCTCTTTAACAAATAGACAAAGCCAACAATGTTACATATTCCATGCCTGAAACGGGCAAGATGTGGTAATTATTCTAATGGAGATAAATCAGTACACACTTTCAGATAATCTTTCCTTAGAAACATTTGTGTGGTTATACCTCTCTGCACATGTGAAAAGTGACTGAAGTAGGTGTGTGAAGAATAAAAGAAGAGATTCAGAGTTTGCCTTATCCACTGTGCTCCCAACCCCATTCAGAAAAACAGAAAAATTGGAAAGGTATGGAGGAATAGGGGAATGGGGGAATGGGGGAATGGGTTTCCAACATTGTTTGAGGATCCAAGTCTAAGTACACTGACTACTCTAGTGTTCGTACCCTCAAGGGAAAAAATAAACAAAGGTGAATTCCAGTATTTCAATTTGAGGATAGGGGGCAGTTGCAGCCTCAATTTGTGATTTAAACTAAAAGGCAAGTTCAGGTCTGCAACATTATGGCAGCTGCTACTGCAATGATGCTGGGTACGTATGGGTATGGGTATGTAGAAGCAGTGTTTGCCATAGAACTTACTGAACCTTGATGGTGTATGAATACTGCTATTATATATTACCAGCAGAGGAAAAAGTCCCTAAGAAAAATATTGGTACTCGTACATTTCCATCAAGAACCATTTTACCACCGTCATGTCCTCAAGTAAAACTCCTGATGGTTTCCCCAGTGGAGCCTTTCAGCAGTCTGAACCAGCAGACCGTGGCTATATGGGGCATCTCTAGGTGCACCTTCTGTGTGAAGCAGAGCATTGGCAAATAAGTGAGCTCAATGAACTCAGAACACAAAAACAAAGGTGTTTGAAAGAAAAAAGTGGTTGCGCTAGACATGACACAGGTGTGAAAAAACTAGCAGACCATCTCAGAAAAAGATGTAAGTCTGCTCTAATATGTTAAGTTGACTTCAAGAGTAAATAAAGAAATTCTCAGAAATTCCACAGTGTCAAACTTGGACAGCTGCACTGGTGTCCTCCATTTAACGATGTCAGGACATCAGGAACCCTATGATTAATGTCACTCAGCGAGGGCCATTTTAATGTGAATGATTGTTCAAATTGCATATTACAGACTCAAAGGGCGTGGAACACTATTGTTCCCAGTTAGGAGTAAATGACATTGAAATGCGTCATCTACATTTGGGCAATTTTACTTCCTCTCTAGTGTCCTTTTCACAGATCAGTTGTGGCAGCCCTATGCCATCTGCAGTGCTGCTAGTTGAGGCCTTTTCAAAAGGTTAGCACAGAGCTTATTCTTTAATGTGCTGTCAAAAAAAAAAAAAAGCCACCTGATCAACCTAATTTATCTACATGGCAGTTCACACTGTGGCACCAGTGGTGTCATCCAAGTTTTAAGGTCTTAAATTGGGATCAGGGTTGAGACAAGAGGAAGGCTATTTCTCAGGAGTAAGAGGTCCAAATCTGCCTTTGATGTTAAAATGAGCTCAGTTATGTCTAAGAGGAATATTTTAGACAAAAAAGAGATATTATTCTGAAGTTTCATTATTTCTGGGTAGGCCAGGTGATTCATTTTAAATGATCATGGATTCATCAACAAGTCAAGGCCTGTATATAAGAAATGGTTCTATTTCTAAGCAACCCTGTACTCAACCATCTCGTCCTTAGACACATTAAACGTTAAAGTATATATAGTCTTGATATGATTACAGTAACAGGAAAAGCTATTTAGAGGAAAGCTGTAATGACCTTATGAATAGACAAAGCAAAATGAGACAGATGAGCTCCAATGATGTTAAATCATATAGAATTTGTCCAGATTGCAGCAAGAAATTATCAAAATACTTCAGAAGTTTTGAAGATGTCGCAGCAGTCACAGACATCAAGATGACACAAGCCAAACACAGACAAACTGCATCAACAGAGGATTAACCCACAGACATATGCCAGACACAGACTCTGCCTCTGTAGATGAAGTGGGCTCTCCTTTTCCATTTGCAAAAGAGTCTCTACATAAACAGCAGCATTCAACAGGAACTCCATTTTCACACTTGCTCTGCATGTGAATGGATTACTTGGAGTGGTCCTCAAACTTGAGCTAACAGACCATGAAAAAGGCATGATTGTGGGCACAAAACAGCTCATCAGAACAGTGCTTTGTGAGTGACGGCCATGAATAGATGAATCTTAGAAATCTCGGGCTAAGGGCTTCACAAATACTGTATCACTACTCCACTATAGAACTGATGAGCTGAACTCTTCCACAACAAGCTATTTCTTAACATACACTTGGGTGTATGGTGTAGCGCAAATAGATAAATAAATAATACTCCAATGGACAGATGCTGATTGGTAAAAGCTTGTCTGGTATGATGAATACCATTTTCAACTGCACAACCAAAATGGTATGCTCAGGGTGTGGTCCGGGAACCTTTAATGCATGCTACAACTCAACATGTCATCAGGGAAGATGTATTGGTTTTGGGGGGCAATCACAAACTGAGTGTTTTAAGACCTGTAGTTTAACATGTTGGTTCCGGACCATGGCCACCTTTTATTCTCAAAGGAAAGGTGGGTAGTTTAAACAAGGAAATGCTCCCCATCCTGTTGTCCTCTTGAGTCTTGAAGTCTAACCAGCCATGAAGATAAACACAAAAACCATTGTGTTGTTCTTTGTATTTTAACTGTGTGGATGTTGAAAGGATGGATGCTGAGGTGGAAAGAGAAATGCCAGAGACAGCAGACACCTGTCTGCCCCATGCCAGCAATGTGTTGAGCATTCTCTGGTTCTTTTTCTGCTTTAGCATGTAACCCCAGTAAAACACTAAGCAACTGAATTGCACTTGAAATGCTCTTACTCATATGCTTACTCTCTATATATATCACAACTTATACTAGTCAGGAAGGTAAGTACATTGCTTAAATGTCAATAACAGTCTGAAATATTCCCACTCACCAGCACAGTCACCAGTTGGAGCTGCAGCAGTGGCTGTGACGCACAGCTGATTAAGGTACTTTAAAACCCTTAGCATCCGGTGGCAGTCCTTCGCAGAGCCATTACTTATTTGAGCACAAAGACATATGATTATTTCATTACTTCAGTATTAAAGTAATCCAGCGATGGAGGTCTGTACATTTATTAGCTGACTGCAAACAGGCATAGTTAATAGCTATTAACCCAATAGCTTATAATAGAGCTATTTTGAGCACAGCAAAATGACTCCTGCTTCTCTTGTGTTACTACTGTTACTCTCCAACTGGACAGGATAATTTGTAGAAGATCGATTTATTCTTTTGTTCCTTGTTTCTCCTAAAGCAGGGTTAGGCACAGACCTGTAAAGTCTCAGGATTCTCCCATATGTTACCTTTTTTTTGCCACTGTCCTCCAGTTCAAATACTTTCTCGTAAAAAAAAAGAAAAAAGAAAAAAGAAAGAAAAAGTTTGGCTGGAATGCTAACAGGAAGCATAACTGCATGGCTTATTTGATGAGGAAGGAAAAGAAGAAGATGGATGAATGTAAGGGGGATGGAATATCTACCAAAAAGCTAAAAGTTTGTGCAAGTATCACCAAATGTAAGAAGGCTCACTCATACTCAATGAAGAGCAACGTTGTCAAAGTTGTGCTTTTTGTACATTTTTAGTGGCTCACATAGAGGGAAAAGCAGCAAATCTGCCAAGCGTAAGTTTCCCCAAGAGGCACAGAAAAATGTTCCACCAGTGACTGCATTTATACTATCTCTGCCATCCATTTTCAGAATCACCCTCTGCTACAATTGTCTCTCTTGCCAGCAGCCTCTCTCACAATCACGACTGAATCATAATCTGTACGTGATGTGTACATGTCCTTCAAGTAATACTAAGTGCTGAATTGATATGGCCTTTTGTGTTTTCATTGATATAATGCAGGGATGTTCACAGCAAATCCCTTTCAACCAGGTATCTGATTCTGACCACCTGACTGTATCAGAATCAGAAATACTTTATTGTTTAAAAAAAAAAAAAAAAAAAAAAAAGTTTGGAAAACTAAGAAAACACAGTCACATACAACATAGTCACATATTTAATGTAGGAACTCAATCCTTGTTGCTCTGATATTTTAAGCAAGTGGTTGTCTAGTGCTTATTTTAGGTTTCACTGTGCGTACTCATGTCTAAATGGAAGTTGGATGTGGACAGTAGTAAGGGAGATGGCCCAGGATGGGGCACCAGAAAATTTCCCTTATTTTCGAATGTTGAAATATACAGCCGCAACAAACAGGTCTGAATTCAGAAATCATTTAATGAAAGTATGACTTCAGTCACTATGAGGTGGACATTATTTGTAGAGGCTAGTTTGAAATTCTCGACTTTTCGTGTGTGGCAAAGAAAACTGAAATGAATTTGAAAGTGAAACAGCAATGGCACAGCATCCAGGGTTGCACTTGTGACATTACAGCTTGCATTAACGATGTAACTACATGCAGGCATCTTCCCAAGGAAGTGAACATTAGTGCTATGCCGTACTGTAAGTCATCCATCATGATACATCAAAATTCAGAAGAGCTGGTCTGAATTATGAAACCATGATGAATTCTGAAATGATTATTTTAATGAATATGTTTGTAAATACCTGTCTGTGAGAGGCGCAAACAGTTTGGGTTAAATTTTGCAGAGTTTCTGCTATGCCTTTGTTCATATGTTCTTTAATCAGCCAGACCCTTGACACTGCACCTCACTGCTGTAGAAGTCCCCCTATGATGCAATAATGTTGCATAGATTTGCAGATATACAATGTACAATTGAATAGTGACATTCTACAAGTATATCGTTATCACTGATTGGGTCAAGTTATTTATTACCCATTTAACTCTGAATACAGATTGAACCAGACACTTAATTGTGTGGCCTTCATTTTACAACATTGTCTTCATTAAATAGTGAATGGACCCAGCTCTGATCAGCTACTCGATGACTCCAGCCATCCAGAGGCTCTTAGTAGCAGAGTGAGGTTGCAGTTGTCTCTTTTGTTTCCTCAGTGACACCCAGTGGTGAACTGTCAAGACAGGAGACAGAGACTGAGAGGATAAGATGTGGATACAAAGAGAGCAAGCTAGAGGAACAGAAAGAGCGAAACAGGGAGTGTGTGCTTACTTTGGGAACCCCAGCAGAGTCCAAATGAATATCTCAACACAATATTGATCCAGACACTGTCACTCCTATTCTTTATCTCAGCCCTTCCACCTCCCGCTCCAAGTCTCTCCATCTTGTGCTCTCTCGCTGTCAGATTCAAATTCGTCTCAGGTTTTCCCCTCTCTCTCACTCACTCACTCGCTCTCTCTCTCTCTCTCTCTCTCTCTCTCTCTCTCTCTCTCTCTCTCTCTCTCTCTCTCTCTCTCTCTCAGATTGTCTCTCGCTCCTATGGTGCCCCAGGGTGTAATCAAATAACTGCCACAGAGATGGACTGTATCAGGAACTGGCATGCAGTTCAGTGTGTGTGTGTGTGTGTGTGTGTGTGTGTGTGTGTGTGTGTGTGTGTGTGTGTGTGTGTGTGTGTGTGTGTGTGTGTGTGTGTGTGTGTGTGTGTGTGTGTGTGTGTGTGTGTGTGTGTGTGTGTGTGCACGCACGCGAGCGAGCATGTTCTTTTACCTAACGTCCTCACAAAAACAGAAAGATCCGTCAAGGGATTAGTTGCTGGACATGGCTGTGTTTAGGGTTTGAGATTAGAAATTAAGAATCTTTCAGTCTTTGGTTTTAAACAGTCTTTGCTGTGTGTTATTGTTTTTTTTTTTGTTTTTTTTTTTTACTGTACTTCAAAGAGACTATGTCAATCAAACAGGTTTGCTGCCACCAACTCATCACTTCCTGTGCCCACAGAATCTTCACAGGTGAGATCTGCCAAACCTGCCAGGGTAGTTAAAATTTGTGTTAGATCAGTCAGAGAAGAACTCGAATGAGATCATATATGACATTGCAGGTACCACAGGCAACAATGGGATATAGAAAAGTTTAATGAAAGAGTTCGAGGAAATAAATATCTTTAGCCTGGGGCTGTTAGATCCCTTAGTTCAAATGAAAGGAAATTGTAATGCCGCAGCATATAATAGTCTTGTAGATAATAGGGTGCTTCCAACCTTGTGGAACAGTTTCATGTTTCAGCATGACAATGTCACCATGCTCAAACCCATCTTCATAACGAAATGGTTTTCCCACTTCAGTGGTCTGTGCATGCAGAGCCCTCACCTCAACCCCATCTATCACCTCTAGGATGAACTGAAATCACAACAGCAAGCCAGACCTTATCATCCAGCATCAGCGCCCGACTTCCTGAACACTGTTTCAACAGTCATAACATCTCATTTGAATGGAACCACCTCATTCTCTATTAAGCAAGCATATAATCATGTTGGATTACTTTTCAACCTGAACGCCATATGTTGGCTGTTTACCTGGCAATCATTGCAACAGAGAATACAATGATTTCCATGATCTTTTTCCAAAGAACATCCTTTCCTATAATATTAGAAACCTGACCATATTGCCAAACAAGAACCTTGCACAAACTGGATAATTTCAGAAAGTGAGTGCCCTTTGGCCGGTCCTCACAACTTGAAAGAGCTGTTTGAAGGTTAAGACCTGGTTTAGGTCTTTAACTTTAAGGGCTCTATTTTCGACTCCGCCGCCAGCGCGGCGCAGGCGCGGCGCAAAGTCAGGTCCGCTGCGCCGATGGGGTGTGGCAGTGCAGACTTTGGTATTTTCGTGAGCTGCGCCGCCGGCGCATCTCCACCTCCTTCTCATTTCAGTCACACCCAGCAGCGCAACTCTTTCTTTTCTTTCTTGTCTAATTTTATTCTAATTCTATTCTTGTAAGGAGCACTGCAACAAAAACAATTTCCCCTCGGAGATAAATAAAGAATTTCTGATTCTGATGTCTAAATATGAGGTCCTTAGATGGTAAATCCTCGGCCTCCTCTTCATCCTCCTCAAAGCAATGATGTACTCCATCGTTGCAGATAACGTTAAGCATTACAATGATAACATTCGTATTTGGAATGAAATGACGTGGGTAATAGCGGACAACATCATCACTTACGTTTTTTCATGTGTCTGTCTCTCTCTGTCTCTTGAGTGCTCTGAGATAGATGCAGTATATATGCTCTGTAGGATGCCACGGCTGTTTCTGTTGGCACAGCGACGTTAACCGATTAGTTCGCATCCCTGTTTCACCTGTGTACATTCGGTCAGGGTGAGTGAACATTACGCGTGCCGAACGCGCTTGTATGTGCTGACTCAGACAGTTACATTGAATCGTCGCTGTTGCTAATTATTGATCGCAGTGTGCTTCGATGACTGACCGAGCACTGCTGAAAACACCGTTAAAACCACGCTGCCGTCTTGTTGGCGGTGTGATATATGGCGTCATCACGTTTTCAGTGGATAGCCGTTATCACCTAGCAGCCACCCATCCAGAGGGGTGTCCCCCTGAAAGACTGTAGGGATGCTAGAATTCGCCGGATGAACGAGTCATGTGCCGACCCGGGAAAGTGGCATACACGTTTGTCACCAGGCAATTTGAGTCACAGATCACCAGACATCCCTGTTTCACCTGTGTACATTCAGTCAGGTTGAGTGACCATTACACGTGCCGAACGCGCTTTCGATGTGGTCAGATGAGATACGGATCAAAATATATAAATTTAGGTCTGACTGTATGTGCTGACTCAGAGAGTTGCATTGAATTGCGGCTGTTGCTAATAATTGATCGCAGTGAAATGCCAGACACTGTGGAAACCTGCCTGTGAGGTGTTGGTGACGTGAGCGCACAACTCCGCCGGTTTACAAAAATCCACTTGCGCCGCCGGCGCACAGAGTTGACCAGGTCTGAGGTGGCGAGCTTTCAGCGCACTTTTACGCCGCAGGCGCAGACCGAAATGGTCGAAAATTCCAATGCGCCGGCTCATTATGCCGACACCTCCCCCCTACTGCGCCGCAACGCCCATCCTGGCTCACCTCTGTACGCCTCAGTCTACCAAAATACCAAATGCGCCGTGCGCCTGCCTGCGCCGCTCGAAAATACCAGCGCAGCCTGCGCCGCGCCGACGGCGGAGTCGAAAATAGAGCCCTAAGTCTTAGGTTAGAATTAGGTCTAGGTTAGGCTTACAGTAAGAGCTGGGGTTCGGCATTCAGTAGTGATTGTGAAGGGTAGGAAAAGGGGCTAGGGAACACATTATGTCAATGAGGGTCTTCACAAAGATAGAAGTACAAGTTTTCGTGTGTGTGTGTGTGTGTGTGTGTGTGTGTGTGTGTGTGTGTGTGTGTGTGTGTGTGTGTGTGTGTGAATGTTTCAGGCCTTCAGAGGAAGTTTGTATTGAGAAAAATAGAGACCATTAACCAGGCTTTACTTGTTTCTGCTACCTAATCAGCCACTAACTCCCCTAGATCCTGCTGCAGTAATACCAACGCCACAGAAGAGGAGACTGAGGGAGAAAAGCCGAATAAGAGACAATGAGGGATAAATGAAGAAATTTCAGGGGAATTAGAGATGAAGAAGAATGGGATGATGAGAAAATACTGGCAAGTAGAAGAGAGGGAAGTGGAGAGAGACTGTAGGTCATACGGAAAAGTCAGGAAGGGAAAATGATAAGTTAAGTTAAAGTAAAACTCACTTGATTCAAAAGAAGAAACTCTCTTTATGTAGTATTTGGTTTCAAATCTGAACTGAACTGCAGAATCTGGTGCTTTTGATGGTTCAACTTCACATATTGCCTGCACCTGGTTTCAGCTAAAATAAATCTACCCCTAAACTAAATCCATAGATGTTATTGCTGTGGACTGTTACCAGTTAAGTCAATATTTGAGGACAGAAAACCATTGGTCAGAAGTAAAACATGGCCTGCCCAAATTATGATCTTGTAATTTCTGTTGTTTAAGTGGGGAGAAAAGGTCACACAAAAAAATTGAAAACAATATATTTGGAAGTAAAAATTAGAACAATTTTTCTAACAAGCTTTCGGGACCGTCTCATGACATTGGAGGTATTATCTGGATCCTCACAAGTTCTCACACCAAAACAGCAAAACTGATTTTTAAACTCCCATTTGCACTCTCTAAACCTAAACTTACTGACTTACTAATAAAAAAAAATTCTTCCTCCTTCTGACAATTTAGAGACATCATTTACAGTGTGGTACAATCTCATGTGAGGTTTCATCACAGGTGTAGTGCTGCTGGAGCACACACGAACTGGTATGGTTCAGAGGCTGATTTGTCTGTTTCCTGTTTTATTTTGAAGGTCGCTCTCCTCATGTGACATGTTTCTGTCTTTGTGTGTTTTCCTGCATTGGCGAGTATTTATGAGCTTCACCTGTCCTTCATTAGCCATCCCTCCCCAGTGTTTGTTTTTCTCTTCACTACTTGTAAGTTCATGTCAGTACCTTGTGTGTCCAGCTTGCAGTCCTTTCTAGTGTTTTCCCACTTTTGGACCTGCACTTTCTTTTTCCTGGACTGTTTTTGGATTTTTGAATTCTTGCCTGCTCAGTGTTGGACTTATTTGCCTGTTTTACTGCCTCTGATTTTGACCATTTGCTGTCTCACCATACTATAAGCCTTAAAAAATGTTTTGTTTTGTTGTTTTTTTTTAAAGCATAATGTCAGACAAGAGAGCCAATAAAAACAAATGAAATGGTCAAAGTATCATATCAACAGTTAAAGTGAGTTGACTGATTCACAGTGTCAACTCATGCATTGAGTTACAAGCAAGAAAACACTCCACCCTCAAAGATACTGGTAGCCTTTGAACGGCACAGTGAATGTGTGGAAAAAGTGTGGAGAATGAACTTTTTCTTTTTTTTATTTCAAAATCATACAAACAATATATAAATCCACTGTTTTCTGTTAATGTCTGCCAAGGCATTCTTCCATTCTCTGTCAATCCACACACAATCTAAATTCTGTCTAAACATGACCAACAAACTGTCACAAGACCATACAAAGGCTTTCAGCTTCCCCCCACTCACCTCGTGAGAAGATGAAAACATTTGAACTCTTTGCTTTTGCTTTGTTTGACCCACTGAAGCCACCTACACTTTCTACACACTCACCCATAAAGCTTTGGCTTCCGGCTCTCTGCAATCTGCCCTTCTCTTTGTCTGTCAAACTGAGCATGTGTGTCCTTGAATACTGATGACAGAATATGATGAAATCTGCCAGTTATTCTTGTTGTGCTTTGCCTTAGGCTACATGTCTAATTAATCATAACCACCCAGGGTAACTCTCCACTGAATTTTGAAGTCTTTGTTTCAGCATGCATGGTGGTGTCTTCACCAGCATGTTCTGTTAGGGGGTACCTTTACATTTTGAATGTCAGGTCTGCTTCAGTGTTTGTGATGTTGCGATTTAATATTCTGGTTTGGTACATTTAAAAGTAGAACTCAGAGAGAACACTGTTTGAGGGCTCCATATTCATCTAAGTTTGTTATTTTGAAACTCTGATAGAAAAATGTCTAAAAGTTTTGGAATCTGGACATACATTTGCATTTAAATATAAAGTGACAGACAACCAAGCAGATCTTGGGAAATACCTACGCTTGGGAAAGTATTGTGGTTGTGCACAAGAATAGATTGTGAGACAGCTATAAGTGAAGAAGCATCAAATTTTAAAGGATAAATCTGTGCATCAAGTTTAGATTGTCAACGGGGCAAAGTGGCCATCAGGATCCTATAACCCCCTGGGGGTGGCAATAGTTCAAGGTTCACTGTGTAGCATTTAGTTTTATCACAGTTTTATTTGATTAATTGAAAATACACTGTTCTCCTATACAGCACGGCATGATGGTCCTGCTTTATCCACCAATCTTCAGCAAAACATTTGCTTAAAGTGGCTTTTATCAGTATTTCTATATTAACTATGGATCACATGATCTCTTTGTGTGAAAGCCTTTGCTCATAGTGACAAACTCAGAAGAGATAATCACCCGACTCTAAAGTTACCCTCTGTGGAGATTTTTAGCATCTTTCAGTTCATTGCTTTGATTTTATGGCCAGCAACTTTACTGTTTGGACTAAATCTCACCACTCTCGTCAACCCTGTTTCCAGCAGCAACAGGCAGCTGTTTCTGGTGGAAAAAAGCTTTTAAAAGACAAAGAGTACAGAGATAAAGTTAGCAAGTAGCTGGGGAAGGTAGTGGAACATTTAGTAGCTAAATAGACAGATATTTCCCTCAGAGGTTCGCACAGACCAAACCAGAGCTAAAAGGAGAGTGATGGGACTTACATTCATTCCTCAGGTTCACAGAAACAGAACTCAACATCAATACAAATGGCTCCCTATATCTGTGTGTGTGTGTGTGTGTGTGTGTGTGTGTGTGTGTGTGTGTGTGTGTGTGTGTGTGTGTGTGTGTGTGTGTGTGTGTGTGTATGCATATATACACAGCTACAGATTATGTATCAGATTTTGGAGCATCTGTGATTGCTGTCTAAATCAGAAGTGAGAAGAAAAACAGACTCAAGTATAAGAATCATAATAATCTGTATGTATAAACACATATGTAGAAAATGAACATAAGCCTTAGCCTGGATATACTGTACCTGTTAGCCACAGTTAGAGATAGCTAGCTGCAAATGTTCAGTGGCAGGACAGAGTTTGCAACTATTCATTTCTTCATCTGATTTTACAACCACGACTGGCTGTCGATCCTGGCTCTCGAACCTCGCTGTACACTCCCTTTTCCACTACCAGTTTTAAACCCACAGTTTTACTGTGTGGGAATCCAATTACATCCAGCACCTCGAAAGACAAGGAGAAAGAGAGAAAGATAGACAGAGGAGAGACTGAAGAAGACAAAAAAAATCAATGACAATCCAACTGAGGTGGAACTAAGCTTGACAGCGCAGCTCCTTTCTCTGCTTCGCACTCGTTTTGTTTTTCCTGGAGCGATAAAAGTGTATGACTGTCTGGGTGTTTATTTCACATGAACTCACCACATTAACCTCCAACTCTCTCAAGGATTTTCAGTTTCTTTATTCATTCTTTTTGTTTTATCCTTCTTCCCCTGCCTCTGTCCTCTGCTCAGTCTCCCTTTTCAGCCTCTCATTTACTCTCTCTGTCTTCTCTGCTTTCACTGCTTATGTGTTTGAGTCTGTGGCTGCCTGCCTGTACAGTGTGTGTCAGTTTTCACCAACGCCATATGATTCACATCAAGGTATAAATATGTACTATTACTGCCATTTTATAATTGTAATGAAATATAAGTTATGGCTCCTTCATGCTAAAAACACTCAACATATGTACAAATATTGAAATTAAAATCAGTCAGAAACAAATAGAGATAAAATAAAATACGGTTTAGTCTATGCATCTGTGTACCATATAATATGTGTAGTATGTCTGTGTAAAGTTCCATGTCATTTATTTATGGTGGAGTGCAGAGAATGAGTTGAGGAGAAGCTGCTCTGTAGTCTGGTGGTACAGCAGTGGATACTTCTGTATCGATCGGCAGATGGCAGCAGGGTGAACAGGCTGTGGCTGTGGCTGCTATTGTCTTTTAATATCATCTGAGCTCTCACCTCACTGATATCACTGATGCTTGGTAGATGGCACCAGTGATGTTCTGGTTTGTTTTTTAATGCCCCACTGCTGAGCCCTCCTGTCCTGGGCCGTGCACATCCCATGCCAGTTTGTAACGATGCTTGTCTGTAAATGTTTACAAAAACTCTGTATTGGAATTTTTCCTTTCTTCAGTTCCCTAGAGAAATAGTATTGAGATGTTTGATGACCATGACATGTTTTCCATGATGCAGATTCCCAGGAACATAAAACTGCTCACCTGCTCCATCTCAGCTGAAGTACACAGGGGTTTGCCTCTTCTTTCCTGAAATCAATGATCAGCTCCTTGGTGTTGAGGTTCAGCATAAGAATGTTTTGTGTGCACCACCCTGCAGGATTGTCGAGTTCCTCCCAGTATGAATTCCCACCACTGTTTAAAATTCGGCTGATGGTGGTGTCATGCCCAGCTTCACAACAGAGTTCTCTCCATGTGGGGATAGCGATCATGGGTGTGCAATGTGAACAATGTGGGGCTGAACACACAGCCCTGGTGGGCTCCAGTGTTCACCACTACAGTGCAAAAGGTGTGACTGCCAATCTGAACTGTCTGTGGTCTGTCTGTTAGGAAGTCCATTATCTATTGCAGAGCATGGTTCTCAAGACCAGAGTGCTAAGTTTGCCAATCAGTTTCATGGGGGAGAATGTGTTGAATGCTGAGCTGACACCAGAAAACAGCACCTTGTTATTTTCAAGGTGTGCGAACATTGATTGGAGGCCAGTGGAGATGGATCACATATATATTTCAATGGTATTTCTTTCTTTATTTTTTTTTTTAACCATTATTGTTGCTGTCATGGTATTCAAGAGGGTAAGAGTCTATCAGATCTGTTTGAGGGTATGTCAGACTATGAATTAAGATGCAACTGTATCAGAATTTAAGTAATGACATCAGCTCAGTCCTGCTCTTTGTTTTGGGTCCACACTACAGCAACTACAGCCAAACATGCATACCATGACATTCACCAAATTTATGGCTTATTCTTCATATCCTCAAATCCTTCTCTCATGTAAAAATGAGGCAAATGTTTGAGAATACAACTCCTAGAATTTTTGCATTTTAACTATATTTTATTCTTTTAATTTTATTATTACCATGCTACAGGGCAAATTAAATCTACACTGAAATACACAAACAATGCTGCTCCCTTGTATACATGACATGGTTCAACAATTGGTGAGGATGCTGATGTTATGCCTGGGGCATGTAGCCTTAGCCTCAGTCTTTTAGCATTATATCCTTGATTTCTTTCCTTGCCCTCTCTCCTCACAAGTCCCTCCCACCCAAGATATGAGCAGAGGAGGCAAGAAAGAGAGATCTATCTATCTATCTATCTATCTATCTATCTATCTATCTATCTATCTATCTATCTATCTATCTATCTATCTATCTATCTATCTATCTATCCCCTTTCCAATTTCCATAACACCAAAAACTAAAGGATGTGGCTACAGACAGAGAAATAAACTACATGAAGTAAATTGTGAACTCAGAGAACTAAATGAAGACAGCTATAGAGTGAGCGCCCTGTGGCAGTGGCATTAGCATCTGTCAACATTATGACATATCTGAGGCTTTTCTGACCATGTGGCATGTGCCTGTAAACAGGTGATCATTTTCAGCCCTCGGCCTGGTTAAGGGTGAGCATTTCATCATCAGTCCCTGTAAGAAATGGCAAAGTGAAACTGATCTCAAATATGGCCTGCAGCCTTAATTGCACATGTCATGACAGGACTATGTGTTTGGAATGATATTTGCAGGCTACATAGCCTAATGGGCAACTGACTGCTATATGACGCCATGAAATACAGCAAATTAATGCTGAAAGTAAGAGAATGTTCTAGTTGATAAAGTAATTTGATGCTAGTAGATGCATATATATACATATATGCTTATACATTTGTCATGATTACAGCAGTTGAAGGAGATGTAGCTTATATTCAATGATAAAACATAAGTAATATCAAGGTGAAGTGTCATTAGAGCTAAACAGAAAGTTTGATCGCACATTTGATCATCCTAAATCTAATACAACTTAAGAATACCAAATGAACACATGAAATTTGCAGGTCACAGGCAGGAGGGCAGAGGAGGTGAAGAGGCCCAAAATAGAGAAATGAAAAGAGGCAATAAATCTACCACCGTCATCACTGTAAACTCCTCATGTGCTGTGCAAAAAAAAAAAAGCTTGGCAGGCATAGCACAGCAACAGCAAGGTTTTCCGTAATAAGAGATAAGAGGCCTAGCTCAAACTGTGAAAACCTGACTGAAAATACACATCAGTTGTACAGCGGTGTCCAAATGGACCATATCTATATTCACAAATGTGTAAGAAATGTGCATTGATTTTAAGGAGTCTAATTAAGACTTTATCTGACCTGAAACCAGTGATTTGAAAATCCTCACCACTCCTGCCATCTTTTTGTTCAAAATCTGTCAAGTTCCACCTTTAAATATACATGTGTGTCCTTTCCAGAGAAGTACATTGTTTTAAGTATTGTAGTCTACACTGTGAAGAATAGTGCTGTGGATTTCTTTCATGCTGGTTTTGAAGTGTCGTCACCTCCTTGTTCTCTCAGGTCTTACTTTTATCAGTTGTCACAGCGACTCTCTATGGAGGTACTGTCGAGCCTATAAACAATACATTAATGCTTTCAGACACTGCTAGCATCGCTTTGTCAAAAGAATCCCTCATAGGGTATTTTTCAGTCTTTTCGGTTAGGTTTAATGGTGTGAGTGTCTAGAGTGGATAAAATAAACAAGTCTTTTCAAGGTGCACTTTGTAGCACTTTATTCAAGGAGTAAGGATAAAAGTAATGTCTGAGTTACATTCTGTATAAATTAACATTTAGTAGTCCAATCAGGCTTTTCATTTTGAACAGTAAAAGATTCCTCAGCTGTTTGATTGTTCCTTGACCTCTCTGTGAGGAACCACAAGTCACAATATTATTACCAGCAATCATGGGAAAGTATCAGGGAGTCTTCATGAGTTACTTGTCTTTTCTTTCTAGAGGTCAAGCATGATATGAATTATAATTTGAGCATGAATCTGGGGTGGGAAGGGAAATATATAAAGATTTTATATAAATTGTGATAAAAGTGTAGTACAATAAGTATTACAGTACCCATAGGGTGAATAGTTTGCACAAAAGAAGGAACAGAATGAAATGCATCACATAATTGTACAAAGATGCTAATGGGGATCACCATATCATATTATCACCATATTAGTTTTATAACCTGGGTTGACTTGCATGACTCCAAGAATTCAGCGATGCACAAAATCAACTTTTTCACCATTCTTTTCCACAGCAAAGTTGTTTTTGACATCATTTTCACCCCCTGTCAAAACCACATTCCTATTAGATATGTGTCATGGAGGTTAACAGAGTCGGGTCAAAGTATAATAAGTTGAAGTTTGGATCAAAACCTGCTGAAAAATCAACGTACAAGTGCACTGGAAGGAATGGCCCTGCTCTATGCAATGTCAAACTTGTAAGCAGTCTCAGTGAGGCTGCAGGGTGTCACCAGACTTTTATTATCAGTTTTTTCATCAGTGTAAGAGAACCAGACCAAACAAGAAAAAAGACCAGACTTCATTTAATATGCACCAAAAAGGTTAAGGTGTAAACACAGCCTAACAAGGCTTTGACACTCTGCTAACAGTGATGATGATTGCCCCCCTACAAACAGGCCGCTCTGTTTTGTGCGTTGATGACATTGCTAAGAAGGCTTTGTTTAAATTTAGATATGGGGTAGTAAACATGGAGACGGTGACTGACACGGATCAGACACAGTGAGTAAGTTCTCTCAGGAAACATGACGTCATCCTTGACTCCTTCCTTTAGGAATGAATACAGTCTACTGAAAAGTATCAGTACTCAGTATTTGTATCTGTCTTGTACTACTTAAACATTAGGCCCACACTGCTGATAACACTGTGCTGAAATCTTGGACACAGATCCAGTCCTAACCCAACATTTTACAGACTCTCCATTCTTGGTATATAAAAGGAAACCTAATCTATGCAATAAATTGGTAAGAGCTATTATAGACAGACTCTCCTTGCTCTCCTTAAACAGAGAAAGTCCGCCTGTGGAAACTGTGCACAAAGCCATGATTGAAAAAGTAGAGACAGCCAAGCTTGGACATGGGGGACAACACAAAGAAGGTTATTTACCTATTTCATCTCCTGGGGTCATATTCATGAAGTTTTCTAGTACAAAGAGTTTATCCCAGTGACAATATTCCAAGTAAAGATAAAAGTTATCTTCATCACACAGCATGTTAGCACTTAAGAGAGCTCCAAGGGTTAGGGTTAGACAAGTAGTGGTTCTAGTTATGGTTAGGGTAAGTCTTCAGGACATGAATGTGAGTCTATGTAATATTGCTCACTGTACAATCTGAACAACATATAGCACTCATATTGGTTAACCTAAAACAAATTAAAGAACTTCAGAAAAAGCAATAGGGAGGATAACCAGACATCCAGTAGGTGTTATATGTACAGAGTAAACAGAGCTAGCAGTGGTAACACAAGGAAACTTTAAGTATGCTTGCTGCTGTCTGTGTCGGACAATCCCACATGAGAAGCACTGGAGTGAAGTAAAGTCAACAGAAACACAGCTCAAACATCATATTAGCCATCTCAACTTGAAAATGTTCTAATATATCAAACATGTGATTCAGCTATTTTTAAATTCATGCCTCCAAAGTGTCTAACAATAATTACATTTTTTAATTAACAGCTTTGAAGCAACAGTAAGTGTGAAGACTGTGAATTTAAGCAATTTCCAGATGCTAGAAACAGCTGGTGGGTCTGTCTCCCCTCTACCTCAGAGACCTGAAAAGATGATCAACTACTCATTCAAGATTCACTGGTTATATTTGTCACATAGTATGTGCAATAAAATGCAGAGTGGCATACTCATAGGGCTGTGTTAAAGATTAAAAAATCTAAATATTGTTTATATTGGCCCAGTGTGGAAGTGGGCTGTGTAGTTATTCATTTTAAATGTAAAATGAACAAATGTCAAAATTACAAGGCAAACCATTCAGTCAAATTCTGTACACACTCCACAGAGGAAAATATGCAAATGTGCAAGGCGGTGCAAAGGATTCAGGGAGGACAAAGTGCCAGGAAAGGTCAAGGAGATAAAGTTTTTCCTAGTCTCTCTGTGTTGGCACTTTCCAAAACACAAGAGTCAAGGGCATCATTAAAATAGAGGGCGAGGCAGAGATTCTCAGAGAGAGATGAGAGATGGAACCAACACAAAGTGTGGTTGCCTCTAGTAACTAACTGATTTTTGGCAGCAGATTTAGCCATCCACCATCCTGTCTCAGCACATACGGGGCAGGATGCATACTTCCACACAGACAGTTTAGAGTCTCCAGTTTGCTTAAGCTACATGTCTTCTGACTGCAGCAGAAACCTGCAGCACCCAGAGGAATCCATCCATGCAAACAGAGGGAGAACATGGAAACTCCACACAGAAAAGGCAAACTAGGCCACTGACTTAGGACCCAAGACCTTTGTGCTTTGTGGTGACAGCACGAAACTGAGAATGTTTGACCCTATATTCATTTATTAAATATCACTCAACAATGCTGTACTGAAAGATAATTAATGCAGTACACTTGAAATCTGTGGTGATGCAGTCATCATGCTGGAACACTGTGCCCTTTTGTTCATCCCCTAACCCCTCATTAGGACTCACCTTTCCTTGCACAGAAGTGTTGTCATTGGAAACTGTTTTGTGATGTTTTCAAAAATGATTGTTTTCATACAGCTATTCAAATGTGATCGTTCATCAAATTATTGATGTGTTAAAAATCCATGATAGCATTTATGTCACATTCTGATTGAAATACTCAGCAAGAGAAAGGAGAGGAAGAGCAAGAAAGTGCGAGCCTAAGATCAAGGCAGAGAGAAGGTCTGTACTGTGAAAGATGAAATGAGTGCTCGATAAGCGCTACAAAGGGCTCTAAGTACAAAGTGAATGGAACTCTGGTATCTTTGATCCTAGCGATCTCTCTCTTTGTTTTAAGGCTTTAGCTCTCCAAAACCCTTCATCCTGGCCCTGTGAAGTACAGAACAGAGTGCTTGATATGGCCCGATGCTTAGCACCATGTATCCATGGCTAATGACACTGTGTCATACTGGGGGCAGGTGGATGCTGTGGAGTCTTTCTGTCCATTGCGTACGTGTGTACTTGCATTTAGCAATATTTTTGCAGGTACCTTATGCAGTGTCACTGTGCGTTGATTTTACTGTGATCACAGCATCTTTTGACAACCTTTGTCTGTACAAACTGGGACAGTCACTGTGAACTTTGGTGAAGTCTGTGCTTTGAATTCAGCTCTCCATTCTTAGACCTGCCGTGTGGAGGTGGTGGAGGTGTATTGGCATGCATGCAGAGCAAATTCTTTCGCTGCCACAGTGTTGCCAGTGGCACTCAACAACTTTTCAGCATTCTTAAATCTTACTGGCTACTGACTCCAAGCAGTGTTTTCCTCACTGCTGGGGCATGACCTATTTCCATGTAGCACGTGCATAGGAGAAATGCTGAATAAGCAGTTCTTTAAACCTGCAAAAAGTTGTTTTTTTTGTTTGTTTGTTTTTTTTGGACCCCTTGGGAGCAGCAGTAACAAACTGTTAACACAGCATTTAAGTTGACACAGTTATTTACGCATCCAGTAGTTACGGAGCAACATCATCAGTCATGTGTCCAGGTAGCGAATGTAAGTGCAATATTCACTCTGTTACCAACTCCTGAGGGAAATGTCTGCCTCTTTAGTTGCTAAATGTTTCACTGTGTTCACCAGCTAGTTGCTAACTGTGCCTGTTTGCTGCCGAGCAGGTAGTATACAGTGGATTCTTAGAGCATTTACACTGAAAACAGCTTCCTGTGAGAATAAACCACATTCAGACTGTCAGTGCACATATCTTCATTGACATTATAAATATCAATTCTAACCACTTTAAATAACACAGTGTTAGTTTTGATGCAACTTCTCTCCTGATTCCTGCTCCCTCTGTGCTTTTCAGCTTCCCTGATCTTTCACAGAAATATACAGGCATACAGTGACTTTTGAGAGTTAGAGAGGAGGAAACATCCTCCCGTTCTTCAGCAGTTCTTTCCACAAGCCGTCTGAAAATAATTCCACCCTGTCCAATATCTACAGCGTAGACGGAGCCGAAGTCCCGAAGTCACCGCTGGGCTACCTGGCACTCCTCTGTTTCTATTTCAACCATCTTTCTGAAGGAGTGAAATATGTTGCATGGGTCTGCTGTCTATTCTCGGACAAATGAAAATTCCAGCACTTAGAAGATGGATTCTTTATCATTTTGACAAAGTTAGCGAAGACTAATCTAATTTGGTCGCTCTCCAATCCGTGATATTCAATACACTATTACATACAGCTTCAGAAATTACAAGAAGTCTCACAAAAGCCCCACTACTCATCTTTTAACCACATTTGCGTTCTTCATCATGGTCTTGGTTTAATTGACTCATCAGTACAAGTAATTGCGCTGAAACAGCTTGACCACAGAGACTGACGGTTGCAGAAATCTCGTGGGTTCAAACAGCAGCTGAAGCCATGGTGTGTGAGCGCGCCACAGATGTAACCATGTGTTTGATTTGAATTCTTCTGTAGACGATGAGGCTTCTTTTGGGGGAACGCTGCACATATTCAGCTTGACATCCACAACAGGGGCATATTTTGAGGCAGCTGTTGCGCTCAATAATTCACATATTTATTCAGAGGCAGCACACAAAAAGGCTTCATAAAACTTTCTGCTTGTGCCATCTTGGAACGCATAACTATGTGAATTATTAAGTAAAACTTCTACTCTCCATATGTGCCCACATTGCGGCTGCCATATTGACTGACTGAGACTGTTGGTTAGGTGCATCCCACATTTTAGCTGCTTTTCCTGGCTCAGGCATTAAGCAATTTCCTCTATATTTCAAGTGTTTTTCTCCCAGTAACCTGAAAGCTGCACACACAACTTGTTTACGGAGTCAAGAACTTTTTAGGATCAATTTCTGTGCAACATAATGCTCCTCTTAGTGCTCCTAATGGCATTTCCAAGAATCCACCATGCCTGAATGAAAACAACCAATAAGAGGCAATCGATTGTTGACTCTTATTCCCAGGTTGTCAAATACCGACACTTTGGGCGGGCCACCTGACCCAAAGACTGAGAAGCATTCCCCTGCAGAGCTGGAGAGCCCATGAATTTCTAGACACAGTAGCTCCAGACCCACAGTTTTTGTCAGGATCAATGAGATACTGTTAGCAGTACAGATTTCATCCATTCACTGTCATCTGTGATGACACAACACTGATGATTAGCTAAACCCGAGGAAACTCCACATTTCTACTAGCTCTAATTTCTATTGTCATTTTTAAAAAACTTGGATTTGTGTCATTTTTCTTTCAGCATCTCCTACAAATACTGATAACATCAGTCTATGATCCAAAATTTAAAAAATGTAACCTTTGTAATACATAAAATGATGGTACATTTTGCTTTTCATGTGTGCAGTGTACCCAAGAAGGGTAAATAACAATAAAGGTGTCATTAATTATTTGACGAATGGGAAACCTTCCTTGTCCTTTACAGACTTTGTCTTTCTTGGAATTGTCAGATATTACTTAAATTGAGTGTTTGAACCTTTGATATTCTTATCAGTGTGCTACTTCGCTTGACTCCATAAAAATAAAAATAAATAAAAACATGACTTTGAATTCACAGTGAGAAATGCTGTGTTTCTGGGACATTACAAAGTATCCTGAGGTCACAATGAGGTAGTTTTTGGGTGTGTGCAGACCTGGTTACATGACTTTGTGTCAACATCCGGGACTGTGTGTGTGTGTGTGTGTGTGTGTGTGTGTGTGTGTGTGTGTGTGTGTGTGTGTGTGTGTGTGTGCGCGCACACACACATGTATACTGTATATGTGTGCATTTGACAGCAGAACAAAACATCCTGGCAGCTGGGTGGCCTTGAGAGCATTTACTGTTGTTTCCTGTCAAAAGCTTGACAGTTTCACTCTCCTAGAGTAGAATAGAACAACCTGGAATAGAAAAGATAAGAATAGTGAAGAGGAAAAAGGGTAAGCTTTTGTTTCATTTCGGCTTGGACTTGGGGCTCATTGTGTTCCCACTGAAACGTAAAGGTTTCTGAATGAGATAATGATTTGACTTGAAAAGGCAGGAGACAGAGATTAAAGAGATACTGTTGCTTCTTCTCTCGTTCACCTCAGGCCACCAGTTTCCTGTCAGAGGCCCAGTTTTCTGCTGAGTTACCAGAGACCCTGGATCCACTTTTCAAGTTCCATGAGACCATTGCTAAGGTAAGACCACTGTAATTAATCCTACTTCTCCCAATAAAATCTCTGAATCACAGCAGCAGTCGTGTCTCCCAAGTAATGAAACACTTACAATATGAACTCTTCGCTGCTGTCATATACGCAATTAAGAATACATGAATACAGTTTACATTTACATGTATTCACTTAGAGGTCACTGTTCTTGATCAAAATAATTCTTTTTTCGCATTATTTTACACCTGCCATAGATCACTTTCATTATTACACTCCCCATTTAAAAGTCACTTAAATACCACCTTAATTGTTTTCTGTATTTTACAAATTGTACCCATACCAGAGTTTATGAGCCACAGAAATTAGCAAGGTCATCAGTTAAATAAAACTAAATTAAAAAGTCACCATCCATTTTAGCTGCATCAGTCAAAGCCTGGTAGAATTCATTGATATTCACTGGAGATGAAGCAGGATGTGTCGGAACAATCACTGTTGTCTTTACTCTCAATGTCCATGTACAGCAGCTCTAATGCAGAGAGTCCTGCCTGTGAGGAAAGAGCTACAGAGATGCTGAGCCATTTTCCACTCACTTCAAAAGTAGCCAAAAAAAATTATTATCATCATCTTCTTCTTTTCTTCCTCTTTTAGGATTTCTGTCACAGATTGTAGCTTTTTAAAACAACCCCCACTGTTAGGAGGAACTCTTGTTGTTTATACTGAAATGCCACCAGCTCCACTGTAGGAGAGCTGTGACAGTTTCCACATTATATAAGACATAGTGACATTTTCATCATCATCCTTTTTTGGAGGCCCACCTTGAAATGATCATGCTTCATTTTGGTATGTCTCTACCTTGGCGCCTTAAATGTGTGAAGTTACACTTTACAAGTTTACAAGTACCGCCCTGGCATAAAAACTCACAATCTATTAATGATGTATCTCAACCTACTACTGTGTATTTTCACCTACTCAACGCCCTCTCCAAATAAACATAAAAGGAAACTTTATTTGGTATTGCAGAGAGTGGAGATGAAGACAGAAGTATGTTTAATTTGGGTGAGCAGGATGTGTAGGAGAGAAGATGACACGTTTGTACAAAGGAAGCTTTTTTCCCAGTGAACAGGGTGCCATCTGTGTGTTTGGACTCCTGTAGCATTCTGTCTGCAGTGTATGATGTTTGATGAATGCATGATCCAGAGTGTGAGTTTAAATTTATGAAAGTGTTCCCAAGTGGGTTCTGTCTGGGTCTAAGCCTAAGTTTACATGTAGCAGGGTATTTTGGAAAACGGATATTTTGGCCCCTCCGTTTTCAAAAATAACATCGTGCACACAACATCGTTTTCAAAAATGTTGTCGTTTACATGAACCCGGATAAATACGCCACAGAGCGCATCATAACTATGCCAAACCTATGGCCGCGAGTGTAAACATAGGTCGCTCACATGACTTTAAGTATTCAGTCACATGTTGTGACGTTTCGGAACCTAAAACGGCGTTTAACCCAGTTTACACGCAAATAACCGGCATTTTCAGAAATCTCCACTTTCACCAGAGTTTTTAAAAATGATCGTTTTCTGTGAAAAAAAACTCTGTTTGTGTGTAAACAAGAGGCCAAACCACATGAAAACATATGTGTTTTCCCTAAGTGTAAACGTGGTCTAAGTCCAGGCTGCATTTCGGTGTAAAGCAGATGCTATTCACACATGCTAGGACAAACCCGTCCCCCTGTATTTTTCTTTGGAGTCTTGGTAGAATCATTCTAAATTTATTAATAAATAATTCAGAAATTCAAGTATAATTTACTCAAAATATTTAAGCACTTTCTTACTTTCAGCATATTAAATACAAGGTGCCCAGCAAGTACGTATTTAATAATGTGTAGCGTTCCAACAACAATTATAATATATGGCTCAAGAGAGAGGCCTACCCGAGCCATGCTGGATGCAGGCTCTGCACCAAAATGGGAAAAAGCATCAAGACAAACAAAAGGCCCCACTTCTACCAGCATGGCAAGCATTGGTATAGCTGTGAGCAGCTTAAACCGACACTCAACCGATCCATGTCCACATCCAGACCTGCTACAACCTGAAGGGATGTGGGCTCTGAAGATGACTCACATTATTCATACAGCTCATGTGCTAACACAGGTGAGCTTTTCAGAGCTATGTTTCTGAAGTGTGTGTACCTCTCCACATTTGGAGTTGCTCCCTACTTCACAATGGATGTTGTCAGAGAGGTGTCCACGCAGGCTTGTTATATAATGATGCCTGAATACAAGTAACTTTCTCCAAGGTTAAGGCTGCATTCAGCTGGTACTCCTAAATAGCCACAAACATGGCTGTAGTATTTGAGCAGGAAACGCTCTCCTTTCCATAATTCAGATCTACTGTAGGTGTATAAAGAACTGAAGGCAGAATGGCTTTTAATTGTGTGTGTGTGTGTGTGTGTGTGTGTGTGTGTGTGTGTGTGTGTGTGTGTGTGTGTGTGTGTGTGTGTGTGTGCGTGTGTGTGTGCGCGCACATGTTCAACCAACCAAACCAACCAAAGCAGTGTTTGGTGTTATGTCCACTGTGCAGGCGACCTTGACGTCCATCCCATCCCTGCTGGATGGTGATTGCTTGGCTAAGAGGCTGCTGGTTGGCAGCTAATTTTTTCTCTTGATGTTTTGTTTTGTTTTGTTTTTTTCACTTAACACGTCCTTCATTTTAGTCATGACTTTTAAAGAAGACAAAAAACAGACAGGTCATTCTCGTGACTTAACATGCACATAAACGGTACTGCCAACCTGTGGTTATAAATTTCACTGTGGCATTTCACCCGCCCATATTTAACATCCACCAACATGGGTTTAAGGGGCTTTTTGGGGATCAGACTGAGGGTGTTGATAGACCTAAATTAAATGACAAACCACATAATGTGTAACTAGTCTTCATAATGATGCATACAGGTGGTTTCAAATCTTGGGTTAAAAATACAACCAGATTAGGCAACGATCGTGTCCCACGTTTAGTGGACCGCCCAACCATCCTGACCCTCTCCCTCTGCTCACTTTGTGGCTCTGTGAAAACATCAAAACATCGACTTTGTTCCTAACAAACAACAGTCAAATACACAGCATAACCACTACTACCCAGCAGAGATCAGAGAGGACACCTGAGGAGGACCAGGGTTGAGAGAAATCTTTGTAGATGCCTCTTTACCCAAGTCATGCTTAGCTCTCGTCCTACTCACGACAGTGTGTGTGATCAGACCCCAATGATGAAATGTCAAGACATCTCTTGACAAATGTATCTGTCAGCATCCACAGACAGTGCCATTACAGAAATGAGTCCCATCAGTCAGCTGAAGGATACAGTATGTGGCATGTATATAAAAAACATGACAAAAGAGGCCTCTCACATCTCCACAACTCTTGTTTGGCTTGTTGGGAATACAGTCATTATTAGTCAGGAGAATGTCTACTCTGGTAACATACTTTTGTGGATGGTGCAGATGACATAAAGTACACAGAACTTACTGGCTGACAATCGTCTGTACCACAGCACTGTAAGGCAGAATCACTGAGTAGGAGATTCCTTTACTGGATGAATTATACACACCAGAGCTTTTAGTAGAAGACATGGATTTTGTTCAAACAATGTAGATGTGCTTTGCGTAGACAAAGAGATTCTTCCAGTCTTCAAGTAGCAGTTAAAAATCTGTTGATTTGAGTCATAAGTCAGTTTGTTTGATCTGGCATGGGGCCTCAGAGTTTGACACAATACTTCTGTTTGTTGTGATTGTGATGCTCTCAGTTCCCATAATGCTTTGAGGAATATAAACAAGATGTATTATGTTGCCATGGATTCAGTGAGCTATGCTGTGGGCTACAACTTGAACCCTTTGTTTGAGGCTTCATTAAATTTTTTCCAAATTAGCTATTAGTATTTTCCTATTAGTCTGCAGTGTACCCATAGATGCGCAGACTACACTGATATGGAAGAAACCTTAAAAACATGATGCTTCTCAGACAAGTTCTGGAGTTATAAAGAGTGTGTTTTTTCACTATTTCTGAGCAAATATGTAGACATTTGGACATCAGAGATCCCAATAACACTGGAAAGTGTTTTACTCTGAGTTTTGACTCATATGTATTGGGTGCAATATTTAGACTTGAGTCAAATTCCAGTCAAATTCTTTGTATGTGGTCACGTTTGGCCAATTAAGCTGATTCTGACTGTGTGTGCGCCATAGAGCAATACAGAGTTCTAGTTAATGTTCTTGTTCTTTGTAGTACTTCCCTTTATTCAATGGACTCACTTTTCAGAAGAAAGAAAAACTAAGGGCAACTCCTGAAGATCATGACACTTTGAGAGGCACTTCATCCTGATGGTAGCTGAACAGTATCCCATAACAGTTTCCCATGTACATAATACTGTGGATGGTGTTGTTAGGATATAGTGCGATTGTAAATATAAGAAATAAGACAGTTCAACTGACATTTTATACGTCATTTCACATGTAGACTACAATAACTGAGATGAGTGTTTAGATGTAATCTGCCCTGACTGACTGACATGCTCCGCCGGCAACAAAGATAAAGCAATGAGCACAGTTACTGCAGCAAAGCTGCTTCCCTGTCAGAACGCGTTTGGCCTTATTTAGTTGCAGAGGGAAAGCCAGCCACAGAGGGAAAAGAGAAACAGGGTTGAGGATTGTCCTAGTCGAGGTGAATTGAATCTGTGATCCACATGGAGCCATCTCACAATGAGAGGGGCCAAGTTTCACGGCTTGTGTCAGGTCGGATTCCTCCATGTCAGCGCTTTCCAGCACACTAAAGGTTGTCACTTCTTCAGGTGTCAGACAGTGAGCAGTGTTTGAATCCCACCTTTGTTCCATCTTTTCTGCTGCGTGTTAAATAGATTTTTTTTTTAAACAATGGTGTCTTATTTCATTAAAATCCCATCCCATTCATTTGTGGGATCTCTCTTGATCACATTAAATTTGTGTTTCATTCTCAAAGATTTTAACTTCTTTGTTTTTTCTTCCCATTTTACAAAAAAAAAAAAAAAAAAAATGTAAAGGTTGTCCATGATGCAGTTTCCTTTTAACCTTGTTAGAGAAACAGCATAAAATGTTTTTTGCTGCAGCTTTTACATGTAAGACTACTTCTTGTTCCATTTCTTTCTCCAGATAAACACATTGTGGCTTCTGTACTGTTGCTATGTGACAAGCCTGGTGTGTGTTGCTCTTTAGTTATGCTGAATCTTTTCAGCACCATGGACAGCGGCGTTGGGTTTCCATGCTCTCTCTTCAAAGACCATGCACGGCATTCGCAGTTATTCTGCTTGATTTGATCTCTACTCAGGCTGAAGTTGGGTGGAGCTGTGCACGGGGTAACCAAGCATAATGTGGTTTTAAGAATGATAAACAAGTAAGTTGTCCTTGCAGCAAAACAGAAGCACAAAGGTGATGCTTGTATATACTCCATAATACATCTGCATTAATTATTGTATTAGCTAGGCATAAGAGCAGTTGTGTAATACATACCTTGCCATATTCATCATATTAACTGTGTGTTTATTTACAAGAAATGTGGCCTGACAACAGTGTAAAAAGGCTATGATGGAAATTCTGAAGCGTCTATGAAAAAAGTTGTAGCCATGGTGGGCAGAGAAGAACAGGCTTGTTGTTTGGCCTTAATCATCACATCCTTGGAGATTAGGCAGAGTGCCAGATGTTATCTGTGTAGCTTGGAAATGTTTGGAAGAGAGAGCGAGCTAGAGACAGAGAGAGAGAGGCGCAGACTGACAGTTACATAAAAACACAAGGCCGAGGGTACACTGACACAACTTGTCACGATGAAGGGCAAATGGGAGTTAGCAGAGATGTTATTCATTCCCCGTGCTAAATATTCTGATTGGGAGGGGGGTAAAGAAAGGGAGAAAGCCTATGTGTGTGTGTGCATGCGTGTGTGTGACCTCTTTTGTGGCTTGTGTGTGTGTGTGTGTGTGTGTGTGTGTGTGTGTGTGTGTGTGTGTGTGTGTGTGTGTGTGTGTGTGTGTGTGTGTGTGTGTGTGTGTGTGTGTATATGTTCTGAAATGTCAGGCAGTCTCACTACTTATCAACAACAACTCTATCCGGAGGGGAGACATGGAGAGAAAAAGAACATACATACGTATAGTGCAGCCCCCTGCTCTATATAGGTGCCAGTGTTTTTTCTAGATTTTCAAGGTTTATGTCAGATAAAAAGAAAAGAATAGACAAAGGATAAAGTGTGTTTTCATCTTTCCATTCATATCACAAGTGCCAAAGCGATGCTTTTTGTTTTTGAAATATTGCCACTTCACTTCACTTGAAAACAGCTGTTTGTTAATCAAGCTGCATGAATCTATATGTCCTAAAATGTCCCGCATTTAAAAACCTACAGCAGATGTTGGAAAATGTCTGCTCAAGGTAATTATTGTCTCGTGCCGAGAAATTAAGTTAACAAAGACCTTGATTCTGCTCAATGGGAAACTACTGGATTGCAGCAATGCATGGAGAGTAATGACAGGATAGAAGAAAGTAAAATATAGTATTAATGTTGCTTCAGAGAACTCCTGACAGGACCGTTGAACAGAGATCTGATGCTGTGCAGCTCTCTAAACTTTTAAACCAAGCAAATAAGTGACCAAAACTTTCTCTCCATTCACTCAGTGATGAAAAGATAGATTTGCTTCCAGTGAAAAAATGTTTTCTCCCTGTTTTAGAGTTTTGAATTTCAATCCACAAAATTATGATCGTGTAAACTGCTGATCCATTTTGATCAAAACTCATGAGATTTTCATGTATTTTTTTTTTTACTTATTTGAGAACATGGGAGGAATGTACAAGTAAGTGGAGGTTGCAGGGAAGCATAAACCTTTAATTTTTTTAAATTCCATTAAATATTTAACCAATTTATTTATTCAGATATATTTGACGTAAATTTGAAGAAATTTGAAGTAAATTTTACCAAGCAAATTTTTGCCTGACATCTTAATCAGTGATATCACAGTGAGTGTTGGACATTAGCTGTGAGGTGTGTCTGACATGCAGTCTGAAATCCAATTATACATTCTGCTCACCTGGTGCCATGAAAACAGAGAGATGTGGAGTACTTTATGCAAATGCTGTGCAGTTGTTCACTGTTGCCCTTTTTAATGATTCAGAATATGATTTGAAAATGAATTAAATCTTTCATGGCTGTGGAAAATTGTTCTGTACTGCTTCCTTCTACTTCGTTTTCTTTTCCCACTATCCAGCTTCAGTCTTTGCCGGTGTGTTCTCCTCTTTCTCCCACTGCCTGCTCTCCCTTTCTCTCTCTCTCTCTCTCTCTCTCTCTCTCTCTCTCTCTCTCTCTCTCTCACTCACTCACACACACACACACACACACACACACACACACACACACACACACACACACACACACACACACACACACACAACAAAAAAAAAAAACACCCATCCCCTTGCTCTCCATGGAATAGTGTATGTGCATTGTTAGTGTTGTAGCTCAGGGACAGTGCCTAGGCGCTGCGTCCCTGTACTCATTTGTCAAGTGCGGTTTTGGACGCAGCTCGGTTGGGAGGGTTCAGGGTGGCAGGTGGCAACAGCAGGCATCTCTCTTTGTCTCTGTTTCTCTTTTCTCATTCTCCTCTTGTTTCCTGAGCTCCCTCGGCCTCACTAACTGTCTCTCAGTGGGCAGTGCTCTCTGTGTAGCTAATTTTTTATGCATGACGTTGTGTTCAAGTTGGCTTCCCCTGACTTGGCAAGGCAAGGCTGGCATTGATCAAGCCAGCGAACGACGGATAGCGCTGGCATCTGCTGGTCCCTGCTGCACACTGCTGCGTATACGCATTAGAGCTGGGAGGGTTGGAGTGCATGAAGAACATAGGCATTATGCTTGAATGTAAAGTTTCTTGCGTGAAAATGGTAGTGAAAATGATGACATGTCCCAAGTTTATGGATTCCACATTACCCACATACAATGTCTAGGGATGTAATGATGTATCAAATTGTCCGATACTGTGGTAGAAGTCTCGATGCCATCATGGGACTGTGACTCTATCTACCCTGATGTTACATAGTTATTTACTACCTCTCCTTATGAGAAATTGTATTGTTTTTGATTGAACAGTAGAGGGTACAATCATAGTCAGGAAGACAGACTGCCATCATGCTTTGCGTGCAAGCCAAGAGCAGCTGAAAATAAATGAGAAAATTACGGATGAACTTGCCGATAACGAAAAAGAGATTGAAGATGAAGATCGACTTTTAGAGCTGATATGTGGCATTTTGGTTTTCCTGTTTCAAGAACTGACAGTGGCCAAAGGAAACTGAGAAACGCAAAACAACTTGGCTGGACGACAGTCAACTACACTACAGGAAACAGATCAAACATGGGAAGACATTTGTCACATCATCAACAACAACAAAGATTCAGCCAGACCAAAGGAGCCTGAAAGAAGCATTTGGAGTCCTGATTCCATATAACAGTCCAAGAGCTGAAGACATAACAACAACAACAACAACAACATCAGTAAATATATAGAGGTTAGTAAACAGGCTGAAGTTAAAGTATACAGTTCCATCATGGCCACACTTCAGTCACACAGTGATAGCAGCTCTATACACTGCATGAAAAACCACATTTTCGACCCGTAAATCCCCGCGAATTTCGTTGATTTTCGGCGATTTACAGCAAGTTTACGGGGAACTTCGCCTGCTCCGAAAATTGTCGGAAACGAACCATCTGTCGGCGGGGGGCGGGGTTAATCGCGCCTTCGAGAAGGTGCGAATAGCTCTAATTAGCACATGAATGCTACCGACATTGATCTACGCAGGCTGGCCTGCTGACTTCACAAACAACCATTGGATGATTCCACAGGCATTTTAAAAGGGAACCATCATGTGATTGGATAGCAACTCCAATCACGAGCGAGTGATCATGTGATTGGATGACAACTCTGCTGCTATTGGTCATCTGTGCACCACAAATAATAATAATAATAAATACATATTAAATTAAATACTATATAATAAATTAATATATTAAAAATTGTTATTATATTGTTAAATTTATCTATCTATATATCTATCTATCTATCTATCTATCTATCTATCTATCTATATATATATATATATATATATATATATATATATATATATTATTTGATTGATGATTCATTGATTTATTTGGCGATCCACCTTCTACACTACCACACAGTAGAACACAAAGAACACAGTTGACAGAAACATTTTGAAAAAAAGTCTTTAATGAAATCATGACACACACATTAACAAGGATCAAGTAAGTAAAATCAGTGACTACTGGGGGAAAAAAGCAAGGAAATGTGCAGAGGGGTTCACTGATAAGAGTCTCTGGGCTGGGCCATGCCGCTCATCCATGGTGCATGAAAAAGAGTCTAAGGCCTCTGGAAATGCTTCTTTGCTGCCACTGGGTCATACTGAGTTGGCGCCTGTCGCTTTGAAGGGGACTCCATGCGAAGCCTCTTGCGGTGTGTCGCCACATAGTTTGGGTCGCTCTCCAGCCGATCTTGCAGTGTCTGGCAGAGTTTGGACAGCTAGGACACTCCTTCTTGCTTCCAGCAGCTGTAAATACAGGTGTTAATATAATATTAGTACTGCTAAGAAACAATAACACATGATAACATATGTGAGCATGTTTGTCAAAAACAATGCAGCTAATAAATAAAATTCAGCCCATTTTTATATTGTGAAAATAAAGCGGCATTCATGGGACTCTTACCCGCTTCCTTCTTTGTCTGCTGCGAGCTGAAATCTTCACAGCTGCTGCCTGAACTGAAAGAGCTGGCTGGGCATACCTGAAGCTCCTCCACACCATCTCATAATATGTCTTACAGGCCACTGGAAGAAAATATATATTGGTTTGAAATAATTAAGACAGGCTTCAGTAAAAACAACAACAAGAAACAACAGAAAGGGTTTAAAAGACTGCTGTCCACACCATCCATGTCTGGACTCCCAAATAAAGTCGCCATCAAATATGACGTCACCGTTTCGTTGTGGGGCGAGTTTAGTCTGTAAAACGCAAAAAGTACAAACAGGTCATGCAACGTTTACGTTTACTTATATTCTGCAGAATATTTCCTGTGTATTTTATTAACTTACCCCTGCTCAGGTTCATATCGCCTGTCGTGTCCGTCACTATTGTGCAGACGTCGCAGCTTTTCCTTTAAAATACAAAATACATTGTAATGTTAAATGTAACGTGAACAATTACCAAACGTTCGGAACGTAGTGCAATAAGAATAATAAAGGTTTGGCGCCCTAAAAACTGCACAATGTGGTACTAAATGCTAATGTTACCTACGTAACTTACGCACCCGTCTCTTCGTCTCCGCAGCTGCAGTTCGGTCGAGGCTGCTCCTCCAGAGCGAGCAGTCTGGCTTTTATCACGGTCATTCTCTTCGCCAACTGCGCGATCAGCTGCGTTAGCAGCCGAGACAATCCACTGAAGACGCCCAGCAGTTTCTTCTCTAAATTGTTTGGACTTTCTGGATATGGTCGCTCCGCAGCCAGTCCACTCGTCGCAGAGGAGTGCCTTCTGGGATGAACTGAAGACGACATCCGGCCATTGTATGAACAGAGTTAAAGTTTAGCAGGACCCGAAACGTAACTGTCGTAATCCAAGCTCGATTCGCGTTCACAGACGCGCCGAGGTCGTTTTCTGCAGACGTCATTGCGTCAGAGGAGGCGTCCAATCATATGCGAGGTCGCGCTCTCGGAATTTCTCGCGAGACCATTTTTGTTGCGTAGAATGAAAAACATGCTGTGATTTTGTTAGGTACTTTGATTTTCTATTTTTGTTCCTGAATATTTTATAAAACATGTAAACTTCTTTAAAGTGACATCATCGAAAATAAAAAAAAAGAAAAGTTACTCTGGTGTATTCCCTTTTTATTCCTACTGAAAGAATCATCAGTGGACTTACTCTGCTGGAATTTTGCAAGCTAATCACACAAGCATTGTTCATCTGGTGTTGTGGTGGCAAAATGTGAAAAATTGTGACCAGTGTCCAAGAACTGTAGATGCTTTAATTTTTACAATTTGATTTAGCAATTTAAGTGGAAAATTAAAGACCTTTGAGAGTCAGGACACTTATTCTGTATGTAACCTATGAAATTATTTAAACACACTTTTAAATCCTCATGAAAAAAAAATCTTTGTATTCTGTAGGCACAGAACACACACACACACACACACACACACACACACACACACACACACACACACACACACACAAAATCCCAATTTGAATTTGTATAGCTTTGCAGCATTTACATTTGCATTTTAACACCTCATGGTCACAGTGGCTGAGAGAGAACTTCCACGGCAATTTACAGTGACGGAAATTGACGGAAATGTGACTTTTCATCCAGTGATACCAAGAGACAAAAGCTAAAGTAACACGGAGCCTCAAAGAAGCCGAGAGCATCTCAATAACCACAGATGGGTGAACTTACCGAGCTGCTCAGAGCTTTATTACAGTCACAGCTCATGTTATGAGCAGCAAATGGGAAATGAAAAGTTTTGTCATACAGACGTGAACTCTTTTCCAATCACACACTGACTCAACATCGCTGAGGTTTTGAAATCTGCTGTTTTGGAGTGGGAGCTCGACATGAAGAATAACAACAGTCATGATGGTATTGCCGTCGTTATAAACAATGCAGGAAATATGGATGGAGTGGTGAGAGAGGCTGGACTGTCCCCACACAAAAAGTGTTTTACACACACTTTAAACCTCGCGTCACCAGCGGGTTTGAACGAAGGCCGCTCCAGTCGTCTGCTTGATCGAATGAAGTGAGGCAGCATTTTTTCACCACAGTTCAACTGTAACAGCTGAGCTGACAACCAAACAGAGACTGCTAAACCTGCCAGGACATTTAGCTTTGCATATTGAAAAACAACAGAAATAGTTGTGTAAGGAAGGAAAAAGGACGGAGGTTTAAAACCTGCATAATTTCTCACCTCTGCACACCTCGACAGTCACTGCACGAGTTGGACATACCTCTTGGATTGTTGCTCCAGAAATCACTTTGGTCGCAAATTTCTCAGTTTTGACTTGAAATGTTTGAGGAAGGGGTTTCAGATGCTGTTTCATGACAAGCATGTCACTTGAAGCATACTGAGACATTAACTGTAATGGTGGCTACAGTTTTTATTTGTTCATTGTACGGTCAGTGATCCTTAACATTGCCATCAATATCCTCAAAACAAAAGTTTTGCCATGGAAACACAAAAGCACATCACTGCAGTAGAACAACGTAGAACTTGAGGATAAAAGACATATTCTGCTTCAGGTATTTTCTCATCCTAAGATGGTGTGACTATATTTACAAGCAATTTACATGTATCATTGAAACTGATTCCATGTCCTTGTCTTTGAGGGAAGCGCAAAGGGAAGCATACAGCAAGACAGGGAGGAAGGAAGGGTAAATGGTAATAGTGCAAACTCAGATTGAGACTCAGAAATGGACACAGGGACAGACGGAGAACTTCAAAGTAGCACATAAGCCTGCAAGTATAGATGAAGGTGATGGAAATGAAGACTAAATACCCCAGATCCCTCCCAGAGAGAGAGAGTGATCAGTATAAACAGGACTGGAGATGAAGAAGAGAAATGCAGGTATGGACAATTGAACCAAAGGAACAAGAGAGAAATAAAAAGTGTTAAGAGCCAGACACAGGAAGAAAAAGGAGTAGAGGATGAAAAGAGTGAAAATATAGAGGAGGAACAAAGGAACAAAGATAACAGAAAGGACAAGACACAAGTGAGAAACATACTGTATGCTGGGAAGAGATTCAGATACATGATGGTAAAGAAGAGGACCATGAGTGATATTTAGCACGTTTTATCTTCAGGTCTTTGTTCATCTGTCTTTTTTATTGAGCTCTGTGAGTCCTTTGCCTCAATTTCTCATCTCTCTCAAAGAACACAAATGCCATCAGATGTGATCAGCAAAGGAAGTTAAGAATATCTGGGTGATTAATTTGAGGGTGATCTTCAACTTGTGATTTAAACCAAGAGTAAATAGTATAAAGCAATATCATTTAGTATTTAAAGCATGACAACCGACAACAGCATGTTACAGGTTGTAAATGTGGATCAACAGTTGCGGAGCCAGACACTATGGAACAGTTTTCACAGTTTTTAATGCGTAACAAAAAACACACTGGCTAGGGCGTAACACAAAGAAACCAGTCTCAAAAACAAAAGGCGGAGGAGACGGGAGCAGGCTGTCCTCGGCATGACGGGCGAAGGAACCAGAACTGGAGGCTGCGACCCACAGGAGACAATAACGACAATGAGACGTAGGCGAGGTGACTGGGAATAATCTGGCGACGAGGTGGAGGAATGACATAGAAAGGCAGAGATTAGCATCAGCAATCACCGTCAAATTTTGTGTAGAAGGTATAGTAGTTTCTAAACCAGAAGAGTTCAGAGTTATTAAGTCCAACTGAATGTATTGTTTTTTTCCTTGTAGCTGATACCCAAACTGGGACCCCAAGTTGGTCCAAATTATATCCCAAAGTCATGCAGGGTCTCATATTGCTGCAGTTCTCAGATCTGTCACATACCCAGATCTGCTATCAACTGTTCATTAATTTGTATTGCATCACGCTGCTGCCAGTTTTGGTGTTCTACAGCTCATTTTTAGTCAGCCCTAATTATCTTTGGGCCTATTCGGACTGTTTGCACCTGCTGGATTTTTTTATTTTATTTTATGTAATTTATGCATCATCTCTGCCACTGAAAGAAACATTATACTTTCTTTCCTGTGCTTTGGGTGCTTTCTGTCTATTTCACTGAGCAAAAAATATAGCGGTATGCAGTGGCCGGACTGCCTGTCTGCTGCACACCAGGAGAGTGTGAGGGAGAATCTGGATAGATCTACAGGTGTGGGAGCAGTCACCTCAAGGTGTCATATCTGGTGACTATTCTGATGTTCAGGAGAGAGTGTGAAAACAGATGCAGAGTCCAGGTCTAGACTGTTTATTTCAAATGGAGGTGCACAAAAAAGTGAGGGTGAAGTGAGCCTGATGAAAAAATAAAGTTGTAAAAATGCCATACAAGATGAGTTGATTGTGTGTGATTCTGTAACAGTGCAACACAACAGTACAGACTGATTAGTCATGGAGAATCCAGCATAGAAGCAAGGCTAAGGTAGAAACCTGAACTCATAATAGCTAGGAAACAGACCGAAAGGCTCTTAAAGGCAATTAGTGATTAGCAAACACTGAATAAGCATTCAAACTGCATGACATATAATTGACTGTGAATCACTGTGGCAGTCACTAATCAACCAGCATTCAGTGTACAAAGGTATAAACAACAGAAATAAACAGTGACTGAAATGCACAGAAACAGCAGCGAGCAGAGTGCAGTCACGCAAGTCTCAGACTATTACAAGCTCTGAATCTCATCACATCAACAGACTATAAACAGCAACCAATTCTCTTCCTGGATGTGCACTCTACAGAAAGGCGATGGGACGCCACTGTAGTCCACAGTTGGTGAGGTCCAGCCATCACCTGCATGTCTCACTTGCTGTGTTTGCAAGCATACACTGTGTGGGCAGACTGAGTTCACATGCAGAGCTTGATATGGCACAGGAAATAAGTGAGAATACAAGGCCCTTCATCTCTGTGTGTGTAATATTCTCTGCCATGAAGTCAAACTTTCTGTGCATCACCAACCTTAAACTGAATGAATGAAAATGTCTTAGCTTAATTAATGATGAGTGATGTAGCTGCCCAGTCCTGACAAAAGTTGGACAGCTTTTGTGCTGGCAAGAAGTGTTTTGATGTTCGCTTTGTTCCCTTAGTTAAGATAGCACATTTAATAATGTTATTCTGGCTTAAATTGCATTCAAATGTCTCAGGTTACTTCATTGGGTCAAATGTGTTGACAAGAAATGCATGGAGATGAGAAATGTGTATAGATGATCAATGACAGGTGCTGCCTTTGTCTTCTGTTGAGTTTTATGGTGGTTAGCATCCATAAGTGTTGTATTACTGCCATCTGCTGGCATGTAACAGCTTCCCAGCGCAAACTATTGACACTCTCAACCCAAGGTCATCTCATCCTAAAACCCAGACCCAATTCAGCTACTGCCTTGTATGCAAAAGGGAAGTTGTCAAACAACTGACATGACGCAGTTCTCATTTTTGTAGTGCGTACATACCAGTTACGTGCACCGTTGCTAATGGGTTTCACTATAATGGGCAGAGTGTTCAAGTACATTTGGACAGGGACGGAAACGTTTTGCTATGGTGAAATAAAAAAGGAACCGGCCAACCACAGATTCGCGATCAATTATGCAACATTGCAACACTAATGTGGTTAATGTTAATCTTGTTATTGCAATACCTTTACTCCTTTGTACTTCTGTGGACATGACCCAGATCAGCCACCCATTTAACAAAAGTATCTGTATTCTCATTGCTGTGCTCTACAAAGACGTTGTTTTTTATTTGTTTATCTATTTTTTGGTGAAGCTGACTTGTGTAATCCAATTGCTTTCCAGCCTTGCCCACTGCCCTCTCAATAAATGTGTGTGTGTGTGTGTGTGTGTGTGTGTGTGTGTGTGTGTGTGTGTGTGTGTGTGTGTGTGTGTGTGTGTGTGTGTGTGTGTGTGTGTGTGTGTGTGTGTGTGTGTGTGTGTGTGTGTGTGAAGGGGGGGGATTAACGGAGTCATAAAAGCTTTTTCTATCTAAGATCAAACCCTTGGCTTAAGTGTTAATAGATTGGACTTATCCTTGTGCTGTTGCTTGTCAGGCCTGAGGGGTCTCCTTAGACACCATGGCCCCTCTGACTTCCCCGAGAGGTCAATAGTGAACAAACAATTTACAGGGTCAACATCTATGAATGTATTCCAAGCACAGAACCCAGGGCTACTACACGATCAATCTTAATTATCACTGTGTTAACCACTTGATCAGCCAGCTACTGGGATGTAACAGTGACCATTTAGTATATTCTTTTGGGGGAAAGGAAACGTTGAAGTTGAACAGTTTTCAGGAGGAATACTGTTCACCCACCATTGCTGAATCCATCACCTTTCATTTTTTGCATGCTGTACTGCACTCTCCTATGAGAGATTACAACGTCAGGAAACATGGAACGTAAAATCCATATCCCCTGCTTCATGAAACCAGCTTTAACTACATTTGTCACCATACAAGCTGGCATGTGGGCTTTTTACATATAAATGGATGCCTGTTACATGCAAGTCCTTGCCAAAGCTCTCACCTCTCATCACTATACATACATCTTTGTATTTTGCCGTATGCTGGTTTTAAATGTGATGTCTGTGGGGACATCTCCATGCTGCCATACCCATAGTGTGGTGTTTTGGTTTGCCAGAGCTGAAGGGAAGAGCAGCATAGCAACAGGCTACAACAATGGCAGAGTATGGCATCATAAGCGCATTGACTGTGTTTATGTAATCACTCTCAGTGCCAGGGGAAGAGGGCAAAGTTTCCACACTGCAGATTTGAATTGTCCCATTTTCACTCTGAGCAGCACTGTTTAGGATCAACAGGCAAAGCTCTAGAGAACACAGCACCCAATCACTGTATCAGCCAGTCAATGGTTTATATCCCACCATAGCTACCTGGCATAGGTTTTGATGTTTATATAGATGGTTATACTGTATATGATCAGGCTGTATCATGCTTTTATTAGGTCTCTAATGGTAACTGTTGGCTTACATTCTTTTCACTTTACGATAAAGAGCGTTAACAATAAGGAAACTATTCCTATCTAATCGTCATGTTTATGCTGTTTCATTAACTGTGAGAGAAAGTGCTGATTCTGAATAGACTAAAGCTTTAATGTCCATGAGGGGCACCCTCAATAAAACAAACAAACAAACAAAACCTAAAATAAATAAATAAACAAACAAACAAAATACACAAGTACACAAAAGAAAAGGTAACAGGTGCTAGCTTGTTTATGTTTGATCAGGTTATGAATAAGGTAACTTGCCATTTTCAGCCTGTTGGTTTCAAGCTTGGGGATTGTTTCCTATACCAACAGGGATGTTAAAATGGTGATATGCAGATTGCAGAAGGAGAGGACAATGCTGCCTGAAATAGATGCCCCATGGCAGTCCAATACCAACAGGCTACATCCAGCGAGTCAGACTGCCACAAGTGTCACTGTTGTCATTGTCACTGGTCAGCACAACCAGACAGAGCAGCAAAAAGAGGAGGTCCATTGGGCCATCCTGTCACATCCACAGTGGTATTTACAAGAAATGTCTTTGCTATGTGTGTTACTGAAATGGAGAAGATTACTGAGTCTTTCTTCAGCTTCCTTCATTCCTTGTCATTCCTTGGTGACCAATCACAGTTCTTGCGTGCTCCATGTGATATCTCCATTGCTGCTGTAGCCCTGTCATGTAGTAAAATTTTTGAGATGGGAAGTAAGTATGTTTATATGGCACCATTCAAGAGTTGAACATCACAAAATGCTTCACAAAAGAAACAAGGCAACTCGGGAAGATTACACCACCAAAAGAAATAAATCAAGGTAAGAGTAAAATAGAAAGTTATGCTGAGCAGAGCTGCTTTTTAAAGGCATCCACAGAGTCCACAGATGTTAAGTCCATCAGGAGAGGGTTCCAAAGTTTAGGAGTCACAACTTCCATAGCCCAGTCTCCTGTAGTTTTAATTCTCGAGTCACAAGCAATAAACAAACCGCAATCAGGGGACCTTGCCTGGATTTATACTTGCTAGTAATATAGGGTTGCAGTCGCTGTCTAATGGAGACAGGTGCCTGACCATGCAGAGCTCAGTAAGTGCTGATGGGATGCATGTTACGCGGCACGTCAGCCACACTGCAGATTATGACAAAGTAAGAGCAGCTATGGGAGAAGGTCCTGAAGTTACACTGTAACTGTCAGGCACAAAAAATAAACAAAAATACATTGTACAAACATGCATTTACCGTATTATACAATCAAGAAGAAATAGTCTATATTCATGCATTGACTCTCCTGTGCATACTTGTAAACGTGAGCACTAATCACTGCCATACTGTGGGACTTGACTTCAAGCTCAAAACACATTAGCTAAATGTGTGGAGAATGGGACGGTACGGGGAATGTGATTAACCTGCCCACTCCATCGAGGCAAGTTATTTTGGGCCTGGTTTGGGGACAGTTTGGTTGAGATGTCCTGAAAAGTCAGTGCCTCTGAGTCATTGTTATTCTGAACTCTCACCTTTGTGAAAACATACCAAACAGACGGGCCAGTAGCTCTTTAGTGCTTTAATCAGCAGAAGGATGTAGTGTTGACACGACAATGTGTTTTTTCACTTCTGTTGAATTCAAGAACATGACAATCCTTTGGCAATGTTGTGGATAAAGACATTGTTTCTTATGTACCTTCGCCTCCTCCTTTGTTGTGTTTCTGTCCAATTCCACAGTACTTCCTGTAGTTGGATTAATTTATCTATGCTCAATCAAAATGAAAATGCAAAGAAGTTTCAGAACGATATAGCAAAAGCTTTGTCTCAAACAAGGTCTCTGCATTTGCTGTCTTCTTACATGCACAAATGACCCAAACTCAGATGTACATCTTCAGTAAATCTCCTAGCTCTGAAGACAGTTGATGGTTAACATTTGTCTTTTCTTCAGGCCCCTTTAAGACGTTCAAGTATTCTGTACAAATCTTCTCTAGCTTTAACAAAATAAAGCTCCTATGTAAATCTGATTGCAAATTACTTTACCATCTGTAAATGTCCATTACACCCTGAAACATATATGATTTGGAGAAAACAATAATAGTTACATTTTCACTTAATTTGTGGATAACTGCAAAGGCTGGCGAGTCTATTAAACACTTTGGGGTGAGACCAGATTGCATGGTCCTCTGTCAGCTGCAATGGTCAAAAAAAAAAAAAAAGCTTTACATAATGTCTTCAAAATAGGAAATTAACAGAAAATACAGACTCTAAAATGTTGCCACACAGATTGAAATGATGCAAAACATTAATGAATATGAAGACTCAACCCTAAATTCCACCAGGCATGGCTGCGCCCATGTGCAACATTGTTGCAGAGCTACTCTGAGCTATTCCAGACAATGCTTATGATTCCAGCAGAAGTGACGGAACGGCTCTGCAGCCATGCCTGGTGGAATCTCCCGGTCAGAAATAAAGTAAATACATGTTAAATCGTGGTGTATCTTCTCTGGCTGTGTGTTTACATCAGTCAAGTGTGATTTTATTTGCATATTTGTTATTTAAGGAGGTATCATCTCTCATTGTGCGAAGCATAAGCATAGAATTTGAGTTAGTCCACTTATATACCATATTTTAACATGCTTCATGTATTTGTATTAACCAGTTCATATGGGGCGGCTGTAGCTCAGGAGAAAGAGCGTTTGTTGTTAAGATTTTTTTTTTTAAATGTACACTTAGTCTCTACTTACTGTAGTTTGTGGAGAGAGAAAGACAGAAAATTGATAATATCTTTGCCAATCAGCCAGCCAATCAACTAGTGCGTAAGCCAGTGAAGAAGTGCTTGAGTCAGTCCGCCAACCAGCCGCACGTTCAGTCTGAGCAACGCAGTTTACAACAGCCTGCTATAAAACACGAGCAGCTGACAGCTACAGTCACTTCTAGCTGACACACTGTGGAGTTGCTATGACGTTACTACAGCAGCAGTCCGCATCGCTGCAATGACAAGCTCCTTTATCACCTGTTAACAGGAGGTAGAGTTTGTGCGTGTGCACTTTTGAGAAACCAGTGAAGCAAGTACAAGCTGTATGTGTTGGTTAGGTGTGTGTGAGGATGTGTCTCGCTGGTTGTGTATGTGTCAAAGTGTGTGACAGAGACAGGCATGAGTGTGTATGAGAGCTGACAGAGGCGTCCAGGTTGACAGCCTTTGTAATGGAGGAGAAGGTAATTTGTGAGACGGATCCTCCTCTGTGGCCGCCTGCACGTCTTCCTCTGTTCATCCTTCTTTCCATTGCTCTCCCTCCATCGCATCTCCTGTAAATCTCTCTCAACCGCTCTTTCTTTCCCACTTATCCTCCATCTCTCAACATCCTTCTTGTCCAATGCACCTCCTCCATCCCTCTTTTCCTCCTCCCTTGCCCAGCTCGGGCCCTCATCCATCAGGCCTAATGATTAAGCTGCTGCCCTGCTCATCTGAGCCCCTGCTTCATATTTCCCAGAGCTGAATACTGGCTTTAGCGGAGCAGCAGCCGAGCATGCTTCAGCAGCAGAGCAAACTGAGGCATATCCTCTCGATAAGTAGCCTACTCTGATTAAAGAGCACTTACTGAAATTTAGCTCTTTGTCTAAAATTGTATGTATAAAATCAGGGCTGAAGCAAAGGGTGATTCTTAATTTTATGCTTAAGAATGGGAGAATTTTGTCAAAGCTCTTGTTTTCACTCAACTCTTAAAGGATTTCTTCTTTTTACCAGTATTGATGTTTGTGGTTTGCATGAAGATACAATAAATTTTGTGCCAAAATTTCTGAACTTTCAGCTTCAGAAGTGACCATTTCCTCCCAGTCATCCTGTAAATGTAATGGGTATGTGGACAGTGGTAAGGGTGGCAGGATGGTTTATTTTCAAATCCCAATGTAGACAAGTATGATGTAAGACCCTCTCACAGGATTGTTTTTTCAGTTGGAAACATGAAAAAGTCAGTGCATGAAAGAAATAATAATAATAGTGATTATAATAAACTTTATTTATAGAGCACAATTCATGCATAAAATGCAACACAAGATGTTTAATATGAAAATCTAACAATGATGACATGCGATAAAACAATAAAAACAAGGAAAATTAAAATAAAATAAAATAAAATAAAATGAATCAAAATAGAATAAAATATAGTACAACCAGATAAGACACTGGTAAAAAGAAAAGACACATCCAGAGAAAGTAATGTTAAAAAGACTTTGTGTAAAGGTGTCAATAGATTTAGAACCCCTGCGACCTTCAGGAAGGCTGTTCCAGAGTTTCGGGGCATAATTAAAACTCCCCATTGAGGAGTTCTGTTAGGGATTAAATCACAAAGCATCAGTGACAGATATCTCAATAAATATTCACATTCTGAATGCCATCTGTCTGGTTGCTTCATCTAGTTCTAACTTTGAACTGGTGAAACCAGGATGAGAAACAATAATCAAAGCTTGTAAGGCAACCACTGACTTCATTAAGCACCAAGTAAGCAAGTATTAGGGAACTGAGGACCGGCTCGGTCTCTTATGCTGCACGGCCCCTGTGTTTTTGCAAAGCATCCTTTTCCACACAATGCCATCTGCAACAACTATTTGCTGAAACAGTGCTGTGTATCCCAGCACAGAGTTAAGGCTTAAGTTATCACCTCAAACTAGAGATACACAAAATTTTTACTTACCAAGGTCTCTTAGCACCTCAGCAAGGAGTTTTCAGAATGTTATTATTTCCACACCTCTCTGCTTCATTGCTCCTGTAGACTGCAATCACTAGCACAGAAAACTGAGAGAGGAAAGGATTTCAGTTAAGGATCATACCAAAGAGGTGTTTGAACAGGTGTCATTTTTGACAGTGAGGGTGAAAGGGTTACTTCTTGAAAAGTCCACAACAGGTCAACCCATTCTCACTCCCAACTTGATCTCATACGGACACTTGGTCAGGACCCCTTGGCATCATTTTTTATGGCCCCAGGGTACCCCTTTAGCATCATTTTTCACTGTGCAGGGTCGTCTGATAGACTTCTTTTGGCAGCCAGTTCTCATTCCCAACGCATCAAATGGCATAGATAAAAAGCAAGAAAAGTCCATAAATGGAGCAGGTTGGGGTGGTTGGATGGGTCAAGCACAGGAATTTCACCAAAGGGTTTGTCCTTTATAAAACCAAAAGTGAATGTTGATTTATGCTGTAAGTGAAGTAACATAACATATGTAACTTCACTTAATAATTTAACTTTAAAGAACGAAAGAAAGTCCTTTATTTGTCACACACAACACAACATGCTACACACATGCCATGCATCGGTGAAATTCTTCCTTCATTCTTCATTCTTCTTGACCCATCCTGGTCAGTCCTTCCTCCGCGGCAGACCAGGAGCGGCAGGCTGCCAGCTGACCGACGCCCGGGGACCCAGGTCCTTTATCGTCACCATTGGTCAGGTGATGATCTTCTTGCATGTTTTTTAGAGGGGGGTTTCATTTTTATGGAGGATCCCCCGGGTGAACACGGGGAGAACATGCAAACTCCACACAGAAAGACCCCTTTCCTCGAGATAAGGGGTGGCAAGCACCAAAGGCATGGTGGAGGACACGCCCTCAGCCCACAGTGCCCCAGGTGGGAATTGAACACGGGACCTTCTAGCTGTGAGGCGACAGTCTTGCCACTGTGCCTCATGTGATTCATTTTTTATCACTTGTCCCTGCCTTATGGACACTAAACTGGTTGAGTTTTCTCTGGTCCTTTACTGATTTTTGCATTGTTTACAATTGTATCTGAGGATTACAAGTGCAGCCATGGCCCTATTGTTTACACCAGGGATCAGCTGATTGTGCTCCATAACATGGTAGTGTTTCCAGGGATTGACCCGATGCTCCCCACACGCTGAGGAAGAGATGCCAGGGCTGAGATGCTCCCCTCCCTCAGTTATTATGGGGAATATAAGATCTCCCTCCAATAATGTTGACAAGCTAGCAGGGCTGACTTGGCACCAGCCTGAATGCTGGTTCATGGAGACATGGCTAACCATGCTAACTCCAGAAATGCTGCTTTGGACCATTTCTAGATGTTGTAGGCAGACAGGACATGTTAATGATGAAAGTTGTATCTCACATCACTATGAAAGACAACTCTGTAGTAAGGACAGTGAGTTGTTAGCTGTTTGCATGAGAGCATATCTACCAAGGGAATCTTTGCATGCTATAGTACACCGATAGTGGTGTATACTCTCCCTCTGTAAATGCTCACTCAGTCTGTGATGTCATCCACTCAGTTACAAACAGGCTGCATACACAACACTTGCATGTCCTGCGCTTCACATTTACCAGATATGGTGCATGCATTTATTTTATGCCACTACCAAGTAGGCATATAACTCATCACCTCTCTGGTCTGATCATAACCTGTTGCATCTCCTGCCTGTGTACAAACCTCTTGTACCTGTCTCTGTCACAGTGAGAAGATGATCCAAAGAGACTGATGAGGCCTTGAAGGATGGTTTTGTAACAACTGTGTGGGAAGTACTTTGTGATGCATATGGGGAGGACATTGACAGTCTCACAAACAAGATGATGGACTACATCAACTTCTGTGTGGAGAATTCCATACCCACCAGGACTGTACAATGTCTTTCCAATAACAAACCCTGGATTACTCCTGACAAAAAAACCCTCCTCAAGGAAAAAAAGAGTGTATTTATGTCAGAAAATAAAGAGGAGCTGAAGAATGTGCAGATGGAGCTGAGAAGGATGATAAGAACCAGATACAGGAAGAAGAACGGAACAACATCAGTGTAGTCTGGAGAGGCCTTCTGGCACTGACATCATACCTGATGAAGACCTTGGAGAGGCTGGTCCTTATCCATCTCCTCCCCCGAGTGAGTTCATTAATGGGCCATCTAGAGCTTGCCTATTAACCTAGCACTGAGGTGGATGATGCTGTCATCCACGTCCAACATAGATCCTTCTCTCTCTCTCTCTCTCTCTCTCTCTCTCTCTCTCTCAGTCACACTTTGATTAGGTCCAGAAACCAAAACTACTTGGTTAGGTTTAAGTAAAGTTCATTGTGTGGCTAAGAATAAGTATGTTTGTTCCACATGTTATTTTCATACATTGCATACATTGGATGCATTGTGAGTGAGAATAAGCTGTCTACAAAAGTCCATCAGACTACCCTGCATGTTGAAAAATGATGCTGTTACCCAGTGTCTTAAAAAAAGTGATGCCAAGGGGTTCTCACCAAGCATCCATATGTGATGAGAAGGGAGTGAGAAAGAGTTGCCAACATGGTTGACTTCCCAAGGAACAGTCCTGGCTCCCTTCCTCTTCACCCTCTTTACTGCTGACTTTACGCACAAATCAGCTTACTGCTACGTACAAAAGTTCTCTGGTGACTGAAATCTTCTGCCTCATCAGAGATGGGGAATGTAATACAACTACACTATAAGAAAGGCCAACACAGACTGTATCTACTGAGGAGAATCGGGTCTTAGGCCATGCAGAGGGCACTCCTTTTTTGAGTCTGTTGGGGTATCAGCCATCTGTGAGTGGAGGGAAAAAGGAGGATGATGGCTAAGCTATTACTCCTGATGGATGTCCCACCTCATGCAGGACACCCTGACAGCACTGTGCTGCCCCTTCAGTGACAGGCTGCTTCACCCACAGTGTGTGAAGGAGAAATGCTGCAGGTCCTTCCTTCAGCTGCTGTCAGACTTCACAACCTACATTATAGCTAAAAAAAAAAAAAAACAGACTAAAAAAAAGAAAGAAAAAAGGCCTGTGAAATAGGCCTAATTCTAAAACACATTAATTCATGTCATGCTAGGTTTTGGAAGTGTTGCTCCTCATCCATGGTTTAGACCTGGGTTACTTTGAAAAAGTTGGATGTGAAACAGGATACCATCTGCTGAATTAAATTATCTACAGACTATACAGGTCGACAGCTGTTGCCAGAGGGCTCAGAATTAGAAGAAGTTTTTAATCAGATCAAACAAAACATGTCCATAAGCATCAGAAACAGTTGCCCTCTGACTCTGACTTTCTGTATTTTGGACTAGTAGTGCTGTCTGTTTCCATTTTCATAATCTACATTTCCTCAGCATGCTTGGAAGAATGCACTCATTTTTAGTTGGGACAAAAGCCATATAAAAAGCTCCACTGGTTTAAATGCAGTGTGCTGCACAGCTGCTTATCATGCACTTTAATCAATGTGACAGTCATGGTGCGACTCTCTAGTAATGTGCCCATCACATGACATCTTAACAGCAGCACAGCTACGGGAATACAAATGTGAATGTGGGGAAAAAAAATGCTTTATTGAAAACAACGGACGAGTTTTGCATGTTTCATCCTTTATCATGCTCAAATTGGGATACCTCTGTAATTCTTCTTCATATTTCCTTGGAATTTAGACATCAGTAGCTCAAGGCTCCATGCAGACAACTGTTGGCAGACAAAACTGTCCATCCGTACCACCAAATGTTAGCTAGGTCGTTTAAATTGTACAGCAAGCCATTTTTTAGCTAGAAACACACCATAAAAAGTTTCACCAGAGCCAAGATTGAAAAGTGGCTAACAGTAATGATTCGTCATCATTACTCATGTTTCACTGGTATAAAAGGAACAGGTTGTCTGAGTTAGTGCTGAGTTGCCTGCAGCAGCAAATGTGTTAATGATTAGTCACTACCAGGGCCAATTACAAAATGTCAAGAAAGTTTAATATTAACTTTATTGTGAGTTACATGATGACTCATTTTAGTGTCGACCTAAATAAATAGTAAAAATAAATAAAAAGGTATTTTTAAAAATCACTGAATATTTTTGATTGCAAGAAGGGATGACTAAAAGTGATTTCTGTTGGACGACACACATGTGGGCTGGTGCACACATGACCACACCCAACTCATCTGTAGCATAGTACATTGTGAAGGTCTGCAGTGCACGGAGTGTGGACAAAGCATGCAGCAACTGCTAGACGGTACAGTGCACAAATCACTTTTATCCTGGTGAAGTTACTCTTTAGGATTTACTGGTGAATGAGCCCATAGGCTGTTCTTTACTGCATCGCTGTACTTGCTGTATTTGAAGCTCCTGAAAGTCTGACACCTTAACTGACCGACTGCTTGTCATTTCCCCTGGATTCTTGGCTCCACAGATTCACCAAGTCCTCTCTCCATTTTGCTTGTGTTAATTATTTTACAGAGTGGAGAGCAGGGCTGCTTTGATGCCAGAAGATGTCTTTCTTTTTCTCTCTTTGCATGAATACTCTAGTGAGCCCTGTCTTCTTACTCCCACTCTTCTCTCTCTCTATTAGTCACTCCCTCAATCTGCCCCGAAGTGGTGTTACAAGTCCCACTAAAGCCAATTAAAGGAGCTAGAAACAAATTTATAATTTGGCAAAATGGCACTTAAATTGAAATTGTTAAAAGATGTATGCGAATCTAAACCCTACTGATGAGTTCACGCTCTTCTCCTTTTCCTCAAGGGGATGGAGAGAGCATGTGCCCACTCATGCCCAAACAGTTGTGCACTCATATCAACATGCATGCACACAAACACACAGTAATAAACTCATTCAGGCAACATAAGTGCATTTACATACCTAATAACACAAGGCTACATGACAGACATGTGGCTGTGTGTGCATTTTTTCACACTACAGCACACACACTCTCGCATGCTGTAGGCTGAGCTGGCAGGTATAGCGCTCTAACTTTTAAACCCCATGTCTGATGAATCATTAAACCAAAACATAATGCAGCTCTACTCCAATGGTGTCAAAAAACACCATTGGATGAACACAGCAAAACAGCCCAAGGCTTCTTTACTGCGATAACACAAGTGTACTTCTACTCTGTTTTTGTTATTACCTCCTTGCTTTTTATTCTCTTCGTGCTTTCTTCTCTAGTGGCAGTGGCTACTATATCTGTCTTCTCCAACACACACTTCCACAACAGTGCGGAAGATGCAGAGGATAAAAAATTGATTGGCATTACGATTTAATCAATAGACGGACATGAAAATGTGATGTGGCTGCTCCTGGGATGCTGTTGATGGAGAGGAGTTAGATGTTTGAGCGAGGAGGGAAACGCCTCGGAGACCCAAGGATACGGGCCAACACACACACACACACACACACACACACACACACACACACACACAGAGGCCTGGCTGTAAACTGCATGGGTAGAGTCAGTGCGTGTGCTGTCATTTAAAATAAAGTATTTCTACTGGAGTCAAAAAGAGGAGTTATCAGACGGGTGATTGGCAGGCAGGGGAGAGGTGAGGTTTTCATTGTGTTTGCTGGGGATTAGAGAAGAATGTGAGAGAGATCTCACTCCCCCAAGACTCGATCTGTGTGCATGGATTATATATGTGTGTGTGTGTGTGTGTGTGTGTGTGTGTGTGTGTGTGTGTGTGTGTGTGTGTGTGTGTGTGTGCGCGTGCGTGCGTGCGTGTGTGTGTGTGTGTGTGGGTGCATGTCCTCTTACTGCCTCCATTGCTGTCACATCTGATCACAGCCCATCAAACCAACTGAAAGCTGAGCTGACAGAACTGTTTAATAAACACAGACACCCCCGACACCGACACAAAGGTAGGAAACTTTAAAGAGACAGTGAGATCCCCCCACCACAATATCATCAGCTCTCCTTATTTATATGCTGATTATTAGAGACACCTTCTGCCAGACCGAAGAGGGGTATATGAATGTATATAAGATACCAAGGAAGAAGACATTATCTAGCTTAAAGGATTGTTTCAACTTTGGGGAATTTGGGGTGTTGGTCACTTTTTCATATCTTGAGTAAAGACATGGGGCTCCATTTTCGATTCCGCCGCCCGTGCAGCGGAGGGGCGTGGCAGCGGAGACTTTGGTATTTTCGTGCAGTGAGCTGCCGGCGCAGCTCCTCCCCCTTCTCGTCTCAGTCCCACCCAGCAGCACAACTGGGAAGGAGGGAGGGGAGAGGCAGGGGCGGGTCTCCTATGGTGCAATCTGATTGGCCACCCCATGTGCCCCCCAATCGTCATTGGCTCTTAGTCATGTCAATCATTGTGCTGGTTGCTACCACATTGTATGATCAAATGGAAACAGTACTGAAACCTAGCATAAGACTGGACTGTCTATGAAACTCTACAGGGCTTTTACTTTGAAACAGATACAGGAAGTGATTCTGTGGCTGTGCCGATTAAATGCTGTGACTTCACCAGTCACGGACTTTCCTCTTGTTCAACTTGACATTAGCTGCACAGCAGCATGCGCCGGAATTGAGGTAAGAGCACTATATTTCGATACATTTCTGAGAATTGTCACAATGATGTTTTGCAAACTACTGTTACAGTTAATTTGGTTATATTTGCATGGGAAACTGTTCTTACACAGCACTTTACAGACATGTAGTTAGCTTTGCTGTCCATCTGGCCTAGTTTAAATTAGCATGGACATGCTCTTCACTGTTGCAGCACAAGTAATTTGATGCTTTTCATTGTTTGTGTACGTGTTTTCATGATAGAGTGACAATGAAAAGGAAAAAGGGAGATATCGAAGATTTCTTCATTAAGAAGAAACAAACTCAGGGACAGTGCAGGTCAGCAGGCTCAGAGCTCTGAAATCAGCAGTGAAAGTCAGAGTCAGCCTGAATGCAGCAGCCAGGGATCACATGCTGAACAAAACTTCCAGGGCCAGACCAGAACTCATGGACCTCCAGGTGAAAATACAGATATGAGGAAAACTATTTGAAAATGTAACATAATGTGTTGTTCTGCAGGATTTTACAGTTGCTCAGTGAATGAAGTAACTTAATTACCTACTTTTAATTGCTAAATTAAGCTGGCATTGTGCATTGTGCAGTTTTTAATAGTGTCTTAATTGTACTGTACTTTAGTACAGTATAATGTATGTTTAATTTTGGAATATTATTAATGAAGTGTTGACTATGTCAATCAATTTTAGATGCAGCAAGAGTGGAGACTGACCCTGAAGATGGCCATGCCACATCAGATGACAACAGCAGCAGCTGCAGCAGTGGCAGGATCCTCCCAGTTCAACCTACTTTTGCTGCACTTAAAGGTCCCCAAGGTAGAATGCTAATTAATTAAAAATGTTATTTACCCACCATATAGCATACTGGGAACAATAACAACAGTATCCTATACTTTTAATAAGAATATAGAATATTGTGGTTCACTGTGAGAATTTGAGTGGTGCTTATTCTGCTTAAAACCGATTACTAGACAGAAAACTGAGATATTTACTGTACAGAGCTGAGCACTAACTACTGATTAAGTGTATGGAATATTGTTGTTCACTGTTTGAGTTTATGGTGCTGCTTATTCTGCTTAACATTTCTTGTTTACTACAGAGTTGAGGAGTACTGATCATAATGATTAAAAAGTGTAATAAATGTTGCAATATGTGATGTGATCATTGACAATGCTGTAAAGGCTACTATTGGTGAGCTTACTAATTGCACATAAGATCCAGATGTTGATGAGAACATTGTAAACAAGGGGATATGTCCATCTGAGTTTTAATGTTGACAGTGGATAATGAAAAGGTCATATGCACCTTCCGTACAAGAAAAGAGTTAATGTGGCCAACAAATGCAAGATGAAGACAAAAATGTACCGTGTAACTGTACAACCTAAGAAAAGTAATTGTTTCCACTTAGTAGTCGAAATATTGAAGACAGAGGTCAGTGGCAGCCTTCATTTTTGTCACTTTTGGGTGCCCCCCCCAGTTTAACTGTTGTTTCCCCCTGTGCCCCCCACCTGAAAATACTCTGGATCCGCCCCTGGGGAGAAGGTGTGGAGTGGGTTTGACACAAGCGAATCCAATCTTCACCAATCACACCAGCTCCTCGCCTCACCTTTAAAAACGCTGCTGGCGAGGTGCATGGCCCACGCAGGAAAGTGTCCGATGCCCAAACTTCTCCCAGGAGGAGACTGACATTCTGGTCCGGGAGATCCAGGCTTGCAGTGGTATCTACGGCCTTGCAAAATTTATTTCAGTACTGTCTGTCTATTTAGTGTGGAAAGTTATTGATTGTCAGATGTTTTTTAAACTGATGTAACCACAAATACTCACTTAATGACAAAGCTGGGCGACGAGGCGCTCCCTCCTCTCCTGTGCGCTCGGCTGCTCTCCCAGTTGACACGGCACATGCAGTTCGTCCTCTCTCCGTCTTAAGTCCCTTAATGTGTCCTCTGTGAGTTCATAGTGACAGTTTCGTGGCGGGGGACGAAAATAGAGCCCATGGCCTTCATAGACTGCGAAGATCAAACCGAGCACTGGTAAATAAGACGATCTGGCCTAACCCTTGTGACACCAAACACCATTCCTGGCACCTAGCAACTTTCACAGTTGCAGGTGACAACCAGCTGCTAGCTGTGTCATGATTGTATTTTTCATACACACACACACACACATATATACAGTATATAAAATTAATATTATATGTAATTGAAAATATATGATAGATAGATAGATAGATAGATAGATAGATAGATAGATAGATAGATAGATAGATAGATAGATAGATAGACCAGGCCTAATATTTATGAAATTGAATTTAAGACTTTTAATGGACCTGAAGACACCCTGTTGTTCCACTTCTTATGCACTTTATATTGTATATAGTTCTAAAGACCGCTGTAAGTAATATAAACAGTGTATCTAACAATTGACATTTAACAATTTAAATGGATTGACTATATTTATTGACCAATATCTTAAATAGAGATAAAAGCCCTTCCGTTGGCTCTCCTCTGCATCCTCACATTCCTTTGTGAGCTGAAGAGACTCATTCTCTCTCTCTAACTGCCGCTGGCTGGCCCTCCTCCGGGTCATCCACTGCTGTACTTGGCACTGGTGTGTGTAATGTCTGCCGGACATCTAACAAAGAACAAGGACACTCGTTGCCCTGTTTAGCTTTGTGGCTAGCCTGAAGCATGACAATCATTGCTTCCATTCAAGCCATTCTCCCAGGTTAGCAAACTTGAAGTCCTCCAAAGGATTAAAGTTCAACATGTCCATCCGTTCTGGTACCCATTTCTGGAACCATGTAATGTCTGCATGACATCAAACAAAGGACGCTCAGAAAAATCAGAACACTCACAGCAGAGTTTAGTTACAGATCTGCAACATGGCAAGACTTGGAAAACACACAGTCCCTCCTCGTCTTTTCCACCCAACATCACGTTCCCTAAAGTACTGTGATGTGTGCTAACTTAAGATTGGAAAATGTGACAAAGCAGGACAGACATTGTCCCCCAGAAATCATTTACTTGGATGTCTGTATTGGGACAAAAAAGAGCGAGGAAAAAGGTGTCAGTCACAGCTTGCATCTCTATGACAGCTCCACAGAAAAACATGACAAAGAAAAAAGGGTATTGCCCCATCTACTGGTTGTCCTGTTATGATCCTGCTATGGTCCTGCTTTGTATGGAATGAGGAATAACATGAGTGCTTAAATGGGGATATCAGAAATGGGCTATTGTTCTCTTACTTCTAAATTACGCTGGTGGAATTTGTCACCCTGGTGAAAAGGAGATTTCTATTTCCTTTCCTCTGTTTCATAAAGTGAGCCGTAAGCTCCTTGCTCCCTACAACAAAATGAAATGTTAGAGTAAGTTTTGCTTCACATCACCAAACAAAAGCAGCACAAGCAGCAAAATAACAGGATTCAGTTCAGCCATGTCATCAATTATTTTTCTGGACTTTGAAAGTGATATTCAACTAAAAACCAAGCAGGGTTCACAACAATGTCTAAATCTGTTCACCTTCGTGAACCAACCACCACTTAGATACAGAATATTAAGTATATTATACATAAAATTCACCACAATCTTGGTCAGACAATCAATCTCTTAAGTTTGATTGAGTCACAGAAAGGATGTAACTTGAGTTGAATTTGGGTAGTCGAGCTACAGTACATGCAGCATCTCCCAGTAGCTAACCATGCAAGCTAGCAATGTGCGTTAACATCACTAACATCACGGAACTATAATTATTTTATTTTAGAATATATTATTATTATTTGAACAAAAAATAGAGGTTTTAAAGCCCCTTACACTTACAAGCCCCTATACTTACATTTAAAAGTGTAATGCTCGGCTGCTGCTGCTATTACGTTTGAATAATCTGCCGTATTCCATCTTTTCAAAAAAAGAAAGAAAGAAAGAAAGAAAGAAAATCCAGACATCACCAGCGCACAGTGAATCTTGGGATAAGTCTTTGAGATGGAACAGACTTGACAGACCATAGCCTTGGAAGGATGTGGCCCTTAACATGGGACACAGCTGCTGTTTTCTCCTGCTTTCATCTAAACGCTACGATGTTAATTGCACATGTTAAGGCCACTGTCAGTGGACATTTGCCTTCACCATAATCAGAACGCATTATTACATTTGATCCTGTAATACTGGATCAAATGTTTATATGTGCTGTAAATGTGTAGCTTGTAGTGGGGAACTAATTTTCCCCACTTTTCAGGTCCCCTCAGCATGACAAAGCATTTTCATTAGGGATCGACCAATTATCGGCCTGGCCAATAACATCGGCCGATATTCGGCATTTTTTCGTTCATCAGCATCGGCCGTTTTTTCCACCAATAACCGATAAAATTAATCAATGTATTTTAAAACACACTCCTTTGGCTCTGATGCAGCCGTATCTCTGCCTGAAGTCACCACTCTTGGCTGTGTCACAACGTCCCGCTTACAGCCCTCACTGATTGGCTACATGGCAAAAGTGAGTCAGTGACAGCCAATCAACACTGAAGCCTCTACATGCAGCGCCACAGACAAGGAGAAGCAGGCGACTGCTCCGGTGATCCAGCAGAGATAAGGTGACAGAGTCAGTCGAAGTTGCAATAAAAACCCTCTATGATGAAGTTTTAAAAATACCACAACCTTATGATCAATTTCAGTGATAACATGCAAGCCGAAAGTTGACATTTCACCGACCTACTTGTCTAATCACATCAAGCAGACGACGAAAAAAAAAAAGACGTAACCAAGTGAACATGACCTGAAGCTCCTTACTTAACAATAATACAAAAAAAAAAGACATAACGACATACCGGTAAGTAGACTATAACAAGTATAAGGGAGGAAAACCTGCTGAATTCTGCCGTTTGGCTCTGGAGATGAAACTTCACAACTTCAAGACGGTGATGATGAATAATAAGGCCCTTTCGGTTACCGTTACTTTGTGGGAATAATAAATCTACTAACGTGTCTCAGCCCGTGGGGCAGCTTCTGGTTTATCAATGAACAACACCGGAGGTGATTCTAGCCCATAAGTTTAACAGTACTGCACCCTAACATGTCCTTGTTTGTTTACAGTCGCCTCTCCCTCAGCGCTCGTGCTCTCACTACACTATGATGCAGCAACGTAACTACAGGTGTTAAATGATCGTCTTTTTGCCCGTCACCCGTAAAGTCCAGAGATATGAGTCAGGCAGAGAGCACACGTCGAAGAGATTATTCTCATTGTGTTTTATTTTCAATCAATAAATTTACCGTCGCGTCTACAACTCACGTGTGTGATGAAACGCTTTTCCAAGCTCGAAGATATGAAAACTGTGGTGCTGGCATGTCTCCTGCTACTGAATTGGGAGTACTAACTCAGACGCAAATTTCAGAACAGTTCAGTTTATTTTGTTGATGTTTCAAAAATTCAGGGAGCTATTTTATTTATTTATTTATTTATTTATTTATTTATTTATTTATTTATTTATTTGAGTGAGTTTTAAGAAATGTTGCTGGAGGGCCCCTGCACTTTTTTATTAATAATTAAACTTAAAGGCATTTCAATGAAGATTTTGTGTTTGTGTTATTTTACAAAAAGTTAAGGTCTTTTTTTCAGTGTACACAAAACAAACAAACAAACAAACAAACAAACAAACAAACAAACAAACAAACAAACAGTATACTGTATTCATTCTAATCCCAGGTGTGTTACTCTAAATATTGACACCAAAATTTACATTTTTGCTACAAACGAATATCGGTTCTAAATATCGCCTATCGGTTTCACTTGATTATTAATAATTGGTATCGGCCCTGAAAAATCCATATCCTTCGATCTCTAATTTTCACATGTTGAAACTGGTGATCTAGTGTGTAACTGCTCATCTCATATACATGACTGCACAATTTATCCTTTGTCCAGTACAGTAACACAAAAATACGTCAATTATATGAGGTGTGTAGTTTTGCCCTGCTTCTGTTTGCTTTTTTTTTTTTTTTTTTTTGCTTATTTTGCCTATTTGATCCAATGATTTTTCTCCTTTGGATTAAAAAAGTCAAATTTTCCTTGATTTGATGTCAGTCAAGCACATCCACCCACACAGTCCTGAGGAGAGGTCTAATTAGGTGACAAGTGAAAACAAGTGCATGTGTGGTTCATGGCCTTTAACAGAACAAACAAATCTGTGCCACCGTAAACTATTATTTCTTGTTAAATGTCTGTGGAACAGTTGTTGCATGTGCTTGTTATCTTTTGTCATGTAACACATTTTATTTTAGTAGTGCACAAGTTGTTAGTTGCCACTTATGCTACAATAAGCTGGTAGCTCTCTGAGTCAGTACATGTGTTAGCATTGACAAGTGCTAATGTGAAGCGTTATGTAGAGCAAATGATCCACCAGGGACTCAAGGATGATTTTGTTGTCTGTGTTCTCATCACTTCAAATCTGGGACAGTCTCCCAAAACCTGCTGTATTCTTCACTTCCTCTTGCAGTGCATACTTCAGTTGACTCGGCTTCGCTCTTTGAGTTAGCAGCAGCACCATATGTTTCCGGGGAGCACAAAGAACATGTGATTCTTTTAATGTCACTCTCCACTCTTTCCTTTCTCTGATGTTTTTCCACCTTTTCTTCTCTCTCATTTCTCACGACCTCTCCCTTCCCTTTCACCTTTGCTTATTTCTCCTGCTGATCTCCCCCTTCTTCCTCTAATTTTCCCCTTCATCACTTATACTTCTATCCCCACCTCCTCTCGTCTTCTTTATCTTTTTCTCCTCCTCCATCCTCTTCACCTTCTTCCTTCATTTCCCTTCTCTCATCACTTTTCCATGTCTTTTCCTTGTTTCCTACTTCCACCACCCTTCCTACCTCCTCCTACCTCCTACCTACCTCCTTTCAGGTCAAGTGATTCTGACCTCTATGTTTTACAGAAAGCCTCTCTCACACAGCAGTGGCATGTGGGACATGAATATTCATACAGGGCGCTATGTGCTGTGCGTACTATGCCCACCTATTATTATACTTTTCCTCCATTTCTGTCATTTTTGTGATGTCTGAATGAAAACAGGTGTTGTTGTTTGAATGCTCTAACGTTAGGATGTGTAAGGATTCTGCGTAGGTTGATTTATTCAGAAAGGCTTGCTATTGTTTTGCTGACACACACCTCCAAACCCCAGTGAGACAAGCTTTTATACAAACACAGCAATATGGAACCACTTGGCCTAGAAGCTGTGCAGTGAGAATCAATGTTGAGTGACTTACTGAAGGGCACGGCAGCAATTCAGCACCTGGTTGAAAACTATGAACATCCGATTTCCACAAAGCACCAACAGAAAACACGAGAGAAATGTAATCTGCACATTGCAAATGTCAGCCTGTGTGTGTGTGTGTGTGTGTGTGTGTGTGTGTGCGCGCATGCGTGTGTTCTTGTGTTCTTTGCACCTAAAGTCAATAAAAGGTCAAATTTAAATTTTACAAGAGAGAACACACCGGCATCCCCAACAAAACATTTTGGCATTGTTGATGTTCAGTAACACAGAGCACATAAAGGACTAACACAGTGGAATGGTATGTGTAATATTCAGATTTGAAATAATTAGCAAATAACTGAATATCTTTAAAACTTTGTTTTGTTTGCAACAGAAACTGAGTAACAGCTAGGCTCCTTTTCTTGGTTCACCATGCATAACCTTTAGAGATTTGCTATTAACTTGCTGCACTGCCTTGTGTCACAGGGCTTGAAATTGACTTTTTGGATACTCATTTCAAAGTTACAGCTGCTCTAAATTTCAACTAGCAGTAGTTATTTTCTTGAGAGTGACTAATAAGATCATTCACTGCATTCAACATGTTTATCAGTAAAAATAAGACATTTCAAATCTGTGCCGAGCCGTATCAGTGATATCTTTAATGCAATCTGAGACATGTCATGTAAATGCAACCGAATGTAAGTAAGATTCAAGGTTTAGTTTGTAGTGGCCTGTAGTCAGTTACTGTTTGGAAACCTTGCCACAAGCGCATGGTGTGTCTCCTGCCCATGCAGCCTCCTCTGATTCCCTGGGGACGGTTTGTTCCTTGGCAGTCTGTGTGCTGCAGTGTCTACGGATCTGAATGCACCATTCGTTGATGATTTTGACAACGGTCACATCTCCTTGTTTGTCGCCATGCACTTGTTGATATCGTCTGTGACATCCTCCATATATTCTTGCAAGTCGGTGATGTTGTCATATGTTGCTGCCACATTGAAGATGTCCCACTGTGTGTTTTCAAAGCAGTCCCGCAGTGTTGAAATTGCCTCCTGTGGCCACATTCTGACTTCTGAGTACTGACTGCTCTCATTTCACCCAAGGCCTGTATGCTGGTGTTAGCATAACAGTCAGGTGGTCAGAGTTGCCAATGTGGGAGGGGGTCTGCTTTATAGTCGTTCTTGATGTGTGTCGAGACAACCTCTGCATCTTTGCACTATGATTTGTTGATGTAAATGGCCAGGCCGCCTCCCTGGAACTTGCCATGACAGGACGCTACTCTGTCCACTCTATGGACTGTTAGCCCATCCAACTGAATCACAGTGTCCATGATGTTTTGACTTGGCTGGGAGCCTCTCAAAAGTCTAATATAATCCATTTTGCTGTCTAGAGAATGTACATCAGCAGTATGTGATTTGGAAATGCCAGTTTGAGTTTGAGCCAGTCGCTTGCACTCCTCCATGCTTGCTCCTCTTTTGCATCCTGTTGCACCGCTTTCGATGTTTCCTCTCCGGCACCAATTTAGCTCTCCCAGCTAGGGTTTATCACAACAAAACTCTTAATCACAATTGTCCAAAAAGTAATTCCCATGCACTCCACACAGTGCAACACTGCACGCTGGGTGAACCCTGTCAATTTGTCACCACTGCTTTATTTGTTACTTGAGTAAAACAGCATAGAGACAACCGGCAAAATAATGCAATATATGTATGCATATACTGTATGTATGTACATAATGAAACTACAAAACTAAGGTATTGTAAATTATTAAAAATAATTGTAGTAGTAAAAGTAAAAATATTGCTGTGTTTACATGCAAACACTAAATTACATAAACATATCTATATAGCTCACATAGAGAGAATCATTGGTATGGCAAGTGAGCTAAAGAGCCTCTCGTGTCATACATAGCTATCACTTTGGAGCATTATTGCTTCCTGGTAAATTAGAGCGATGCTGGACAAAGGGTTGGTTGATAAAAAGTGTGCCCACATCACATCAAACTTCAAATTGAACATGCAACACTCAAACACATGCTGCAGAGCTTCAACCCTACCAGTCACTTTTGCCTGTCCTGTAAACTAACACAAACTGGAATTCTGATCCATCCAGGAATGATCACAGACGGGTGACCCTGCAGGGCTGCAGAGAGCTCCACACAGTGACAACTTGAAAATAGACTGAAAGCAACTAATTGAAGAATGTAAAAAGCTTAAACTGCACCGTGGACTAGATTTAGTAAGACACTAGCTAATTATACATTAACTGATAAAATGGCTGGGTTACAAAACATTTAAGGGCATTATCATCCATCTGAGAATAAATACTTAAGAGTGTATTGCTCGAACAAATTTAATAAAAACAGTTTTTATGGGCCAGTTTGTCAAATGAATAGAAAAAGAATATCTAAATAAATTTGCTTGGTAATTTAAATACTTACATTTTGTTTCCGTAGAGTAATTGATTTCTGTATTTTTTTCTGGACTAATTCAGTGCAGCTTCCTCACATATATCTGTGATATGCTCGGTTTTTGTCTGTAGCAATTTGAATTAAAGACGGTTTCACTGAGTAGTTTGTCCTCTCCACTAACCTTTTTTAACACACTTCTGCGTTTTGCATCCATTTTCAAATGCAAAAGTGACCCTTGTAAAGTACTGGAGGCTTTGCAAATTCAGTGGAATGAGCCCTCATCACACTTATGTTTGCTCCTCCTGTTATTTATGCAATCTTCCTTTAAATGCATATGAACAAAGGAGAAAGGTGCACTTTAGTCATGCAAAGTGCACTTTAGATGAGTGGAAAACTGCACTTTCTGCATCTTTGATGAATAACATTCAAATGGAAATAGCAAATCTTATCCTCAGAGAAAACTGTCAGTCACTGCAGTTACACACAAACATGCACACACACATAGAGTGCATGCTCCTGTTCTCTGCAATAAACACAAGTTATACCGTACAACAATCTGTCAATCTGCTGTTGTTTATATATGTCTATGCTGGTTTTTGACCCATCATGAAGCACAAACACCCACCCACCCACCCACACACACACACACACACACACACACACACACACACACACACACACACAGATATGACCATCTGCTGCTGTAATGAGGCTGAGTGCCGCCATTTGCCGAATCAATCTTCCAGGCTACATATGTCATGCAATGCCATGCCGAGACAGCAGGCAGGGGTGGGTTGTGGGGGGGACTTTATGGTCGCCAAAGTGTGAATTAATTAGCACCATGTCTGAGGGTTCCCATTCACATCTCACCAATATGTCACACTCTATGATCTAACAAGGCCTCAAGCAGATAAAAAGCACAAGCTGAAGCAAAGTCACTCTGGCACATCCTTAACTTGTCCTCCGGCACAAGAGCTGAGTCTGAACGCAGCAAATGAGGTTCTTCTCCCAGTTGTTTTTATGTTTTTCCTCTTGGCAGTGTATTCCGTGACATGAAGATAAAAGCAAAACATACACACTGTCCCACACCTTTTCCTGCTACTAAGGGTTTTTGACATAATGTTTATCTAAAGATGATACTGATTGCAGAAACGAACGGCTGTTTGCAGGTTAAATGTTTTCACATCCATCTGTATTTCTCCTTCACTGTTGTCACTCTCAATCGTGGGTAATGGAGGTTTAACTCTGTGTTTATCCAATTAAATCTTTCCCAATTATGTATGTTCATAATTGCTTGTCTCTGGGAGAAAGAATTTTTCTTTGATTTTGTTCCGTGTCAGTAAAATCAAGATACACACACACAAAGTGTTTGGAGAGTAGTACTGCCGATGGGACCATCTGTTATTAAAGCTCAGGCTCATTGAAGCAGGGAAAAGATAGCTTCCAGAAACCAGCTCATTGCATGTCCTGTGTCTGTAAATATTAGTCCTGGCACTGGCCATGGGTGCTGGCGGTGTATGAGTTCTTGCATGAACAGCAGTGTGTGTGAGGGTTTTTTGTATTAATGACTATAGAGGCACAGCAGCCATATCTGCAAGTTGCTGGTTAGATGTTGCTGTGCACTGCACAAATAATGTTTTAAAAGCCCCAAAAGACAAGGTTTACACAAGTGTTTGGTCTCATTTAGATAACAACTAAGTCATTCAGGCAAAGTGACTGAGCAAGTGAAGGAAGCTCTTCGTCTGACCAATATGTGCTATTTACATGGCAAACAGCTGTTTTACTTAATTGACCAACTCCTAACATTATGCACATCTAAGGAGGGTATATTTTCAGAAAGGAAAATTTTTTTTGGAAGTAGGAGCTCCTGCCAGTAGAAAATGTTTCAGCAAAGCATCAAATAACCCATGCAGTGATTCCTAATCCCTCAATTCAAGGCCCTTTCAGTCCTCAAGACATTATGTGGGGCATTAATTTTATCCACAGCTGCCCACTATAAGAGCAGGCACAATTGAAAATGACCTGCAAAAGCCCGACTGCACGTAGGAGTTTCTAGATGATACATGGATCTCAAAAAGGATGAGAAAATGATCACATTCTGTCTTATTTGTGTTTTACACAGTGTCCAGACTTCTTTGGAATCAGATGGCATGCTGCTGGAAAGCCTTGGATTACAGACAGAAAGAGAGCTGAAAGTTTATTTCTGTAAAAACACTGCTGAGATGTAACCAATTGTCTAACTTCCCCTCCACGTACAGCATCAAATGTTAATAGAGAAGTGTTATTAGAGAACATTTCTTTCATTCCACTCCACTTATTTTTTCTGTTTGAGCCAGTCAGTGTGAGATTAAGGCAATCAATGAGACAGAGTCTCTCACTAACCTTACTCAAGTGTTTTAGTTGCCTTATTTATCTTCAGGTGCCTCATCTAAACAGAATCAAAATGTTTAGTACTAAAACCACTAACAAGCCAGGATCAGTGACACAGTAAAAATGAAGTACGCATATATTGATGAGACGGTGAACAAAAGGTAAAACTGGTGTTGGCAGGAAAAGCATGCAACATATCAATGAATCAAAATTAGGGGTGTCTGTCACTGGAGCAGCTGTTAAAAGCTGTGATAAATGTAGAATAGCTTTTGTTTCTGAAAGCCAATTATAATTATTCAAAATAATTCGCCCCATTGGCAAAAAGAAAGGTACTTCTTGTGTGGCCGCTAGTGCAGCGGTTGAGTTGGCTGGGTGGCATCAGAAGCAGGGAAACAGACGTTGCTGCTGCTGCAGGGTGCTGACATGGAGACTCAGCAGGTGAAGCTGATATTAAAGCTGAGACAGGGGATCTCCGTAGCAGTAAACAAAAGAATCCAAGAAGACAGTCAAAGACTCAGAAAAGTAATGAAGTAATGGCATTGCAACAATTTTAATAGTATAAAGTAGAAGAGAAATTCATGAGGAGGAGGCTCTGGGTGTCAACGGGGAGCGTTCCAAAAGAAACCATTATTCTGGAGGAGGAGGGAGTAATGTGTTCAGGCACATCATTTTAACTTTTAGTGCCATTTCTGGTTGTGTTGGTCAGGAATAATGTTGACTATTTTCATTTCAGTTTCACTTTGAGAAACTGTTCCATTCTTCTGTACAAGAAAGGTTTGATGAAAAAGTGCTGGAGTTTATAATCGGCCACAGCAGAGCACCCGTTTCCTGTTGGGAAACAGCCTGGATGACTTCAGACATGGCGCCTCAGGCCATCATTTGCAGTCAGTTGGTCACTGTCTTGTCTTCTGCCTCCAGGAAAGTTTTCGTTCATCCTAAATGGGAAGAGTAGTTTTTTTCTAAAAGTGGCTAAATGAGTTCACAGCTGTGGGATGCGATCTGTGGTTCAACCTGTTGAGGGTCTGAAGTTGAGTATTAATATTATGTCATATTAATGTCTGTCTGAAGTAATGCATTACTCTACTTTTGCGCTACTTTCACCAAAATAACTGGAACAGCACGATGAGCATTATGTAACAGTTGCTGAAAAATGCTAGCACTCCGATCATAACCTGGTTTCTATGGCAACGTTAACTTACCTTGTGATTGGTTCTGACAGGAATTTCACTGACAGGCTTTATCAGACCTGTTTTCATTTACATCCCACGCAACAGTTAAGCTCTCATTTTAATCTATGTGGCTGTCTGTGCACTGGGTCCATGCAGGCTCGGGTGCAACTGCGACCGTTTATTTATGCTTCAGGTATACTTTTATTCAGTAATATGTGCATAAACATAAGGGTGATGCCCCAAAGAAGGTGCAAGTTAAAGTTATAGAAAAACAGGTCTCAGTGAAAATCAGTCCAGACTGTGTTGCTTTCAGGCCATCCACTCATTCAGTCCTGTTTCAGACTGGCTGTGTGAGTCATGTATTACTGTCTGTGCTCTTTTTTATACCTATACCTATACCTATACCTATTCACTATACCTAAAAAAAAAATAAATACTCCCATACAGATTTAATTAATGCAATAATTACATATAACAATCCAAAAGACCAACAGGATACAAAGGTCTTCTCCCAGTTCCGTGTTGATGTTTTGACACATCACAGTTCAAGCTGAAGTCTGCTTTCAGAATTGTTTCTTTTTTGTTCCCTTCCACAGAGATTCAAGGTATATTTTCTCAAAATAACAAGACCGTCTACCCTGCCTGCTTTTCTCCAGCAAATCTAATTACCCATATTGCTACAAAAACGCTTGAACCTTGAACTGTGAATGTTGAGGAAAGCTCTTCTTTGGCACAGGAGTGTGGTTTCCTCTTGCCTAGAGGCAGCAGACGGCTCATTGTCACAACAGCAGCGTAGCCGGCAGCTGAACCCCAGTTCAACTCCAACACAGCTCTTTTTTTATTCCCTCTGCTCCCAGGCCCTGAGCTGACTTCATCCCTGCTGCAATCAGTATCTCATGTTTTTGAGTGGGAGAAAAGGAAGAGATATCTTTGCCCCCTCTGCCATGGCAGCTACTGGAACTACAATATCATAAAATGATGCTGGAAAAATAATAAGTAATTACTTAAAGGTGCAATGTGCATAATGTGGCCAGAGTTGTAGTTTTGATGAATTGACATTCTAAACAGTTCTGTCTGCTTGGGTCTGCAGTGCCGAGGTGTGAACGCCAACAATCCCCTGGTGCTCCGAGCCAATAGGGTCACCAGTTGCAGGGCTAACTGAGCTAACTAGCTAATTCTAGTGAGTAGCAATAGTCAAAGATAGCTACAGCAAAGAGTGTAATGAGCAGCAGTGAGCAGTTTCTCTGGTGATTTGCTATCCCGTATTTGTTTGGAACACCTTTGACAGGTGCCCATATGTGCTTCTTCAGCCTCTCTGTCCACTGTGTCTGACACACGTCTCAACTTGACACCCGAACACTTTAAAGTGAGATTCAACGTTTGAACGAAGAAACAGCTCATGCTTCCATACAAAGTTGAAGTGATTAAAAAATACAATGCGCCCATTCACAATATACTAGTGGTTATTCTGGACTCAGGTTCCCAAATGATGATGTCATCAAAACAAGTAAAAAATATTAGGAAATGTAGGAAAAATTAGCAGCAGTTAGTCATGCTAGCAGCGATGCTCTGGGGGTAGCAATGTACGTGTCTTTGTTGTTTGGTCTGCTCCTGTGGTCCAAACTGAAACTACTTGATGGACATATGATCCATGCCTTTGGTGATCCTTTACTTTCCATCTAATGCCATGATCAGGTCAAAATTGTAATTTGTCCAATACTTTGATTAATGACCAAAAACCAGTGAAACTAATAACATTCCCATCAATCAATCCAAAGCACCATTGTGTCTCAGTAGGCTACAGTCTCATAGAGCTGCAAACAAGGCCATCAGCTGTCAGCCTTATCACATTTTATGTCCCGCTCGGGTGCTAAACATTCACTCATACAGTGTTTTTTTGCATTTATATTGCAGTTTTCATGCAGGTTCAGCTGTGGTAGCAGCTCATGCTAATTACACAGGTGTTACACACATTCACACAAATTGGAAATGGCAAAACTTTTGCTTTGCACCAGATGATTTCCCAGAGTGACCTACTGTATCAATTACTCTGTTTAAAACAGGAAATATAAGCCCTCAGAAACCTTTACAGTGCAGACATTTACCCATGTGAAAATATTTTGGATCTAGTACCACTTTTTCGCTTTAGAAGCTACACATGCCTACTGCAATGTTTGTTTGTGCGATCGAGCTCAACTTGAAAAGAGAAACTGAACGCCACCCCTCCTGCTCCTATTGTACTTTACCATGCTGCATCTATTCATGTTCTGTTGTTACATAACTTAACTACATAGTTTATGGTTTATTCATGAGGCCTATTTTGGCCCAGAGAACTGGGCGTCCTGAATCAGAGGAGAATCTCTCCATCTTTCCACGGGCCTCAGGGGAAACAGGCAGGCAGGCGAACAAGATCGCAGAGTTGGACAGAATTACCACTTCACTAAGAGAGAGGAAGAGGAAATGATCTCTGTCACCTGCTCGGCTCCCTCCATCCACCCATCTGACCATCATCATTTCATTTTGTTGCCTTTTTCATCTGTGCACATGTGCCTGTGGGGATGTGTGTTGATGTGTGTGTTTAAGTGCTGCACTGCTCTGACTGTAATGCTGCCACGCTAGATGTCTACATGCATGCATTTATGAGACCGGCACTGCAAATGATGCTACCAATCTGAATAGGACAGGAGTTGGCTGAGAGGCTGTGCCAGTTGTGCGTCACTGAGAATGCACTATAGCTTCTCTGTGTTCATATGAGGGAGAGAGGGAGGAAAGCTAAGGTAGCTAGCATGTCACAGGAGAGCCCTCTGCTGTTTGAAGTACCAACCACTCAACATGTTGGCTCTACAGTGAGTCTGTCAGTCACCAGTTTCTCCATTTGTGTGGGCGTTATCAAAATTCAAAATGACTGAAGATTACATTTGCCGAGGTGTTTACGCTTGAAAATAAGTTATAGTCTCCCTGCTTTACACAGTCTTTATTTTGCTCATTTTCTTTCTCACACATCGAACACCATCTCAATATCAAATATAACTGCTCCTCCTTTCTCTGGTTCTGTCTGTCTTGAATATACAAGATGAATGTGGATTTGGCTGAAAAGGCTCCTCACTGTAAGCAACAGGAAAGGAAAAGTGGAGAAAATAGATAATCCTTTACCACTGCAAGAACTCCTTCAGGGACTTATGAACTTGTGCTGTATTTCCTAAACAATATGCACTAAGACATTACAATTGTGCAACAGTAAATACAAAAATGTTTTCAGACTGCAATTTTGTTGCAGACCGATTACATGGTATGGAGTACAAACAACACTAGTGTTGGCCAAGTTACTCTCAGTATATAATATATTACATCTCACTAGTTACTTTCATTTAAAAGTAATAACTTACGTTGCAGCGTTACTGTCTGTGTAGAGTGTAAGATATGTGTTACTGATTACACTACATTTGCATTACTTACACTAAGATAACCCACAGAAGTACAACTAGCATTATATTTGGCTATATGTTCAGGTTATACTAAGGTTTGTAATAATAACACTATTGCTACTAAAGCCCTGGCATAACCTGGTCTTTATGGCAATGTTAGCTTACCTTTATTTGACAGGAATTTAGCTGACAGGCTTTTTCAGACCGGTTTTTCACTTGCACGTGTCACAGAACAGATTCGCTCTCATTGTAATCTATGCAGCTCTGTCTGCAGCAGCTCAGTGCAGGCTAGTGTTTCAGCCATGTCTCACGGGTGTAACCATGACCTAAAGCGTTTATTTAAGCTTCAAGTTGAATTTTCCAACAATACGTGTGTAAAGGCAGTGTTGATGCCCAGTAAAAATACACTGAATATATGTATATTATCTTTATTTTCCAGGCAGAGAAGTGTACTGCTCTCTGGACAGGTCCAGCCACGCACACACACACAAGCTGGAGTTAGAGCAACAGCCCACATTTCCTATCATGCCGAGCTGGGCTGAGTTGTTTGTTAAGTTTGTTGTTTTATGTTCCAAAATGCAAACATTAGTGTTTGCGTAGTGTCTGTTCAGTACATGGTGGTTTATGATGGTTTTTGTTCTTTTTGTGCAGGTTTCTAGCTTTAACTGTGTTGAGGTGGCTGTGTTTCACTTCACATGGGTCTCTGTCCTTGTAGCTTGTGCAACAAAAACAGCCGACTTAAACAAACTTAAACCTAATTTACCTTTAACTTCTGGGCTTGTTCAACTGTAATAACAAATTTGTTGTCAGCATAAATGGGATTATGATATTCAAACAAAAGATCTACATTTCATTTGCTCTGAAGCGATGAGATGAGTCCCCCAAAGTTAACTGATTGATTGATTGATTGATTGATTGATTGATTGATTGATTGATTGATTGATTGATTGATTGATTGATTGATTGATTTTAGTTCAGTGGAGGAAATGACTGTTTGCCTCCATTCAGACATTTCAAATGTTTTTTTAATTTTGCTTTGTTAAATGTAATAGAAAAAATGCTAAAAGCTACTAGAAAACCAGAAACCAGAAAAAAACAAATGCAGCATGAGGAGAAAGCTAAACTGCGCTGTGATGGAGACAGAGCCTGAAGTGAACAGTGGAACCAGCAGCACATATGAAAACCCAAAGATCATTTTGGCAAAGGTCAACTGATTGGGTGATTTTTTTCAGAATGCCAATGTATTAAAAATTGATGTAACAACATGCTTCAGTCCAACAAATGTTAAAGTGACATTCAGACGTGTGTCCTGTGTTTCTTCGAGTATATTAAAGCTGACATTGATTCATAGATGAACACTCGTGGAGAAATAAGGATTTCAGACTTAATCCTGTCCTCACTTTCATCCTGTATCTGTCTTTTTTGTGCTAAGAACTACTTTACCTTAACTTACCTCAGCAGTTCAGTTCAGTTAAATCCTCTTCAATGTCCCACAGAAGGAAGGGTTGAAACATGGGGACATGGGTTTGGTTAGCCAAGGCCTGCTCCATCCTCACAAGCACTTCTTTATTTTATTTTCTAACTCAAATAAATGATCTATTATCTATCTACTGTTTATTATCTAACTATTTTTATTTTCCAAACACTCTTTGTAGAGATAACACTAACATTGGATCCTCTGCATATCAAATGCAATCTAAAGATTTATGGCTCAGCCACCGTATATGGACTGTATGGAGTAATAAGTAATGGTAATAAAAAATAGTAATAATAGCCTCTTATTGGTTGCAGATAACTCCCTCTTTAAAAAAAAAATACATTTATGAATCGAGTCATATCAGAGGAGTGTTGAAAAAGACACAAATATTCAGTGAAGCTTACTCATGAAAAGCAGTTTGTAAATGCAAGTTCAACAGTTTGTATATAATTGTAACATCATATGTTTTCGGTGGACATTGCAAATTCTTTTAAACACATATGATTGCAGATTTCCACTACATTTATTTTAAACAAGGAATTTTTCTTTGTGCATCAGATTTACATTTATGAACCTTGTTTTTTTATATGTGAATTTGCCTTCAATTTATATACAGTAATAAGTATTTTTGTGTACTTTGAAAAGGATTTATGTGACTTGAGTCGTTCATATAGAGGATAATGCATTTGTGAATCCTACTGTGCACATTCATTCATGCTGAGGCTGACCTGACTCCATACCCACACTGTAACACTGAAAGATCTCTACCATTTATCCCATTGATTATTTTTTTAAAGGTCTAAGACCCTCTGAACTGCAGACGATTCAAGATTCCATCTTTAGGGAAACACTGGTGGTGGTTGTACAGACACATACATTAGTGACAGCAAGGACATGTGATAATAATGAGAGAAATTCAAATGTCCTTCAGGGAGCTTGTTCAGTGGCTGCCAGAGAGGTAGATAACCCAGTGAATCCATAGATCACTATTAAGAGGTGAATACCTGCTGTGACCTGCATGGAATGATTGTCTTCTGACTTGAGCTTGGACTAAGTCCTAAACTTTATCTACGAAATCATTTTTTAATATATAGAACTGTTGACACACTAAAATAACACAAATACATCAATACTGCATTTCTGCCTATACAAGTAGGCTTTTGATGCAGGTGCATAATATTGACCAAGCCGATGTGTACAGGAGGGCTGTGGGGGGGGTCACCCTGGGGCTTGACAGTCCGTAAGCAGTCAATAAGCTCTGACATTTGGTACTTGGCCACGTGAATATATATATAAGTAATTCCTCATCCATCTTTCCTCTGTGCCGGGTGAACTCACAGAGATAGTGACAACAGCTGAATGGTGTTTCATCCACGAACTGTAACTTTGACAGATGGAACTGATTTCATTGCAAACTAAAACAGGGCTTCTCAAAGTCTGGCCCTGGGTCTGCATCCGGACCGAGCGCCTGCCGGCTACCTCCAGTCTGCCAAGGCTTTCCATCCAGCCCACAGAAAATTTATGAATTCCGAAAATGTGTGCATCTGACATCACTCACCAGTGGAAGGGGCCCAGTCCATCCTGAGAGCGATTGTTGATCACCTTGCCAACCCCTGATAATAAGCCAAAGAGTCTCCAATTCAGAGCTCACCTGCTCTTCAGAAACAAATACTCACAGAGAATCACAAAGCTTGCATATTTGATGCAAGAGCATCAGTTTTGTTGGCCAACTGTTGTATTGGTAAAATACTCCCAAACTGACTATTATTGTTTGCTTTCTGGGATCCTGAACATGAGTTTTTAGTTGAGATCAGGACTTTCATTGGTAGTTGAACTGTGGGTTTTCTACTGAGCACTGACTCCTCCTTGATGGAAGTCTGAGAGCATTTTGTAGTTCAGTATCTAGTTATTATGGATTTTCCATGTCTGTTCACACTGATACAGGATAACCATAACATTCATTTTGCAACAAAGTGAAAATATTAAACAATAATAGGCTAATTAGACCCAAATATACACATATTTTTCCATTTGAAAGTCCAGCCCCTGAGTGTGTGCTCAGAGAAATTCTAGCTGGCCCTTGGACAAATGTAGATGTAGATGAGGACCCCTGCCATACTTCATGTTAGGAATAGGCTACAATACATTATGAAGCTTCATGTTTGTTATTTTAAAATCAATTTTCTATTGATCAATAAATGGTTAATGACAATGAATATTCAGTGTAGCTGGAGATCATTCACAGAGACCTTGTCCCAGATGAATGTGGTTTTAATGTGGCTTATTTCCCTGTTCTTGACGTCGTTGTCATGGTGACATTACATTGTCGTTGCTGCTGAGTTCAGACTTTAACGTTACAGCAGAGAGTTTTCTATGAGCTCCACACACAGAATGTGTTTCCTTTTCTTTAGAACACAATAACTAGTGTAACTGTAGCTGTCAGAATATGTCAGAAATAAATATGGACTAACTGTCTGAGCCTTGTCAGCCTCAGTTTCATGCTGGTCCCAACACAATAGATGTGACGTTAATTTGTTATTGCCAACTTATTCAGATGTGGACAATTGAGTGACAAGTCTGAGAACCCCTGGTCTAAAATGTCAGGTCAGGAGAGGGCATGAGGAGAGGGAAGGTCATGACAGGAGAGGAGGACAAGAAAAGAGGAAACATGAGAAGAGATGTTCATGCTGGTTTGTTCTATCTTCCACTCCACTCCAACTGTCATATTTCTTTAGTTTGGATTGTCTTTTACTTTGTGTTATGTCACAGCCTCTTTTCTGCCTTTCTTCCTCCATCATTATCTCTCGCAGTCACTCGCTCCCCCCTCTCACAGCCTTTTTCTCTCTGTCCTCTGCCTTGGAAAGAGACGATCCAGAAATAAGGCCATAAATAAGAAATCAACGGCCTTTTCTGTCCCACCACATTACAGGCTTTTGATGTATGCTTTCTGCAGTAGTATTACTCACCAGCCTCAAATCAATGCTCTAATCTTTCCCCCTGCCAGATTGATTTCGGTGGCAGTGACAACAGCACAGAGAGATGCTGAACAGATCTGTACACTGTACACGGCCATTTCCCAAATACTAGCAAAGCTGTGTTATATAAGGGCTGCTGCTTAGGTAGGTTCATTTCGATGGCAGCTATCACATAGTGAAGGCGCAGAGGTGTGAAAGCATAGTGTATCTGATTTCCAGTTTTTGTGTCTTTCAGTCTCTTAAGCCTGACTGGTCCATTCAGAAAAACTGTGGACAACCATAGTTTAAATTCATACAACTGTATTTTGAATTGTGATCAAGTGCCCAAATTGAGTGTTCTAAACCAATTTCAGTAAAGATTTATCAGCAACTCATGGGAAACTCAATACAAACCAGTAAATTAGATCAGTGGTTCTCAACCTTTTTTGTCTGTAGTACTCTTTTTCCCTGATTTCTCAATCCAAGTTCCTCCTTTACCCAACGACAACATTTTTCCTAGAAAGCTGCAAGAGAAAACGACAGCTAGCATATGAGGAAATGAATGAACGATAACCTAGTCCAGTTTTGATGTCAGTGTGTAACGAATAAAACAACACAATGGCCTGCTCTGTTTTCTATATGAATAGATATGATATTTTCCAGCTCCCTAATCTGCTGGTTTAGAACTACCTTTTCTGTGTTTATTGAAAAAGGAATTCTTTTAAAGGAATTTTTAAACTGTACATCATATTTTTGACCTCATGTCATTACAGGGGATTCTTCTAAGAATACAAATACTGTTTTTGTTGCTCAAAACAACCTTGTTGCATCTGCTCAGAGTGAAAGGTCATTTCACCCCCCCAATCACATACAGCGTATGTTGAGACTTGAGGGTGTAATCCAGAGTGTACAACTCTTAAATCAAGCTCACAGTGAAAGGGTCAGTATGCTTCAAAGTGCTTGTCGGATCATTGGATAATTAAGTATACTTAACATTAAACAACAACATGGTTACCAGGTCTAGAGAGCACTCAACCTGCACTCTCTATAACCTCTGAAATTCAGGTTTTTGTAATTTGAAACTTAATGCCACTTAAATGGATTATTCTGTATTGACATCCAGTGGGAAATGCAATCAAATTTTTGCAAGATCACTCAGAGAAAGCTTTGAAAATTGGGTGACCATGTCTACAATTTGCCAAGAAATTTTGGCACATTTGATCCTGATAAGCATCAAAATGGTTTGGGGGACATACCAAAAGGAGATTCATTTATGACAAAATAACAGGATGCCACCTTTCCTTCATTGACAATTAACAGACTGTTAAAGCTTTGAGAGGGCCTGCCTATCGCACCAGGTGGGAGAAGTCAAGAGCATTTAGAAAAATCATTTTCAGTACCGTTGTTCTACTCATGAAAGCAGAAAAAAAAATAAATAAAAATTGATCACGTAACAGACCTGAAGGCTGCTGGAAGAGGCCCTCTGTCATCTCCACCATGGTTTCATTTTTTATATCAAGAGATTACAAATTTGCCTGAAAACGATGTATTGTTGTTTACAAGCTACATGCAGCATCTGTGAATGTGAGAGGCTTGAGTGAGGGCTGGCGCTGCTTTCTCACCTGACGCTGAAGTGAGGTTGCTGGCAGTGTGCCTTTCACTCTGTCCAGTTTCAGTCAGGCTGACCTCCAGCACATTCAACCTGTGAGGGCCTGGAGTGTGTGTGTGTGTGTGTGTGTGTGTGTGTGTGTGTGTGTGTGTGTGTGTGTGTGTGTGTGTGTGTGTGTGTGTGTGTGTGTGTGTGTGTGTCTGCTTGCCCATGAGTGGATGAACTGGGTACTGAGGTTATCATCCAAGAGTCTACTCAACTGGAGACAGACTTGAGGTTCATTGGCCAGGGATGAGCCAAGTCAGGTGGAAGACACACAGGCACACAGAGGGGCACACACACACACACACACACACACACACACACAGATAACTGAACTGCATACTGACCTTTACTTTCCCCACTGTTCTTTGGCAACGGAGATAATGTGTAAAAAAAAAAAAAAAAAAGTGTACACACACGTGTTTGTGTGTGTGTGCATAAAATATACACTCTCTTGATCTTCCATCATGCACTGCTGGCTGGAGAACATCATACTGTACAGCCTGTGAACTTTGATAAACAGAAGGTGTTCCCTTTCAACAAGCCTACATGGCATTGTTTATTAACTGTTAGAAGTTCAACCCAACTGTACCTTAAAATTCAAGATCAGCCTGTCAACTTTGTATTCCACTTGGAATTCCCACCAAAAATAATTTTTTCATTCCACTTTATAGAAACTAAGAGGACTGGCTAGCATTAGTAGTCACTCAACAAGCAGTCATGTGACATCAGCACTCATGTCACCCTGGAACACCAAACTCTTTCACAGTGTTAACTGCAGATAATGACAATGATCCATGGCCGCTCTGTTTGACAACTGTACAGAACTCCACACGAGTAACATAAGCTCTGATGGAACTTGATGCAACAATCTCAACTTAGACACAAGTTTAACAACAACAACAACAACAACAACAACACTTTTTTTCCTAAACTCTTCTTCTACATTTATTTTCCAATTTTCCTCAAATCCATAACTATGTGAAGTCTCATAGGTCAGTATTACATGGAATATACATCCCATAATACTGGCCCCCTTTTACTCTCTTACAGCTCAATGATTTGGATAATGATATTGAGTAGCAGATAAGAGAAACTAGTTAGAAACTAAAATAAAACTCATAATTTTTCTTTTTGTTTATTACAGTTTGGATAGATAGGTACAGAATTCAACAGAAAAACAAGGTGATATATACATATCTATTGATTTCTTAATAATGAACCTGGTTGCCGTGGTGTCCTGATGGTTAAGGCCTGTGCCACATGCCTGCAGCACCTGGGTTTGATTCCAGACGGGGATGTATGTTGCCTATCATACCCCTCTCTGTCTCTGACTCTCTATATTGCCTGCACAGTAAAGGAAACAATGTAAAACAAATAAATGAATAGGCAAACAAACAAATAGATAAATTGGTGAAAACATGAAAGCAGAAAGAAAAACCAGTGCGATCTGAATGAAAGCACAAGGTTATGGTCTATGTGCTTTTTATTACTTTTCCAACAGAGAATAGAAGTGCAAAAGAAGACACTCTGCATCTTGTAGGATGCTGGATCTTTGTCATGTGTAAATAAATGTAGCTCAGGTTAAATAATACATGTGATGTCCTTGGCCGATAAAGGTAATTCCATTCATAGTGTGGCAGTGAGAAGTTTTCTTGCAATACAGCGAGCTGTGAATTTCCTGTGAGAATGACACAGTGGAGGTGTGGAATCAGAGTATTGATAGACCAGTAATCCCAGCTGTAGTCTTGTAGTCGGACAGAACAGTGAGCTGCAGTGATGTTACACTCCAATAAAAATCCAAGTCGAAACCGTGCCAAGTCGTCTACCTGCTAAGAGTGGCCAAATCGGTGGCACTGTTTGCATTAAGATGACAGACACTTCACTGTGAGAGCACAGCCAGAGAGACACTCTGTGATTTGGACGATGCCTCTCATTATGACGTGCCAGCGCAAGCAGGGATCTGCATAAATGTTTGCTCACACTGCAGCCAAAGTTGTCCCAGTTATTTTTCCCCCTCGCATCACAGCTGTTGTCAAATCAGTATGAAAAGCAAAAGGTTGCACGGAGTCTCAGATTTTCAATTTACAATCTGGACCGCAAAGGTGTGCGGTGCATAATCAGAGCTGATGACTGTGATGGCGAGGACGAGACACAACATGAATCGACTGATTGGATCCATCTGCCTAAGTACCAATCAAAACCCAAAGGCACATAAATGACATGTAAATGGACATTTATTGTGAAAACTGCTGTCAGTTCATATTGCCTTGAAATGTGGGTTACATCCTTGAAGGAGAAGAGCCACTGAGTGGTGATTCAAATTGTGCCTGGATGTTATCAACACAACACACCAGACCAGAGAAGAAGAAAAACAACCACCCTGTTAAGAGGCGTGGTGAATTATCGTGAATGAGAACATAATAGCACAAAATGACAAGGTGTTGTAAAGAGTGAGGAAAGAGAGGAAAGTGCTGATGTGCTAAGCTATTGAAAGAATATTTAAAAAAAAAAAAAAAAAACTGGTGTGCCAAAATCTACATTCAAGACATGAAAAAAAGAAGAAAAAGGTACAATCAGAGCAGATTCAGGCAGCAATGAAATCAATAAAGCAAAGCGGACACAAAAGCATACGAAAATCTAAAAAGCACACAAAACAAATACAAAATAGATTGGTCTGCTGAAGAGGGTTTAAGTAAAGGCTGCTGGCTGCTCCACAGTGGTTTCTTCAGGCTGACAAAGTGAAAGTCTGCAGTATAAAGCTGCTCGGGGTAAATTCTAAGAATGATGCAATTTTGCGCTGTATTCTCAAAATGAAGAAAAGTTGTGAACAAAATTATGTGTTAATGTTAAGACCTTGGTCTCGCCATCTATTATTCAAGAGAGCTGCAGAGATGACTAGCAGAGGCAGCAACAGCACACTTTCTATAGTCTGGAAATGTCTGAGGAGCTTTAATGCAGCAGTAACATGTCACCTTTTGAGGCCTGCTATTGGCTGATTTAGTGATTGAGGAAGATATAGTGGCTAGACATGAGTGTAATGTAACATTTGACAGTCACTGCAATCAGCACTTTGGGATCACCGTCAAAGTTAAGGACACTTCAGGCCATTTCTTGTAAATCTTAATTATACCTCCTTACATCTCCGGTCTACTTGCCCGACTTTTCCTGGATCTTTCAACCACATTGCTTCATCGTCATCTGAGTTGGTCCAGTTGTCATTACTGACAGCTCAGGAAAAGGCCAGGAAGTAGACCTTGAGTCAAGATGTCAACTATTCCTTAGGTCAAGAATGAACTTTTATGTTCAACTTTTACAATTTTGTTTTTAAGGCTGGATATAGAAATTACAGAGGTGCTATCATGGTGACAAGTTCATTCATATGCACACAGTTTTTTTGGTCTTACAGTAAAATCATCCACAACTGTCTTTAGACACGAGTCGCTGTCCATGTATGAAACTCATTAAGCACTAAATCCTATAGCTGTTCACCTCCTGGGTATTTGTTCTGTGCTGACTCTGGAATCACATGCCACATGAATGCAGTTTTTCAAATAAAAACACAACTTCATCCACATCTCTTTTGGCTGTGTTTCTGCAGATGACAGCAGAAGCCATTCTCCGGCTGGTCAATGACCCTGTGCTGCCGTTCTACCCTCTGGACATTGCCCTGGATGTTCAGAACAAACTCAAAGGTAATACTGATGATGACAGAGTGGTAGTGACGGTGGTGATGTTAATATGCAGTGTTATGATTTCTTTAATCAGGTATTCTCATTGAGTTTGTGATCTCTTTTTCATCACAACATTCATAATTATTTTCAAGGAGGGCAAACAGTTTCCTCATAATTTGTTTTAAAACATGAAATTAGTGTTGTGACAGTGTCTACAAATAAGAAAAAAAAAGCTAAATAAAATTTAATGCTTTCTATGACATTTTGATGACATTATATATCTTGATTAAGGACAAATAGTCTTTTTCTTATGCTAAACAGCATTTCAGGTTCAGTATAAAGGACAGTGCAAAGGTCAGTTTAGGTAGAAATGTAGTCAGTTATTAAATACGTAATTCCAGGAACCATTAGTTTAAGTTTCCTCTGGGTTAGACAGCAGGAAGCTACTGTAATAAATCTAACCCAGACTTTATTCCACAGAAAGTGGGACAGCTAAAGTATGAGTTTTTTTCTCTCTGCAGATCAGTATGGCAGGTAAATAAAATGTGTGTTGGGTTCATCTATCATTGGAATTGTCCTAGCATGTAAGTGTAGCAGGTCAGTATAAAGGCAGTATTAGGTTTTGTTTTATATCAGGAATGTTGACTCTGATGCACCACAATGTCTTATTTTAAGGGGGAAGGAAAGAGAGAAGGAAAACAAAATTAGTGTTTATGTGATCTTCCATCCCCATCCATGCGATCTTTTAAAGACCTGCAAGAAAAAGAGAATGTTTCTGCAATATCTTTTCATTTTTCATTGTCATAAGTCATTGCAACACGTAACGAGGGTTTTACTGGTGGTCTTGTGAAGGACAGCAGTGCCAATGTCAGGCATGTTGAGTGTTGGGTCCCTTAGCTACCTGACCTCATTTGACCCACCTCAGCTTCCATCCATAAGATAAGATATACCTTTATTAGTCCCACAGTGGAGAAATTTCAGGAAGATTAGCGCCCAACGTGGGGCTCGAACCCACGACCCTGAGGTTAAGAGTCTCATGCTCTACCGACTGAGCTAGCCGGGCTACCACCATGCTCCACCTCTTTGCCAATTTTTGGATTAGTTGGGGGTTATGGCGCCAGGAACTGTCAGGATCATAATGACCGATGCCACTGTCACTGACCTTGAGAATGGCTCTTCAGAATCCTATGGGTGACATCACAGAGACTACGTCCATGTTTTATACAGTCTGTGGGTGCACCCTAGATAGCGTGCCAACTAGGCTGACATACATAGCAAACACTTACGGCCAATTTAGAGTTACCAATTCAACTGACCTAACTTTGGTCGGAAACCCACCCAGAAAGAGGGAGAATATGAAAACTCAGAAAGGTGCTTTAAAGCAGCACATTGTTGCTGTGAGGCAACAGTGCTACTATAACTTAAAACATGCTGCTGTAGGTAGAGATGAAACACAACACAGTTCAGTTTCAGGCAGTTCAGGCAGCAGGTATGTTTCTGCATCTGTAGTTTCTAGGTTTGCGGCTCAAAAGTCTCAGCTGTGTCAGTTCACATTGGCTGCTCAACATTTCTCAAAGCTGGTAACACGTGCACATTAGTGAAACAGTGGAAATATCACTTTTATCTCTGTTAAAATAATGTGACAGTTCCTGTTAAAGTGCTTGTGGATGGATTATTCTGTTATGGCTGAGGGATAAAAAACATGGTAAATTTGAAGGATGAACATGACCATGTGCCTCCAGTTCGGCTAACTGATTCAGGGAGCTGCTCAATGCAACTGACCTGAGTAAGATGATGGCACAGAAAACAGGATAAAACAGCTCAGCGTGAGGCTGCATGTTATCAGTACATTTTTTACACTGCCTGGTCAATTTTATTGTGTAAATCTGGCGTTTCTTTTATTTTGTTGACATGGATTCTCTGGGCTCCGTGTTGGTGTTGGCCATACTGAGGTTATTTCCTTTCCTGTGCCTCTTTGGTGTCTTGGTGAATCACTGTGTGCCACAGTGTGTGTGGTGATGCCAGTTCATCAGTCAACTGCAATCTTGATGCCAAGAATGACTGTGTCTTGAGCAGTTTGCCGCCCAGCGGAGCAACAGACTTGTGTTCCATGATATGCTGATCACTTTATGAAAACACTCTTATATAATGTTGTCTGAAACCGCTTTAGTCTTGTTCGAGTAAAGTCAGCCATCGATATTCTGAAATGATTATGTAAATGTACGTAAACCATGTCAGTGTTTCATGTATACACACCATTATAAGGCAAGGATTATGTTTTCTTTACATTTGACAAATCTGGTCAGTGGTTTAGTTTTGCCAAAAGGTGTGAGTGGGACCAGAGTAGCGCTGTATGGAAGCTGCATTTCCTCCAGATAATGTAGAAACATTCTGTTGTGGCAGCAGGATTATTCTCTGTGTCTGCAGTCAGACTGCTGATGTTCTTGCAGTATTTACAATAAAGCATATAAATATACCAAATAACTGATAGCAACCAAGAAAATATAGGATATAGTCTGTAATAATGGTAACAAAATGACTTTGCTATAACTTACTGCACAAATGTAAATGTCTTCTAAAATATCAATATCAAAGTGTGTTTGGACTAATATCTTATAAGCTATATTGATATTTCAGATGCAGAAGGCCTGCAGTGAAATTTGATGTACAGTATATTTGTAGGGACCCACCAGCTTAAGGAGGCAAGGCATATCAAATTACTTTTGTCCTCAATTAGACATAGATTGCTAATGCTACCTTTAACAAAGTGGTCCTCACAGTTGCATATTGTGATATTTATCACCTAAAGTGTGCAAATTTCACAGTAAGAGGAATGCAGCACTTTAGTCAAGGTCTGAACTGAACCCCGTGTAAATTTACAGAGCCAAATACTCAGCAGTTAGCATGCTGCATGACCTCTCAGGCTTTCTCAACCTAAATCAGCTTATTCAGTCACAGTCTCAGAGCGTGCGAAGGCTCTGTCCTTGAATATTAAGATGACCTTTGAAAGAGGATGCACAACAGAGGCTTTGACGCACTTGGCCCGCATGCTGTCTTCACATGCAAACTCAGAATAAACAAAATGTTACTTTTGTTGTGCACCATGGAAAATCCTCAAGTACAGGAGTTGTCAGAGAGTGAGGTTTCGGAATAGATAGTCAATCCAGTATTTAAGTTGCTCTGTTCTGCATAAGTTGTGGATTTACAATAAGAAAATGCACAAGGTTCACAATGAACTCTTCATGCTTCAGATAAGATAAATCTATACACCAGCATCTATCAAATCAGAGATTGAAAGAGATCACATGTACGGTAGCTCCAACTTTAAGTCTCATTCATTGTACCACTAAAGCAATTGCTCAGTGGCTTGGGTTCACTGGCTCTGTCTAAGCATGTAAGCACCGTCCCATTAAGGTCTAGATGGAGTGGTTATGCTTCCCTGTCTGAGACTAATGGACAGATTATGACCTGAGAGAGATGACTGATTATTATACCTGCCTGTAGCCTCTGTCTGTTTCTTCATCACTTGTCCCTCATTGTACCCCTATTTCTGCTCCTCACTTTCTCTCCTCTATCAATTTGATTCAAAGGCACTTTATTGTCATGAAAGATCCACCTTCTTGGAAACTTCACACATCAGTAATGAGATGAAGAATGGTGTGACAAGTGAGCATCATTTCATGGAGGCTAAAAGGCCTTATCATCCAGCCAAAAACACAAATGACAAAGCAGACTTATGCCATTAATTAGCAATAAGATTTAACTTTACTCAGTGTTTTTGTTGGAGCTGTGCTCTGATTATCTAGATTACTAGTATAAAGATCAGAGTGTTTATCATTCTTGAACATTGCTTACCTCAATTCCTTACATTCAATGAGAAACACTAATTTTAGCAAACAAGGTGGGTAAGACCACAACAGCACCTTCCAGCACACCAATCCAACCATTTAGCAGCACTACATGCTAGTCCAATCTCAGCTCATGTATGAATATTCAACCTGGATTCCAAAAAAGCTGGTACACTGTATAAAACGTATATAAGAACAACATGCAATGATATGCAAATCGTTTTCAATCTATATCAGGCTGAATGCAACTGATGGATGGATGTTCTTGCTTGATAGAACACTGATTTCACATTTATCTGCTGAAGGTGGGAAGTTCCTTCCTCCAATCTTAGTTTAAGACATACATGTATGACTTTGTGACATCACAACTGGTTAGGAAGTCCATCGTGGTCCACTGAGAATGGACATTTTAGTGAAACCTGAGCAATGCTGAGTCCAGTGTGTGATTGGAAAAGAGTTCACGTTTGCAGGTCAAAACTTTTCATCTCCCATTCGCTGCTCATAACATGAGCTGTGACTGTAATAAAGCTCTGAGCAGCTCGTGAAGTTCATCCATCTGTGGTTACTGAGATGCTGTCGGCTTCTTTGAGGCTCCGTGTTACTTTAGCTTTTGTCTCTTGGTGCAGAGCTGCTATCACTGTGTGACTGAAGTGTGGCCTTGATGGAACTGTATACTTTAACTTCAGCCTGTTTACTAACCTCTGAAATCCATCGTTGTTGACCACAGAAAATGGCCTCATGTTTGATGTGTTTCCTGTAGTGTAGTTGACCATTGTCCAGCAGGATTTACAAGTAGTTTTGCGTTTCTTGGTTTCATTTTCACCTTTGTCAGTTCTTGAAACAGCAAAACCGAAATGTTGACACAAATCAGCTCCAAAGGTTGATGGAGCATCTTCAATCTCTTTTTCGTTATCGGCACATGCATCCATAATTTTCTCATTTGGTTTATTTTACCAGTGCTTGCTTGCGCACAAAGGATGATGGGAGTCTGTGTTCTTGACTGCTATGATTGCACCCTCCGCTTTACAATTTTCAACAAGGAGAGGTAATAAATAACCATGTAACATCATGGTATACCGCGTCACAGTTCCACAACGATATCAAGCCATATTTCTATTGCAATATTGTGAGATTTGATATTTTCTTATATCCCTAGAATTAACCAGGAAAACCTCTGTCCTGTCCTAATGAAACATGTTGCTTTGTAGGAAGCAGTAACTGTTTTTATTGCTGTAGACATCAAAAACTGTTTATACAAATGGTACAATGATCCTGTTTCCAATGCCAGGAATGAACTTTCAGTCTCAACTTTGAGTTTAGTTTGGTTGCTGACCTTCAGGTGTCATCTAGCTAGCAGTGTGGCTCTGCACAGTAAGCTGCTAGCTATAGGTTTTACATCTACCTCTCTCCTTTCTTTGGAACTCCAGACTGTGTGCATGCGACCAGAGCAGTGCTGCATGTCATTTTTGGCCTTGTGTTCAGAAATGAGGATGCTAAAGAACAGCTTTGTTTTAATTGCAGCTGTTTTATAATACACAATTGGACTTCATGTCCCTACACTTCATCTCCAAGTGTCATTTTCCTTATGCTTATATTTAGTTTTACTGTTTCCATCAGCTGTGTGTAATCAAAAAGAGGCTGCTTGTGACAGATTTGGGGCTCTTTATTGTGGTTATTAAATTGGTATAAAATTTAATTCCAGGTGGCATTATAAACGTCTTTAAGTTATAAATCTGACTTTGTGAAACGTGCAGATACTCTCAATGCTTTCAACCAAGCAGCTCCTTTTCAACCAGAAAACAGGTGGGAGAGGGCTTTTATCTCCGCTGGTTAAAAATACAGAGAGGCACCAGATGGAGCAAAGAAGAGGAGGAGGAATAGGACAGTGAAATAAATACTTTTTGATGTGTGTGTGGTAACAGATAGTGAGGCATGATAAATAATTCCTGGTGTGTGTTAGGATTGCGTGTGGGTTGGTTAATGGCAGCGGTTGCAGGGTAAAAGCTGGCATGTAGATTGGAAAATCTGAACACTATAATTTCAACCAAGATAAAAGGACAGAAGTGTGTGAGAAAAAGCAGAATTAGCCACTGATTCCACAAGTATTTCAGCACAAAAAAAAATTTCAAAGTTTACTTTTAGTAATGCCTTCCATGCTCCTCAACACAGAAACACAAACATACAGGCTGCTGGACAGTTTAACAGTGGAATTTGTTTAAAGCTGCACTACAGAATATGTCGATACAAACACTGAATCAAACAAAGTCCGTCCTTGAATGAGTCCACCCAATGTTCTTCCTTAACCCTAAACCTAACCTGCCTTTGCACTAACAATGAATGAATGGCTTATGCATGAACTTGACTTTTTTTTTTAACTTGACTTGACCCACAAAATGTCTTGATGTCAAAATGTAGGTTATCAAAGTAGAAACATCAATATCAGCGTATAAAGCCATGCTTTTCAAATTTAGAACCTCGGTTCAGCATGTGATTGTACAGTGCACGTGACCATCTGTTATACAAAAAGATTCTCTAAACAATGAAGATATATAACATAAAATAGTAGACTAACATGTCTTTTCAAGTGGTCACGGAAGGCAACACGCATGTTGCAGTTGATGATATTATGTCAGTCCGTCATGACAACTGTCAAGAAAATTAGACTTTTTTTAAAGTCACTGCAGTATCAAACATATTCAGTAACTGAAAAATTAGTTTGATGTTTGTAAAATGCATAAAACACGATCCATAAAAACACCATTCCTCATGCTGAAAAGGTTCTCACGCTGCGTGTCCTTGTCCATGTAACCTAATTTGAGTGTTTGTTGTTGTTGTTTTTTTTTAACTATGACAAGAGCTGCCTGTATGACACTACTTTCATTAGATTCAAAACAGCCAATGCACTTCAAATGAAAAAAAAAATGTAAAATACAATCCATGAGAACAATGAATCAAGTCAAACAGGTTCTCACCAATGTGTATACAACTTACTTATCACGCTTAATGCACCTTGAGTTATGATCCTGTGCAATTGAAAGCAAGAGAAAGAGCAAGCCTGGAACTGCAGAAAAGAGACAACTGGAGGGAACTCTACTGAACTTAACAGACCACAATACTGAGACTTGTTACCTTGAATTAACATGACCATCTGGTTGTAGTGTGGACTGTCCCTTTGTGACAGTGAGGTCCTCTGTGGAGATGTGTTGTGGTCTAAAGTTCCACAGTCCATGAGAGATCAACAGTTGCTTCTTCTGAAGCGCCTGAATGTGTAATAACACAGAAAGCACATATTTGGTGTGGTAAGTACAGACTGTCAACTAAACTGACACATTACTGGTAACATGGTTCAACAGAAAGATATCAAACGTTGTTCACTCAGCAGCTAAAGGAAAGATGCTAGCTAACGTTAGCTGAAAACATCTGCATGTCTGGCAGATTGAGTCCCCCCCAGTTCAATTAACTGGCTGAGCTCAATCAGCCATCAGGGCACTGATTGCGAGGTGGCAGTGGCGCCACCAGCCGGAATCATGTAGGCACTATGCGTACAATTTTTTTTGAAGGTCTGGAAAAAAAACACATATATTTTAAAGGGGATTTTTTTAATTGTTTTTGGGGAGGGGATAATAAAGATGCTGGTTTGTAATAGGCTAAACATGCTGAGTCCACTTATTTTTTAAGCCAATTAATTGAAGCCTAACATAAAGGCCAATGATTGTTATTTACGTCTTCTGTCACTACGTGATTTTGAATTCTGGCGCTAGCTATATTCTTCTTCTACACTATGTAGCCTACTGCCTATGTGGTGATTACGGTTCGTGGTAATGTCATAGAAATGTCGAAAAGACAGTTGAGCCTTTTCCAGGCATTTGAAAGAAAAAGAACTAAGCCTGCTACTATTACAAGCACACAGAGCAGCGAGAATGAAGGCGCTAGCAGCAGTCAGGCAGGACGGGAAGATGAGGTAGCTAGCTATGCAGTGCGCACTGCACTGCACACTGCACACTGCACAGTAAACACTGCACTGTGTGTAATTTTAATTTTAAATTTAAATTAACAGGTCGGCTAATCAAAAACAAAATTTTCTGACCTACATGTCGCGCGGGTTCAAATGCATCAAATTCCTACATCCAGTTCATGCTCTGGCAGCTGTCCAGAGTGCTGAACCGGGTGACAGTTACAGTACTACTCGGAGCGGGGCCGCGGCCTCCGTGTGCTTGTGGCTTGTTCGCGAATCTGGCGGGCCGCACATCTTGGGGGGGGGATCCTGCCGGCGCTACTGCGAGGTGGTGCCGCTCACCTTTATATCTAGGCGTGTTAACACCGCTCTGGTTCCTTTTCCTAACCTTCGGAGTCTGGCGTCTGTGTGAGCGGGGTGTGTTTGGTGTGCCCTCCGGGGCTTTTTGACGTGTTGGCTGCAAGCCTAAGGTATAGGCACTTATGGCATTTTCTGGTGCCGCACATTTATTGCGTGCATAATTGGTGTAATATCGGCTGTTGTATATGTTGTCCTTGTATGAAACTAGAGTCCTAACAGCTCACCTAGAGTGGAGTGCGTGCAGCATCTCAGGCTGTGTCCTCACTGCAGCGTCCAGGGTTTGATTCCAACCCTTTGCTGCATCTCATTCCCACTCTGTCCCCCCCTTTCCTGTCGCTCTCCAGCTGCACTATCAAAGACCAAAAAAGAGAGAGAGCCTAGAAAGGCAGTGAATGTTTGTTGATACAGTATAATGTGGGTGGATGTAGCTGAGATAGCGTGGGCACATGTTTTGTGTGTGTGTGTGTGTGTGTGTGTGTGTGTGTGTGTGTGTGTGTGTGTGTGTGTCTCTGCATGTGTAAGCTACACATGTGTAGGTGGTGATGCGTGTGTTTTTTGGGTCTTTTCAAAGATTCCTGTGAGTATATATTGGGTGGTGTGAAATGGCAGTGTGTCTGTGTTGGTGTATGAGTGGAAATGCTTTTGTGTGTGTATGTGTCTGGTCTCTAGGTGTTTTAGCAGCCCCCTGCGGCAGAGGACCAGTGATATTTAATGGATTCTTCACAGCCAGCATGGAGCACTGCAATATTCATGACTGGCAGTCATGGAAGGGACTCAGATCAAACAACCAGAGCTAATTGAAACCCCCAAAAACCTTTTGTTCAACTTTTTTAATCACTGTTCTCCTTTCTTTTCTCTTTTCATATAAAACTGCCTTTGGTCTAGTCTGATCTGACATAAATCTCCATTAATTAAAGTAGTGATAGTGCTCAGTGGCAGGGCTGCTTTTGGTCTTCAACTGCAGTACCAAAGACAGGTAGACCTGGCTGCTGTTACTAAAATACACGGAGAAAATCACAGTAAATTGCGTGCCCATATGAATGAATTTTTTCTTACATTTGGATGCCACTTAAAACCTATGTCCCATTTTTGAGTTTTAATTAGGTTTTTCTCAGTGGCAAAGCCAAAGAATCATATTTTGCAATGTAATTAGACTGATAGCGATAGGAGCGAAGGTGACCACTGTCAGGAAGCCCAGCAGTGTGACTTCACAATGTAAAAAGCTTCGCTACAGATGGGAGTCAAATGTGAGGGAAAGAAGTGTCATGGTCGAGTTGTCAGGCCACCCTGATCATCTGGAACAGCTTCAGTACTTCTTGCCATTGTCTCTCAAAGTGTTTGAGCTCCACTGGATGGATGAACAGCATCCCTCAATTGGTGCTTTGATGATGGTGGTGGACAGCACTGTCTGAAGGGCCAATCGCATCAGAAAGGGATACAGTGGAATTCTGAGCACCTTCACAAATTCTAAGTTCATAGAAGCTTTGCGACACGAGTCACAGGGCTAGTTGGCAAGCTAAGCGCTTACACACCGGCCATCTGGGAAAATGTTAAGATTAGTCAATCACAATAATTTTACAAACTAGTAAGCTTGCTGAGCTCAGCAAGCTAAGATGAACACAGATTAACTTAGTTCCCATAGCTGGACTTCCAAGAGCGCAGATATATGAACTATGAGGGGCAAGCAGAAGTTAACCAAGACCTGCTGCTGCCTCAAAGGAGAGGCTCAGTTCAACTTAATTTAATAGCATGACTACTGTGTAATAGATGTCAGGGAAGGGGAATGAGGTTTCAGCAGTCTGATTCGAGGAGGTATCTTCCAAAGATACCGTCTTTTCAGTATGAAATTCCCTTTTTGTGTCTCCATGGGATGTCTCCCCACTGAGCCCCAGCTTCTTGTATCTGAAGGTTTGTTTGTGGGACAAAGCACCAGCAATAATCCTGCACACAATCGCCACAACCACACTCCTCCTGTTAACTTCAGCAACAGTGGATTTTGTCCCTCATCTTTAACTGTGTATTTGCACTCTGTTTCAGCCAGTGTGGAGTGTAGGAATGATGAAGTCACTCTTTAAAGGTGCGTGTTGCATTTGATGTATTGTATTAAGGTAGACTTAAAAAAGCAGAAGCTTTCCTTCCAAAGCAAATGTTAGCTAGCACGCCTAATGACAACGAGCTGTTGGAGTCAGTCATTGTCAAAGAAGTCTGTCATCATGGTTGCTTTGCATGGAATATGCATTCATGCATATAACATGTATATGGATTTGCATTTCAGTCAGTGTTTGGTTCACTAAATTTAGAACATGAGCACAGTGAACAGAAACACCTTCTATGTAGAATATGCTTAACCCCAATATGCATTTAGAACACAGTAACTTCGCAAGCTGTGTCTTGTTCAGGCTGGGTAATATATTTTGTAAACATAAATATATGCGATAACTAATTAATAACCTAACATGTGTATAACATCCCAGAATGAGAACTGTGTGGTAGTTTGCTTACATCAAGTAATTTGCAATGATGTGGAATAACTGAGTGAAAAAGGGCTGTATGAAAGAGACGCTGACGTCTCCTCTTTATGGTAATGAACTAAATAGCCAGTGTTGTGTATAGTTTTCATTTACATCTTGACTATGCCTCTGACATATGAATTCAATTATAGTGTTGCTGCCTCCAGACTTCTGCTTCTCAACAATGTGGAACCAAAACACAAAACAACATTTGACACTACACAACCTTCTCCAAACGATTCTAACAATAAATGTTGAAATGCTTTAAATTGCTAAAAATGGAGGAGCAAGGTGTCTGTCAGATTTTCTCAGAAATGTGGTCTGACCGTGATTTCAATGAACACTTGTCTCTGAACAAGTGCTTGCTTGCTTGCTTGCTTGCTTGAACTTAAAGCAGTGAGCCGTTCTGGTCCCTGCTTGCAATCAGTGAAGTAGTGTTAAATTATGACTCTCCAATCAATAATGAGCAAGGACAAGCGTAACAGCCAGCATTATGAACAAAAGAATTAAGTGAATTCACCATTTCCTTTCCTCAAAAGTAACTACAGCTGTGTGTGCTATCAGTCCCACGTGCTCAACACATGGATTAGCTGAAATTAAATTCATAAAACTCTACTGTATAGAAGTTGTGATAGAGGGCAGTTAGCCTGTTGCTTCACAGAAAGAAGGTCTATATATAAACAGAGGAGCATAAAGTTTAGATAAAGCAAAACGACAAACCTTCAACTTCTGTATGATGAGATTTATTATAGTATAATATTCTATTATTTTACCTTTAAATAAAGAAGAAGAAGTCATTTCTGATTAATTACTGTTTATGGCCCAAATCTGTGTGTTTGTTTTCAACATTGTGGCTTTTTTAGTTTTCCTACTCAAATAATAAATGAAGAATTGGAATTACTCTTTAAGAGCATACATCAGTATAGCAGAATAGGAATCAATTAAACCTACATGAAACCCAACACCAACATTCATAAACATCGACAGAATGTGTACTTGAAAGGAAAAATATTCCATCGAATAAAAACATCACCCTCAAGCTCTTTTGAATTTCTCTCTCTCTTCTCTCTGCCACTGTTATCGCAGGAGGCCAAGTCCCAACTGTATACCCAAATACAAATACACTCACACACATCCCTGCGTGTCAAAAGATGTGATGGATTACAACAATCAAACAATATTTCATGAGTCCCAGCTGGCTGCGAGGAGCCAGAGCCATTTAAATTTGTAGAAGAGAACAGTTCTCTTTGTCTATTTTTGTCCCCACTGTCTTCCCTTCTCATCTCCAACGAGTCACACTCTGTTCCCAAACTCAAGTGACTCACTCTGATCCAAAGAAACACTAACACACACCAAGGTACACTGATTAAGACCAGTATGTTACCTATTATTAATTTACAGTCTGGTTTTGATTCACATAAAGCCAACATTTAATCCTAATCATGTTTGCACTTTCAACTGCTGTCACCTTGTGAGTTTCACTGAAGTATTCATTTTTTTTAACAATTCCTGAATCAGTAATGCATAGTCCAACTCAATGCTAACACATAATATGAATTGCCATCAATACACAAACAGAAATTAGCTTTTCATACTTAGAGGCATATATTTGCACTGTGGAAACAAACTAATAGCTGCTGACTCACATTGCTACATCAAGCTGCTGCTCTGCAGCTTAAACACCAGCTGCAGCAACTACAAAGGGTAAAAACTCAAACCTAAAATTCCCAGTGGGTTTAAAAATGCAGCCACCACTAGGCAGAAACATGTTCCCGGACAGGGCAGCCCACATTTTGAAAGGACAGGTTTCAAGTTCTATTTCCTGTGCTGAGGATGTTAATTTCAAGTGTCCCAGTCTGTGCTGCGTGCAGTTTATACACAATACTTGTATGAATTTCAATGGACATCTCCTCTGCGCACATGTACTGTATCGTGATAGCATCAAATCAAAGCATGAGCGTATCGTCCTGGCCCTCCTCTTCATTTTCTCTTTTGTCTTCTTTTTTCTCTTCTATTGCTTTCTTTTATTTTTCCCCAAAAAATGTTTCACACATGTTTGCCCACAATCCCTCTCATGCAAAATAATCAACCTTATCTCCAGAGTTAACACTGTCCAATTCTGCAAAGCCCAGTAACATATCTGGTATTGTAGCAAACTTTCAGTATACTTTCTTTTTATGCAACAGTCAATACACATGAGGATTACACAGCATTCTCAACATGAACATTTAGACATGTGGCAGGGTGTGCCTGTTCATGTATTGTATCCTGTGTGACAGATGAGTTCACCCTGTATTAAAGAAACTTGCTTTTCATTTCATTCAAATTCAAAGAAAAGTTCATTCCTGGTCAGGTCAAAGTCTTTGTGAGGATACATCTGTCATGGTGAAAGGAAAAGCTTCCAGTGAGCAGAGAAAATATTTCATTAGACTATCGAAACCTTGTACTAATACCAATAATACCAATTTCTGCACTCAAGCAGTGCAGAAATTGTTCTCTTCACACATCACATTAGCATGCTCCTTTTCAAATATATTATATGCTGTACTTAAGTCACATTATCAACATGGCATCAGTTTATGCACTCATTTAACCAGCTCCCATTATTTCCTGACCTGCAGCATTGCAAACAGTGGCTGTATTGTGTTCATACTGTAAAAGCATTCCTTACTGGCTCAATGGAAGCCAGTTGAACACCTGAACATGAACCTTTGTCCTCACACAGACAGCAACACAACAGATTTCAGCCGTTCCAAAGGAGGCTTATTGGATCCAGCCAGATATCATTTAATGGTGCCAATAATACAGGCCAGTTAACTGTAAATGTGAGGTAATTGATTCACAGTGCCAAATGTACTGTAAAATAAGCCAGCTTTGTGTTGACAGGCTAATTGTGTATCCTGTGTGTGTGAGCCTGTGAGTGTGTATGTGTAGAGGCTGGGGGAGTAAATTGATCAGTAGTTAGAGGTAAGAAAGGCAGAGGGTCTCTTTAATTTAGTGTATTGAGTGTATGATTGATGTGGGGCTTGAAAGAGAGACCTGGGAGTTAAGCTTTAAATTACATCTTGAGTAAATGTGTTTGTAAAAGTGTGTGTGTTTTTTGTCAAGTGGTATTGGGGAGGTGTGACTCACACGATGGAGAAGACAGGGACAGCTGATATACATTGTTTGATTCTCATTGTGTTGGGATACTATTGGGAAGTATCACATGATAGGAATTGGAACATGCTCAAGCGTTACACCTGATTTCAACCAGCAGCTCATACCAAGATGGCAAACACATGACCAGCAGCATGTGAGAAGAGCATGTTGTGCCTAATTAAAATGTATGGCAGTGAAGTCTGTCACATTCGAAGATATCTGGATGTATTTCATGAAACTTCCTGTGTCAGTCCATTATCTGTACCAGCTTATCTGGCCAAGGTGGCAGGAGGGCTGAATGATATCCCACCCTGCACCGGGTGATAGGCAGGATGTATCCTGGACAGAGGACCAGTCGGAGGGTTGAAGTACTTCCTATGTGCCCTTGGCTATTCCACTTCATCAGATTTAAGTAATTCAGAGTCAGCAAGCTTGATAATTTGTCTTTAAATATTTAAAATGAGCAAATCAATTTGACTTTTTAAGCATTTTAATATCAAATGAAGCTATAGAGTATGAAATTAACTGCAACAAGGAATCTAGTTTGTATTCTCTGCCATCCCAGCCGTGCACTCCATACTAATTCAACACTGCCGTCCTCCCAGTCCTGCCTTCACTTTGTTCCACTAAGAAATAATGATTATGTAATCAATACAAAGAGGACACTTTACGGTTCTTTGAGCTCCAACATCTTTCTGTTTACATGTAGTCATAGTACTTTAGCATAAAATACTAGTTAATATTTTATTATATTTATTTAAAGGATGTACATTCTGCATTTTTGTATTTAAATGTTTAAGTTCACATCTTTTTTTTTTTTTTTCAAGTCCAAAGATCCTTCTGCTCACTGAGAAAAGAGCAGCGGTGGAGGAAGTGTCCAGGTTCTTTACTGATGTAAAAGTGCAAACATCACTGTAAAAATGCTCTATAGAAAAATCTATAGAGAAATCTTAGTTAAGGTGAAGTATAAGTATCACCAAGAAAATGTACTTAAAGTATTAAAAGCAAACGTACTCATTGTATAAAACTGTCCCCTGTGACTTATTCTATACCAGTAGTCCAATAAATGCAATGGAGTAAAAAGTACAATATTTTGTGAATCAATCGTAAATACAAGTATCCACACAGTCTTCTATAGTTGGAGAAGTGGTCTGAATTTCTCTTCCATTCTGTGTGCATTTAAAGCTATATTTTCACATGTGCTTTCCCTCTCCAGATAATATATCCAGAAACAGACTGCATGTTTACACTCAAATAAAGTATATTGGGTTCTAACATCAGAAACAAAATCATCATCTGTAGTTTGTTTGTTTGGGAGTGAAACAGGAGTTTGAGCTCATCCTGCTGTTCATGAAACCACAGGTTTTCTTAGTGTGTTTGGGACTATACAGAAACATGCATGTGCAGACCAATCCAAAAAAAGAACCCGCTTGATAGTTCATAATAACAGGTTTAAAGCTGAAAAAGATATGCAACATTTAGAAGGGTCAAGTTTTGTCACCCTGACACTGTGTTATGCGGTTTTGTGAGCCAGTTCCCAAATGTCCCTCATAACAGCATAACAAACCAACTGCACAGGTTTTGTTGAGTCACAGAAGTCTTGATTTGATTTCTAAGACCACACTGAGTTCCAACTTAAAACCACCATCCTCCTTGCAATTTCACTGTCTTCCATAGTTCTTTTACCCAATGCTTATATATTCAAGCCAGCTACTATTTCTGGAACAGACAGTCAGTCAGTTTTCTCTGTCTCCTCTTCTCCCTGTATATGTGTCTAGAGAAGAGTATGGTGTCTCAGCCCCTGCTGTCCTCAGCCTCCTCTCTGAGGGACCACGCAGCTTTCTTCCAATCAGAAACTATGCGGCCGGCAAATGACCCTAAAGAGCGCGATCCCTCCCACGTGCGGATGCTGAATGATGTGCTCCGCGACTTGGAGAAGAGCTTCATCATCCCACAGACGCCGCCTGGAGTGTACAGGTAGGAGACGAGTTACTGTCTGGGAGTTGCAGCAGTGGTGTAATGTGGTAGGAGGTAAATGGTAGACGGTCACCTGATCCCCAGCCCAGGAACACCTACACACACAGTCTGGATGATCTTAAAATATATGAACTTGTGTTACATAAACCCAAGCTGTTGACCATAGTTGCATTTAGTGTTTGACATCTTAAAGTCAGAGTGCTCCTTCGTGTTCAGTCTTTCTGCTGAAGTATTATACAGATCATGCAGACTGTGTGTTAATAGGTCAACAGTTTCTTTCTGTATCTTTTTCTAGTCATGTTATTGTCCATTCCAGTTGGCGGTGCTTAAATATGAGCCTACAATCTGAAAAACATTTATCACAAAAAATTCCTCCACCTTCGGCCCTCCTCGCCATCGTTAGCTCAGTTGGTCCTTTCGCCCCCCCTTTTGTGTGTGCTTGTGCATAAGGTACGACTGGATCGCTTCTCTGTAGCACCACAGGGGACCTTTGAAATGGATTGTTTCAGTCTTCGCTTCATAGTAACGTCATCATCAACACTGATATGAAATGAAAAATGTGTACTTTAGTCACTTGTTGTCTTGTTATTTTCTTAATAGTCGGCTCATCTATGATTGGTTTGCTGGCATACAGAAAATGATTATTGCACAATAACTTCAACTTACAGTCATTCAGAACTGATACCAGTCAAAGGCTGCTTTGATACTGTGGAAGGATTGACTTTAGCCCCTTAGGTCAGACTCATCGGGGTTCATGTGAAAACCTCGGCTGGATACTTCATTTTTGTAGGGGAACTAACCTAATTTGATGGTGCATTCGTTGATAAAATGATGGGGCACCACCTTCCTCAGCTAAGAAGGACTGCAGAAATTAACTGCTATAACGCCGCTAAAATACTAACGAATGAACTAACAGTAAACCAGTCTGATAATCTGAAGTGTAAACTCTGGATACAGGGATCGTATATATTCAGCTCAAAAGCACACCGTCTAACCAGGACTTAAATCAGAATTTCATTTATTAAGCACATTTATGGGTAATGAATAATGTATCATGAATGGTACGACAGATGATATGAGGTGATGTGACAGAACACAAAAGAAACTTATGGCAACACAATGGCAAAACAAGTTTGGCGATAGTGAGAAGTAGTTGTAAGGGAATAATAGGGACGCGAACGTAAAGTTAAGGGATTAAACGAGCAGTTGAGAGAATTTGGATAAATTAGCAGTATCTTAACCTCACGGACCAACTCTAATTCAAACCCGCTTAGCATGCCTACTTGGTTGGTGACATCCCAGTAAATTCCGCTCCGAACTACTCGAAGATACCCAGGTGCTCGTCCGTGGCTCGATCTGCTCGGTGGTCCGGTGGAAGGCCCAGGCACACCAAGGTGCAGAGCTGATGTTGGACGGTGATGTCTCTCGAGCTGGGTTCTATGGTGTCGGTTACAGATAAGGGACAGCTCCGGATGGTTGTTAACCCAGACCAAGGATCAACAGCTGGCTGCAGGGTTTTGGTTTGGTTGAGTCCATGAAGGATTATTTTAGACTGATAGTAACAAAATTGATAGTCTCCTCGATGGCCGGTCTACAAAATTATTATTATTTGACTAAAATTTACTAATACTAAAACCAAAACGTGTGACTTAGAAAAATGAAAGTTTACGGCAAAACTATAGAAACACGTCTTCTGAAAATAAATCACACTACTCGGTTTGGCTTTTGAGTAGCTTGAAGACGGGAAGAACTTAAAGAGCAAAACGACTGTACAAGACTGAGACAACTAAGAAGTAACAAACAAAACTAAAACATGACGTAACATAACTTAAGACAAGACTGAGTAACGCGCACTGAATTCATGCTGCAGCTGCAGACATTTAAATCTCGCTCCGGGGCGTGTCTAATGGGCAGGCCGTTGCTCACGTAGGACGGTTTGTGGCGCACGATGTAATCTCGCCTCATGGAGCTGGAATTAATTAATGATTCATACGAGGGGCTCATCTGCTTCTCACTATGGTCAATCACATATATTTTGAATGGATGATTTTCAATGACATTTCAACATTGTTCACAACATGCATTAGGCAATTCCTATGATTGGATGACAACATTAAAGATAATCATGGTAACAATTTGTAATACTCATCCTAATATGAATGATGACTCAAGGTATAACTAACAGAAAATAAAGAAATAAAGAAAGGCAGACTATATTTGCCCAAAATGATTATCACTATTACAATTACTTATTAATAAATGTATCACATCAAGCATATTGTTATGAACCTCTAGATGGCAGTATGGTTCCATGATAAAAATTCAGACAAACTTTATAAAACAGTTAAAATCACAACTTTGTCACTCTTCAAGTTAGAGAAACTGGAAAAACATCAATATTATGCATATTGTGAGTCCTGTAAGGTGAAAACATCAAAAGCTAAGTTCAACATAGAAGTTTGGTTATCCTGGAGTATTAGGAAAAAGCACACAAACATACAGCACAGTTTGCTTCAGGAATGTCTAATTTACAACCCATCAGCATTATCTGATTTTTGGAGGTTCCTCTGGAGCCTGGCACCATTCATTCAGACAGTTTTATTGTCCCGATCTCTAATGGGGCTATCAGGAGAGAATTAGCATTGCCATGAGAAACATAGTGAGGAGGAGGTGAGGAGAAGGCAACCTTTGATGTTGAGGTGTCTGTGTCTCTGGCTTCCCTGAAAAGAAAACATGGAGATGCCTCTTGGCCAGACATCTTGTCTCTGAAATTAACACCTTCCTTGTAAGCAAAGAATTTACAAGAACTAATAATCAAATATAATGAGCACACACTGACTCCCAAACAGGCTGAAACTAGCAATTAAAAAAAAAAAAAAAAAAAAGCAGTTGAGAAATCAAACTTCTGGATAAGGATATGAAAAGGCTCCTGCATGAGGCCCATTGTAGTTCTGAGTTTTATCTTTCTCCTCACAGTGTACCATATTCATGACAAAACCACAAAATGGATTTTATTTTTAACTGAAGCCAGTACCAAAGTAGAGCCACTGTATTGTACTGAACCACAGTGTCACGGGTTCGCTGAATGCACTGGATAAAAATGATGGCACAGCTGCAAAAGTCCCGTTTGGTGGATTTTTATTGTCACCAAAAAGTGACAACCAGTGGAGAACTATTTACAGTGAGGAAAAAAAAAACTTGCTTCTTTGTGCAAGTCCGCGGGCTGCTGCGGATGGCCTCCACCTTGTCCATCTGCAGTCGGACCTCTCCATGCCCCAGCCGATAGCCCAGGTACCTTGCTTCTGCCTGGGCCCACTGACACTTGGCTGGATTCAGTGTCAGGCCCGCCTGCTGGATCTGGCTCAGGACTCGTTCCAGGTGCTGCAAGTGCTCCTCCCAGGTGTCGCTAAAGATGACCACATCATCCAGGTAGGCCGCACTGCAATCTTCACACCCCTGCAGGACACGGTCCATCAGCCTCTGGAAGGTGGCGGGAGCTCCATGGAGACCGAAGGGCATCACGGTGAACTGCCAGGAACCCCTCGTCTCTCCTCTGCTGGCCTTCCATAAAATGTCTCATGAGGCCAATTAGCTCACCCATGGGTTGTGTCGCTCCATCAGGAGTAGCCAGTTCCTCCTCCTCCTCTGCCTCCAACTTCCTCTGTTGCGACCGTCTTTTCTTCCGACTGGCCATCCCACTTCTGACACCAAATGTCACAGGTTCGCTGAATGCACTGGATAAAAATGATGGCACAGCCACAAAAGTCCCGTTTGGTGGATTTTTATTGTCACCAAAATGCAACCAGTGGAGAACTATTTACAGTGAGGATAAAAAAAAACTCCCAGGAACCAAAATCAGCAACAACCCAAAATAAGTATGTACAAAAACTCAATCAGCCACACTCAAAGATTAATACTTCAGCCTCCACTCCAGCTCCAACTGCACAAAAACCAAAAAAGACCTGGCAGAGCAGAAATGCTCCCTTTATATATCCCATAGCCCCTCCCCCGGGCAGACCAACAATAATTAAATGGGGATGATTTCACCATTATGGTAAAAACACACAGGAAAAATTACACAATTACTTCCACCATATAGTACAAACAGAACAGAACAGAATAGAACATAAATGCCCATCAGCTGGCTTCTTAAATAATTAACAAAAACCCCGCAAATAAGAAAACATCCCAATATCAAACAAATGGATTAGTCCAGCTATTGTGCTGGCCTAACAGCGCGCCACAATGCGCTATTTAAGCCGCACCCAGGTATCGCCTCGGTTTGGCCCCTGAACCAGAGGCGGACCAACTCCGCTTCAGCAGGTGTGCACCCTCGAACGCACTACCGCGACAGTGTGTATAACCAGGAATATGTGAGCAGGACCGCGTGAGTGCGGACCTCCCGGAGATTGTGTGGGGAAACAGTCTGAGCAGGACCGCACTCCTGTGGTCCTGCTGGGGAAAAATGAGCGCGCTCCCGCGGCCTCTCTCTTGGGCAAGGGAGAGAGGCCCGCGGGAACGGAGATGGACGGAGCGGTCTCTACCGCTCCGTCACACACAGCTCAAAGCTTGCCCAGCATGTCATGTGTCTGACTCACTGTCTTACTGCTAAATGAACTTCGAGCAGATACTTTTGCTGAAAAGTGTTTTAGAGAATAGTCGTCTGCTCAGGGTCCTAACAAAATGCCCATGGCTATGATTACAAGTTTGTGACATGATCTAATTGAAGGCAGATGGCTTCAGTGGTGGAATGTAACTAAGTATGTTTATTCAAGTACTGTATTTGGGGACAAATTCAAGGTCCTCATACTTTACTTACGTATTTTCCATTTTATATTATTTTAGAGATTCGTGGTTCTCACACAACAGTGACACTAAAAATCTGATGATTTTATAGAATATGATGCATTGCTTTAAATCAAACTATAGTATATAAAATATACATTATACATTATACATTGTACACAACCGTAAACATCTACAGCTGTAAAATGCAACCTGCACATGAATCCAAAAGCATCAGATATAACAGTAAAACTCTGACAGGGAACATTTTACTGCTGAATAACAACTTGCTGTAGTAATGCTTGTTTATAATACTTCCATACTTTTACTAATTAAGGTTTTGAATGCAGGACTTTGTCTCTACAGTGGAGTATTTCACAGTGTGGTATTAATTCTTTTACTTGAAGTGATGAATCTGATTAAGAGTGATTAAGAGTACAACTTTTCGGTGATACATCTTGAGTGTTCTGAATTGAGCATTAATCCCTTCATGCTTTAAACATGATTACACTGCATTGTTTTGATGGTTTGGTCACTCATGGATTCCCTAAATCAAGGAGAACAGAGTGTTGAAGTGTTGTTTGACACAATGTGTTGAAAGCGTCATTATATCTCTGGAGTTATTTACATTCCTGACTTTTTTAATCATCTGTTGTCATCAAATGTGTAATTAAAGAGGCCTTCACCAATTCTACACTGTTTTGTATGAAAAGCCCTTATTGAGAGGATATAATAATGCAAAATAATGCAATATTGGGCACAATGATTAAAGCAGTTGCCCAGTGATGCTGAATGAATGGAATGGAAACCTGGTTTATTCAGAACAAGCTGGCAGACAAAGAACAAGGTGGTAGGTTACAGCTGTTTGAACACAATGGCCTGTAGTCTGCATAACCATGACTTATCCACACAGTTGCTGCTCAGCCTGTGAAACATTTAGAATGCACCACTAGTCATTTTGGAGCAGCAATTCCTGTGGCCAAACTCAGCATCCAAATTTGCAGATCACATTTAGATTTACAGTCAGGGACTGTATGAAAGTTACTGACGAGGAGAGCAGAGCTGGAATTCATATTTATACAGTGTAATTTAGATCTTGGCTCATAATCATCAGATTCTGACTTTGTCTTCAATATCTAAGTTATCTCGAGGTGGCTGTTGTCACTGTGAACAGGCACTGTTTGTCTCCAAAGCTGCAGAACTTATGAGGTGTAGTTAGTTTTAGGTTTGTTATTCTGACATTCAGCAAGTTTTAGCCTCAAGAACATTTTGTCTGTCTTTACCATATGAAGCTGTGTGTTACTATTTGACCATTGTTGTGATTCTGAAGGCTGGCACTTGAAGTGAAGTTGAAGTTAGGTACCATCCCAAAAGTGCCCACAAAATGGTCAAGAGAGAGCTTTTCAGGTTTTTATCAAGGTTTGCAGCTTTCTCATTTAGAAATCTGTGTAACACAGAATATGAAACAACAATGTAGGCTGTAGGCACCCAGTGAGAATCTGAATACACGCTCAATATGACCACAGATATTTTCACGACACAGATTTGGACAGATTTGGACATACATGCAATTCCCTCACCACATTATAGAATAATTAGATTTGCCATGAAAAGATATTTTTATATATAAAATATTAGTCAAAAATAGCAACTTTTTCTTACTCTAAATGTTAAATGTTAAACATTAAATGTGGGAAGAGGGGTGAGTTTGCATTGACCAGCATCCTCCTGTGGGTCTGGGTACAGTCTGCAGTGGCAGCATCCTCTCTGCCCAAGTTCCTTTAGCTTGGGTAGGAAACAGGAAAGGAAAAAAATAATAACTAAGTTATGATAATAATTCTAAAAGTGTACACATTTACACTCAGCAAAAAGAAAAAAAATTATATAACTCTTCCCCTTTTCTGGTCCCCTCTCCGTGCACTAATAATTTTCCCACAGTCCCTAAATCACATGCAGGCCTACAGTATATTGTGGCAGCCATGATTTAAACCCCCCATCGGCCTTCTGTCTTGCACTGGGTGCAGCCACTTCTTTTTCATCTTGTTCTACATATGGAGCAGAACAGCAATAATGTAACATAAAACTTGAGCTTCACAGTGAACACATATTTATTCCTTCTGACAAAAAAGGGAAAAGAGGAATAATTTACAGACAACAGTGTTTGAATTTTCCCCAGCAGCAGCTTTTCAGGCCAGAGCAGCAGTAATTCATTGGCTCCGCACAGTGCATGTACAAGAAAGTGAAAGCTCCAGATTAGTTGGTGAAGTTATTTTAGTCAAACTGTCCAGCTAAAGAATAAACACAATAAATCATATCAAATCACATTTAGTTGGAGGACAGCTGACCTTGACTGATAGAGGGCACTTTTTTTGCAGCAACTATATTTCTACTTCATGATAGTAACACCTCTGTTCTGTTTGATTCTAGCATCCTCGCAGTGTCTGGTACACTCTGTCTTCCTCCACAGCACTTAAGCTGTCTACTTTTCAACTAGATTCTAACAGAATAAATGGCCTCTGCTGTTCAGTGTTATTCACAGTTTATGGCAGTAATAGACATGTTAATTGTCCTAGACTCCCATTAGCATCCAAGCTAAAATTAGCTGCTCCATCATGCTCGGAAGGCATTAAGGCTAAATAGCACTCATTTATAAAGGAAGTTACCGATCCCTCACAGGACCAAGACAATTAGACTAAGAGCACTGAACACTCTTTAAAATGTTTACCTTCATGGTTTATATTGTATTTTAAGCAACAAAATCTACAGCAACTGGGAACATGAACACATCATTTTGACACTTTAAGTGCAATAACACATATTCATGATTTGTAATTTTGTTGTGTGTGCATGATACTAGTGTTAAATAACCTCTCATTAAATTGCACACTGAGCCTTAAAACACTGTCCAGAGGAACCATCCACTATGTATCTGACTGACTTAAGGTATTTTGGAGGGTATCTGGTAGGTCAGTGCTGATGTACTTGGTGCTGCTGACACTGGACTGGGGTTCAGGATAGTAAGTTGCCTCAGTCACTAGCAGGGTCAGTGGGTGGTCCTCCTGTGTACCCTGACGGTTTTGAACCCTGGTTCAGTTTTAAATGCCTGAGGATAAATCTGGAAAGCTGAACAATTGCAGTCTTCCTCGACCCTGGAATGAGTACTCTGTTACAAAATACTGCAGTGTATTGTATACTGTATTGTATATGCATATTATTTTGATCAGTAATTAAATTTTAGAACAAGGTACTTTTTTCAATCCAGTGTCGCACTCAAGCTCATCAGCCTCAGTAAATCATCTCAGTCGTCGTATTACTGTCTGACTTAATAAGAATAAGGTTTTCAACAACCCATTGTATATTTGAACTTAAACCTGAGAAATGTATTCATGACAGCATGGTGGCTTGGCTTAGTGGGATAAATGGTGCAGTTTGTCTGTAAACAGAGCGTTGAGCTGAGCCACAAAAGGTGTGACTGCCAGGCAAAGGCACTGATCCAGTGCTGCAGTATGAACATTTACTGAACGGATGCATAGCTCTGTCCATTCCTCTTTGTAGCCTTTTTCCTTTTCAAGAGATCTTCAAATGATGTGACGAGAATGACATTATGCTTCTTACAATTGAACCATGGTGAACTGGCAGAGGGCGCGCACACATATACATATAAACAGCAGTGGCTCTATGCAGTGTGCAGTCTGTAACTGACAACATGTAACATACTGAAGTATTTATGTTGGATCTGACAGCTGCATCTACCTTTCATGTAATGCCCTACTCAAAGATCACTTGAACCTTTTGTTATTTCCATGTACGAGCTGATGGTAGTTTGATGTTCAATGCCACCATTGGCGATGGAGGGTGAATTAGTCAACTTTCATTCAGTCCAGGGACTCTCTAGCAGTTACACACAAGTCACTGAAGTCCACTCAACCTGACCTTACCTTCAGGTTCCCTTTAGAAAGACCTGAACATGGTTCACTCTCTCATGCAAAGTGCCCCTGGTATTCCCTCTTGTTGGCTGTTTATGATAATATCTTAGATGCAATGAATGTTTCAGTTAAATGAGTTTTTTGTTATTTAGCTTGCATGATATATGAGCGCCATACTTGCTTCCAACTGTATCAACAATGGTTGTGGTGAAACATCAATCAAGTCCAATCTAAATTGCTCATTTCATTTACTTGCTACGTTTATATCTTAGGTTAAGTGTTTGGCTCTAGTAGACCATATCTAGGGCGATACATGCAATAACCCACAGTGATTTGCTATTTAAAGTGACTGAAAAGTGTCACACCAAGGTGGAACTGGAATTGTTTGTTGTTTGCTTCAACATTTCTTTTTATGCTTCTACTCTACTTCTACTACTGTGCCTAAACTCAAGCTTTTTGTGGAGTTTTTTTGCTGTGCAGAGTTTATATTGCTTTTGGAATAGTATATTTTATAGGTGAAAGACATGGATTTTGTCTTCTAAAATTGACATACTGATGTCTAGAACTAAACCAATAAGGAGTCTCTGCAAATGCACACCCACTATGTTACACTGACGCTTGATAACACCCGAAATCAATATGTTGGCCTGCACATTGATCAGGAACTTCTTATTCGAGTTGGTAGTTGACTTTTAGAACTAATAAGCCAACTTTCAAAACTAGTATGGCACTTCCTCATAAGCACACAGAAGTTCAATTTCAACTATGCTGCAGTGAAAAGTGTTGACATCCAAAATCAATGTGCTGCATAATGAATTGGGAACTTCCATGCTGGAACTGAGAGATGACATATTTTGGACCTGGGTGAAGCACCCGGAAATGTGACCTCCAAAATCAGTATGCAAACTTCTAAAGTCAATAAGGAACTAAGACATTTTCCCACAGAGGTTTCATCTGCAGTATCTTAAACTGAAATGGACATCTCCCAAAATCCATATGTGGAGCTACCTATTGCATTTGGAAATTCCCAGCCCAGTATCCTGGCAAAGCACGTAGCAGAACCATCGATCTTTCACACAGCTGCTGTGAAACCAGCAGTCAGTGTTGACTGTTTTAAGGAAGATGAACCCAAACCATGAACTTTTCCTAAACCTAACCAAGCTGTGACCGCCAGCAGAAATATTTGTCAGCAAGCTTTATTTTAAAAGTCTAACTGGATGTTGCAAACTTCACTGCAAAATGAGAACTTGTTCTTTTCATGCAATAGGCATCATTCTCACATTAGAAGGTAAAACACCTGCAACTACACTTCCAAGATAACTTGGCAGGCTTTTAGATCATGCCAACTCCCCAAACAAATCTGAATTTTCTGCATATGGACACTGAACTTCCTTTTCCAGTATATTACACTGAAAAGATTATACCAAAACCTAATTCCTAATCTTTAAATTTTCTATTACACAAAGGAGGACAAGCCAAATTGGCCTCACTTAGAAACTAAACCCTAAATTATTTGCAAAGAGGCAGCAGAACACAGACACACCACGCAGCTGTCAGTGTTGAATGGATGCTGCTGCTCCTGTGAGAGTGACACCTGGGACCAGGAGACATAGTTAAACCTAATTTGTTTTGTTGCAGAGCAGGAGATGGCCTCCATTAAGAGTGGATGTCAGGCTGCCGAGAGTCCCACAAATCGATAGCAGATGTCTTTATGTACACTGAGGTGCTTCAGAAAGCTCTCTTTCATATCTGGCTATTCACAGACAGACGGGGGTTGACAATCTGTTGGTTAGGGGACATGGATGGACAAGATTATGTTGGCTCTGAGGCCCTTTTGAGCATCACATCGCTCCCTTTTATCTTCTCCTTCGAGTGGTTCTTTGTTTAATTTTGTGCTCTTTTAATCACTGCAGTTTCCAATACTTTTTATTATGTTACTTTGTAGTATTTAAGGGTATTTAATACCTGTCAAGTTGTACATCCCGTGGTTTACAAAGCGGAGGCAAATAAGGAATATTATGACAATATTATGCCTGCTCTATTGTGTTTGGTAATGCATTAGGGTGACCTTATGATAATTTAAAAAATCTGCAAATTAATATGATCACCACTGTTCTCCCTCAAATACCATGTGACCAATACAGTATGAGCACTGCAACTCCATCTGTAACAGCCCTGTTGTGTTTGAATAGAGCCATTACCTTTACGTAACAGGGACCTGTGTTTGAAATGATGATAAAGCCAGCAATGCAATAGATTCCCTGTTTGGAAAAGGCCGATGCCAGCCTGGTGTAAACTGGCGACCTGTCCAGAGATGAATCCTTCCTGCTCTGATAACTCCAGCTCGGGACCATGGACAGGATAAGCAGGGTCAGACAATGGATGGATGATGGTCTCAGTGTAAAAAACACTAGGCTTTATATCTCACCTGTCCTGACCAGTGGATGAAATATTTAATTGTTTCCCCAGCAAAAAATCACCATCCTTAAAATGTATTTGTTTTTCCTGGCATCCAGATTTGTGCAAGATGTGAACACAATACTGACTGAGAGCACAAAAGCTAAACTTGCCAATGCAAGGCAGTCATTCTTTCTCTGTCGGCCTCTTTCTTCCTGTAGAAAGCAAATTTCTTTCTGTCTTGTTCACAGTAGGGATGTTCCCAAATATGAATGCAACATTCAGCATAGCACAAATAATGCATACATTACAAAAATCTGTTCAGTACATATTTGTTCTGTAGTGTTTGTATTATTGAGTCATGGATTCTAACAGAAATCACTCGATTAAACTTCAGTATATGCATGTTTTAAGCTTCTAAATCATCATCTGAAAAATCATGGATTCTTTGATGATGATATTCCAAAGCTTACAGGGTGCTGCAGGTCGTTGATTCGTAGTTTTTTTTCATCCCAGTATGGCAAGAACTTATGTCCGTATTTGATGATTCAGGACCTCACAATTTAAGTCCAGTCACAAAATTCAACACCAAAACAGTAGTGTGCCCTTTATGGAGCAAGACAGAACACAAATCACTGATCAGCAAGTAATGCTCCTCTTTTTATTAGCTGTAACCTGTAATCATTTCCCAACCAGAACCAAATGTTTTGGTTGGCTCACTCTAGCCATACCTTAAAGCTGCAGTGGGTTGCTTGACCATGTGTATTTGAAAACCATCACTTGTAGGGTTGAACTCACTGACAGTTATCGCCTCTATCAACTCTGCAGAGCTGATCAGCATCTTTCAGGTCATTGTTCTGTTTTTACTGCTCATAACTTCATTGTTTTGGCTCTGATAAACTGACCAGCCCAGCACTGAACAGCAGACAGACAAAGTTAGTAAATAGTGAACATAGTCGAATACTAAATAACCAGATATTTCCCTGAGCAATTACTGGTGAGGAAACAGAAATAAAGGGAGAGTGAATATTGTTCTTAAATCGGTCAGGTGGTGAGAAACACAAATTAAAATGAATGCAAATGTTCTTCCATTTCTGCTGATTGCTTAATTGTTTGATTGTGTGAATGCACTGCATTCATGGACTACAGTATGTTGTGGTAGCATCAAACCAAGACCCAACATAAAATGCAAACGTGGGCATTGTGGTGAATATGACAACTGCTTGCATTCAGTGACAAGTTTTTTTTATATTGCTTTACTTAACTTTAAACTAAGTATGTCGTTACTTTAATCTATACACCCTTTACGCACAGGAATAGCCTCACTAGTGTCATATAATGGTGTCATGTGGTAAATACATAATCTTCACAGTTCTCTGACTTTGAGTGTAAATTGTGTGCTGAAGGTCAGTGTTCCTTCACACCCTACAGCCCAAGACCTGTGTCTTAACAGATGAAGAATCACTCCATTTACTCTCCAAGACTGTCTGTTCAGCCGCTTTAAAAGAAATCAATGTACTTCAGCCCCGAGGAGAGTAACACTCCGAAGTCTCTGCCATTCTGACCTACAAATGACTACTCTGCTACCCCCAAAGGCTTGTCTGTGTTTATAGATGTGCTTTGCTGTATGTGTGTGCATGCTGGTGTGTACTACAGTATGGCAGGAAGACAAAGAGACATAGATTCCGGGGTCTTTAAAGAACAATAATTCATCTGGTGTGGCATGTTTGTGACCTGTTTGCAACAAAAAAATTAAGCAGAGGTCAAAAAATGAAGAAGACATTTTCGCACATTGGTCAGTCTATGAATGTCAAACCACTGCAGTTTAGCACAGGTTGGCTGCTGCAAAACTTTCATTTGTGCTAAAGCTGCCAAAGATTACTATATAGGCATAAGACAGACTAGAGATTCAAGGTCAGCACAGACAAACTTTCCCCATTCAGTAGATGAAGATGAAAACATGCTCACCCATCCAGGTGAACTAACAATGGGAAAAACAAACACAATCAGTCAGGAGAAGTTGGCAAAATAAAAACTAAATTAAGCAAATTGAATTTAATTCTATTTCAAGCTGCTTCTCTTGTTATGTTGGTGGCCTGTCATGATGAATGTGTGAATATCAGGGACAGCAGCAGGAGGGGATGGATGATCAGTTCTTGTTAGATCGCATCTTTTTCCTGGTAGCCAACACCCTGCGGATGTACCTCGTCACAGCCTCGTCGCTGCAAATCAGTGTTCTGGAAATAAATAAAACAGTGATTACATACATAATTGTCTTTTGGAGCTGTAATTTGAAAGGAGATCAAGGCAGGGCATGCTGTGGATTTAACTGAGTGTGCAAGCTAAAACAGCATGCTAAGTTGGCTTTTAAATACATCTGATTTACAAAAGAAAAAAAAAAAAGGATTCATTCTCAAGTCATGTTCATATATATATACATATCCTCTCTCTGTCTCTCTCCAAAGGAACCTGTTGTACAGCCTTCCAGGAAGGACTCCTCAGTTTTCCATCCTCAGGTTCTCACGGGAAGCCGTCCTGCACTGCAACGTCACCAGCAAAGCAGTCAGACACAACTCTGCAGAGAAGGAAGTACTTTGCCACAGCACCATGAACCAGTCTCTGTCTGTCATCCTCAGGGCCATCCAGTCAGCTGAGCGGCTGGTGTGTTTCGGCCTGGACTTGTTTGAAAACTATCCAAATGGCATGTGATCTGACACAGACCCACCAGTGAGCTTGGACACACACAAGAGCAAAAACTGCCACTGATAAAGACGATACAGTTTAAATGCATTTAAAATGTTAAAACACAACTGACTCTCCAACTGACCTTGTCCGAAACCTCGTCTTACTAATCACATGGCAGTGCTGGAAGAGTTGAGAGTCAGAGGGAATCCACACACTAAATGATTATTGACATTGTTCAACAGAAACTAGATTCAAACTCTCAAAGCATAATGTTGTTCATCCACATTATTCCCCGCTTCCCCTAAAACTAATTGAATGAATTTAGACAATATGCAGCCCAGAAAAGTGAGTTTTACACTTGTTTTTGAATAATTTTCATATCAACAGTTGAAAAAAAAATGTTTTCTGATTGCTGAATGTATTGAACCTAACTTGTTGCACGCTAGCTCTTTGATATGCAAATAATATTGACACAATAGAGTCATTAAAATTGCACTATACCCTCTTCCAGTAACAGCAGACCAGTAATAAAAGGCATATGGTCATTTTTAGATTACTCTTCTTTCAGCAGACATTTGCTCTGTTGTCCTGACAACAACATTTTTCTATCTTTTACTGAACAAATCCCAGCACAGGTTCTCAGTAAACTAAAGTGGCAGTTCATAAATGGTTGCCTGATGAAGGAAAATGTAAAAACATTTGAATTTTGCCTCAACAGGTGCTGCCATGTTACAGAAAGAATGTGTTTACTTATTGTTACACTTTAATTGCACACACTGGGAGACAGAGGTAAGCTGAAGAGAAGGTCATGTGTAGTCAATGTCACTTTATCACGATACAAGTTTTCATAGTTTTGTGTGCCGATGAAGGAAGATTTCGGTATTCTCTAACCTGGTCTTATTCTCTTATGATAACTGTTGCCAACTTTGCACTCACCACTGACATTGTGGAGATACAGGAAATGCATCTTCAGCAAAACAAGGTATATGTGGCCAAGCAGCTTCCTAAAAATTTCCAAATAAAACTTTCCAGCTGCACTAAATGCTAGCTGGCTGTAATATCCACTTATATGTATGTTGTTAAAGGTGCAGTGTGTAGGATTTAGTGGCTTCTAGCAATGAAGTTGCAGATTGCAACCAACTGAATACCCGCCACCTCAACCTCCCTTTCCAAGTGTGTATGAGAAGTGACAGGTCCTCTCTGGAGTGTTTGGTTTGTCCATTCTGGGCTACTGTAGAAACATAGCGGTGCAACATGGCAGACTCTGTGGAAGAGGACCTGCTCCTTCTATAGATATAAAGAGCTCATTCTAAGGTCACCAAAACACAACAATTCTCATTTTCAGTTAATTATAGACTAATGAAAGCATAGTTATGTATATAATATTCCACTGCTGCCAACAGATTAATCTAAATCCTACACACTGGTCCTTTAGTAATAAGCCATTCTACTATTAGTTTACCAAACAACACCCTTTAGCTGTTCTAAAATCACTGTAAGCCATGGCATCTTATGGCCCAACACTTTTGTTAAAGAGCAATAACCGTTGTTTAAAAGAACAGAACACAGCCATTCAAGTAATTTAATACTTTAAGCAATAAAAATTATTTTCCATCCTTCAGTGCAGTCAGTGAACAGCATCTAAAAAGTAAAATAGTTCAACCGTTTAGCTAAGTTTTTGTAGATGACCTTAATGAGGGTGTCCTCGCAGCACTGACCTAAAACACTCATCACTGCACAGACCTGGGATCAGTACCTGCTTGTCAATGCCTCTTGCCTGGCCTAGAGCCCCAAGCAACGAGCGCAGTAAGTGGCAGTGTTAGCAGGTGGGAAGCTGGTGGGGGAGAATGTCCTTGTTGTTCACACTAGTTTCTCCTGCTGGTAAAATCGGTACAGCTCCTCACTGTCAGGTGAAAGCGAGCAGTTGGTAACTCCATGTCCTTTGTAGAGGGCATAGTAGGTAGTCTCTGCCTGCGACAGGCCATGTAAGAATAACAATTATTAAAAACACATTTTTTTTCAACAACCTCATCTAATCTGAATCACCCAATACCCAAAAACACCAAACACTGCCATGTTACTTGCTTCCTGTGTAGCATTATATAACAGTCTTACACAGTAGAGGAGGTAAAAGCACTCAAACGTTTTAGCATAAACAAGTGAAAATCAACAGCAGAGCAGCATCACAACACACAATCATTCCAGCTGATGCATTTACAACCATTGTGCCCCGTTTGACAATTGTGCTCAATCTCCACTCATCATTCTCTCCCATTTCCTCGATGGCTGTGCTACATCCGGCAAACTTTTAATGTTTTAAGTGGCAGCAGCCAGTGGTGTCTCTCTCTTTCTCATTATTCTTCTCACATTCTCTCCCTAATTAATGGCACCAGCCAGTGATTTCTGTCATTGTGCAGTAGTTTGCTCTGCTCATGACAGGAGATTTAAGAGTCTAAGGCTGACGTGCTGCCTTTAATAGTCTGCACAACCCTGAATTGAGATCTGAGCAATAAATCTTTTTTAATCGTTAACGTTTAATAGCTAATTATTAATATAAAATCGTACTCAAAAAACATTATTATTGTGAGCAATAATGTATGTTGGGTTATGGTTCTCAAGCTGTAACCAAATCACTGAATCTAATCAAGTTAAGCTGCAAACCACATGTCAGCAGCTCTAACAATTCTTTCAAATTACAGGCAGAAGCAAGATTCAATGTTTCTGTAAGAACTACTGGTAAATGGGGCTTCAGGGTTTTTTGTAGTTAGGCATGATGTGTACTAGAACAGTGTTTGTGTGAAAAGAAATGAGTAGAGCACTATTTTATAATATGAAAAAAAAACTTTGATAACTTATTTGTAATAGTTTGACTGTGATAGACTTTTTTAGCATGATGGACGGGTGGGAGGGCATGGGATGGACCTGGATTTCACAGCTTGTAATTCATTTTTATTAACTCTGAATTTTGTAGAGCTTACACACTTTTAAAATGTTCTGAGAAATGATTCAGCATCTAGAAGGATACCAACAACATTGTCTACAATTGCTTGTTTACTCGCCCAGATAATCTGTTCGTTTTAGTATTTAGTGTTTCCACAGTCATAATGATGAGTTCAGATAAGTTCATTTATAGTCAAAAAATATGCTGTTTTATATTAATTCCATGTCAGTTTGCAGCAAAGATTTGATACGCGACATTTTATAAGGTCAATTGATCATTTGTATTTAAGTGTCCAGTTTGCAATACTGATTTTCAGAAACAAAACTTTTCAGGGATCAAAAATATAAATGTTCCTTGCTTTAAACAATGTGCCTTTTATCAGAAACAAAAAATGCTTTAATTTACAAGTAGAACGTCAAAAACAATACCAAAAAAAGATTAAGCTCCAGATTTCCGTTGATGTAGTGCAGAGGTCCCCACCTCTGAGCAGAATCCGATCAATTATCCAACACTGTGTTGTTAATCAGTATATATGTGCTTTTCACCATAGCCAGTTCATGCTAGCATTATCATGCATTAAGACAGCACACAAAGTCAATTTTGGTGGTGGCAGTGTGGCACACAAAAATCTTCAATCAATCGAAAATGGGAAGATAACACAAGTGTTCACTATCTACAGCTAACCTAGCTACTTACTTGTCAGCTGGTAAAATAACTCTATTGGAAATATACTGTGCTGTATTAGCATTCCAGAATGTGAAACAGCACAGAAAGCTCTGAGCTGCTTTAAAGTCAGTGGACACAAATTCACTCAGCCAGTCACCATTTCCAGGAACGAACAAGTTAATGATATGCCTGCTATTTATTTTAATCACCAGCTTGAATAGTCTTTGAGAGAAAACTTGCATTGTTGATTGATGTTTGTACATTTTATGAAACCGGTGTATATTATTGTCTACTATTGTATATTAATACTGTCACTGTGGCACAAACTTAACATACTGTAAGCAGCAGTCCTAACCAGGTATTCCTGCAGGTGTCATGGACATGGCCAATCACCAATCAATCAACCATGTAGGACTTTGCTTCACACTGTGTAGCACTGACACAGATAGAAATGTGTTACGCAGTCCGTTATTTGATTGTACCATAACAATACATTTCTACAAATTACTGTCATGTTGAAAAGTGACTGTGATTCCAGGTGGCCTGATGTGTTACAGTATGAAAAGTCTGCCTCACAGCATGAATCTCTTGCATCAGTTTTGGCTATTTGTTTTATACTTGCATGATAATACATCCACGTAGAATTCCATTATACGCTCATTATTGTGCTATGACGTCATGCAGTGTTAGACTGCTGTACATAATTTTCTAAAGTGGTTCTCAACCTTTTTTGTTGTTTTATTATCTCTTTTTGGTTGGATTAATTAATGACTAGGGTTAACTTAGAGGGTACAGGCATTCGCTATTTTAACATTAGTAAATCATAACATAAATTGATGATTTGCAGTACAAAATGCATCATTGCACACCCTACCTCTCCAGAGGTCTCAACTCACAGGATGGAAAATACTTGACTTGGTTGAACTATGAGTTTACTGTGTACAGTATTTATTTGAAAATTTGGAGTAGGTCGACATAATATGCAATGTTAGAAGATTTTTTAATAGAATTAGAGAAAACTGGAAACTGCTGTATTGTTGAATTTGCACAGAATTCTGAATGTTCTCTGTGATGTTATTGTTTCAAATGAATTTTCCAAATGTTTGCATTTACCCAGAGCTAAAATCTGTATTCGATTATTAGTTTTCGGAATTGTTTCGGACACACACACACCATAAAAAAATGTCTTATTTGGAATCATTTGAAAATCTACGAAAGGTTTGCAAAACAGAACTTTTATATGAGCTGACTCTCAAATTGAACACTGTTGTTAATTGAATCATCTGATGGTTCAGTCTGGCCTGGTTTGTGTATGCATGACATAATAACTTCAGTAGCTTATGCAGGGATTTTTCTGGCATGTTTTTCTGTCCTCTAAACTGTTGAAGTCTTGTTGAATTTTTAATGCAATAAAGAACATTTTAAGCATCTGCCTTTGTTCCTCCAGACAACTGGAAAGAAAAATCTCATACATTTTGACATAATCAGTACAGCAAATATCTGTAATTCCAGCAAACACTTTTGCACTTTCACAGCAGCTAAAAATTTGTTTTATTTCTGACTCTAGTGGATTAATTTCTCACTGTGCTGCAAGACTATAGAAGTGTATGTCAGTGCACCCTGATGTCAGTGTCTGACCAGACCACACTAGACTGGTCAAAGGTGCAACGTACTACTGCAACCAGAGAGTGTCTCACTGGAATGAAGTCATTCTTAATATAAGATATAGGATTGTTTTTCACAGCCCATTTTCTTTCACTAACTATTCAACTAACTACTCAACAGTAGTAATAAGAGTGCTGGTTTACAATGATGTGTACTTTGTAACGTTATTTTGGATCACCCTGTTTTGATCCCTTAGAAAGGGTTGTTGAAGGGGCTTTTTTGTAACCAAGTATTTATTTTTATGTCATCTATTTATTGCAAGCCTATCCACTTTTCCATGTTGATAACAATATTAAATGATAATTCAAGAGATATTTAGAATAGATGAAAATGTGCGATTAATTTGCAATTAATCACAAGTTAACTATGACATTCATGCGATTAATTGCGATTAAATATTTTAATCCATCCATCCATTTTCTATGCTGGATCGCGGGGGGGGGGGGCAGAGCCTATCTTGGTTGTCAACGGGCGGGAGGCGGGGTACACCTTGGACCGGGTTAGGGTACCCTAACCCTAACCCTATATATATATATATATATATATATATATATATATATATATAGTATAAATGTATATACGTATAAACGTATATACACACACACACACACACACACACACACACACTGTGTATATATATACACAGTGTGTGTGTGTGTGTATATATATATATGTATAAAACTTATTTCTGAGCCCCCATACTGTTGTGCCCAGTGAGATCAGTGGACCAGCACACTTCATGTTTATTTATACCTCATGAGTTGCATTAAAGTTTGAAATAAAAATGGCTGGATGTGTGTTGCTGCTGATTGTCTGTGAACCATTAGCCTTGCTGGACTTTCTGGTTTAGTGATTTGAAGTCTGCCTTTTGCATATAAGTCGCCTGTATAATTTGTTACTGTGGATGCTGCAAGTGACCCAGGAGATTGATCCCTGTCTATATGCTAAATTTATGATTCCCATCACCCACTGTGAGCTACTTTTCATTTAGTGCGCTGATGCTTTGCGACGCTCATTCACAAAGCGTGGCCGGGCGCGCGCAGCATCCGGAGGACCGCGCGCGCTCACGTGTCGCGAGAAAGCGAGAGGGGCGGGAGCGGAGGAGAGAGAGGATGAGGGGAGGGGGAGAGATAGGGTGTTCAAAATGATGGCGACCGCCGCAGAGGAGATAAGAAACCAAACAAGCCCCTGTCCCGTCCCCGACAACAGTCTTAGTACTCTGTCCATCAAAATTACGCGGAAAAACCAGGATAGACACTGGAAGTTGCGGTTTATTTACCTGCAGTGCTGTGAGTACCGACACACATCACGACGTTTAGAGGCAAACACCGGTACAGGCCACATAAGCCCGCTCAGGGAACACTGAACAGTTTGCTGCCTCTCTATATTGACCGACATGTGGTTTCTAACAGTACATTTGTGAGGAAGCGATGCTCCATTAACATGTTATGGTGGGGGCGGGGGCGGACGGAGATACAGCGCTCGCGAGGACAAACATGGAGAACTGAATAATCTTGCTGATGCTGCAATAAACATACCCTACCTAGCAAAACATCAATGAGTCATTCGGATTTACCTTTTAATCGAGTGTGCGTTAAATGGATCTGTTAGTGCTTACTTATTGCAATTTTCATTTTCATTTCTTTTTAATGACTTCTCGTCGTACCCATTTCTCGCGCGAACTATCTCAAGAAGTTGACACGTGAAATACCGCTTGGCTTTTGCCCTCAATGACACCTGAATGCTCGCTAACAAGTAAAACTACTACTTACTACTTCAGTTTCTAATGTTTTCCAATAAGCTAACGTTTTCACTGTTGCTTAAGTTAAGCCAGTGAGTCTTGAGCAGTTTGTTCAGACAGTGTATGAAGTTACACATGCTTGAGCTACTTTAGCTCACTGCTTTCAGTGTGTTTTTAACTGTAGTTAAAGTCATTGTTGTATTATTGTCAGTGCAGCAAGCTGTTGTCTCAATCTTTCTGAAGTGATAGTTTGTGTGCGTTTAGTGGCTGAGACTGTTGACGAATGATGTGACAATAACTGCTGTTGAAGTGTCCTTTAGCAAAGACCTTAGACTCCATGTGCTCTCGTGATGCTGTTCAGTGACCACCAGTCGACAGACCTTTTTCCCAGAGGGAATTAACCACTTTACAACTAGCTTAACTGACTTACTTTGTGTTGCATAGTATTGCGATGTTTGTCAGCACAATGGTGCATTATAGGCTTTTTCATGCAAAGCATTTTGACTTGTCACTGTAGGAAAAGCACAGGTGTAATTAAGCTCCTTCAGTTTCAGGGTCCAGGTATTGTTCGTGCTGGCTCACTGTCATTGCTTATGAAGACACATGAACAGAACAGAGCCATCATTAAAGTTGTTTGTACCACCTGTGCTCTTCCTGCCAGGAACCTCCATGAGCTCAATGGCAGAGCCCCACTTGAAGGGAACAAATTATATGACATGGCCTCCGCTACTTCTCGTTTATCTCTGCAGGATTTTAACTGCTAGGAGACTCCAGGAAAAACAAAACAAGGTCGAAATCTAGTTTATGGCTGGACCGTGTACAATCAGTGTCTGTAATGTAAATTCCTGGGTATTAAATGTTTTTCTGGAGTGGTCCCATTAGCATTTGTTCTTAAAGTGTATTGAATTCGCGTATCAGATGACATGTGAGGTGAGTTTTTGTCAAAAAATGATTAGAATTCAGTTGCATGAACAGTATTTTCCACCCACTCACATCTTAAATGTCTGATTTCAAAGAGAACTTATTCAAACTATGCTAGTTGTCTGTTGACTCCCCCTGCTCTCTCATTGGTCTCTATCTGTGGAGGTCTCAGTTTTCTCTGACTCACTCTGGTTTGAGTGTTTTGTCACACTGATTGTTACTTGGGTTGCTTTAACGGTAGGCTCTTCCTCATGTCTGAGCACATGGAAAGCTGTTTTTTCTCATGCTTTGCTCTCTGCTGGCCTGTTCAGTGCCTAACCGCTGCCTCTGTTCCTCACAGCTGCAGGTTTTATGTTGTTTTCCAGTTTCGTTCTCTAATAGGGACTATTACGTAAGTATAGTACTCTCTGTGCTGGCTGTGCGTATATGAGGTGTGATGTGCTATTGTGCTGTGATGCATTGCAAAGGTATGGACTGGTTATTGATTTCTCATAAAATGAGTGTTTATGCTTAGATGGGAGAAGCCTTTATGAAACAGAAAGTTTCAGATCCAGATTCGAAGCACTGGGCCCCACTGGTTCCTCTAACCAGCTGAGGAAAAGGCTGTTGTTGGGGGCCGATTCTTCAGCCTTATACACAAACTGCGACCGAGGTTGGAAGCATGTAGTACATGGGTGTAGACTAAAAGTCTTCAGTGTTGCATGAGGGTTGCACTTATATACTAATAATACTAATAGTCATAGAATCTGGAGTCGGGGGGTTTGTCCACCAAAGCATTTTTCCCAGCTAAAAATGCTCAGAGCAGAATATGCACTCAGTTCCCCGACATGATGCTGGTGTTCGTAGCATAGTGCATTTACACATGGCGCTCCCACTCTTTGCGCCTATTCATTTTGAAAGAACAACAGCCAATGGTGATGCCCTGCTGTTGCAGCCAAGCCAAAAATACCTCCTTGGCCCCCGATAACGTCTTTCCATGCTTTATGCATTGTGTTAGAGCTCTAACTAAACATTATATCAGCGTTTCACATGTTGATTTTCTGTTTTTTTTGCTATTTGAAATGAATAAAATCTTATTTCATTGTTGAGCTGTGCACAGTGCATTGATTCGCTCAGCCCTGCCTTGCCCTGCTCTCGCCATCTCTGTCTCTTAGAAACACACTGACAACAGACCCCTCTGTGATTAGCACCTCATCTCTGTGCACACTGAATCAAAACATGATCATGCGCAGGAGGAAGGATCGTTGTTGGCTTTTACCTGCGGAGAAGACGACTGGCTGAATTCCTGATTAGAATCAATCTGGAGTTCTTGAATGGTTAGCGTCATGAACACTTCTGCACAAACTTGTCTTAAATTGAGACTTTCAAGTTTCAGGCTTTTTGTGCTGTTATGGTTGGAGCGGCTACGAAGGAGGAAAAACTCAGTACTGTGTAATTTGACACAAAGTGAAGAATGGAGCACTGTATATATTTGTTATTTGTTTGACATAATGTCAAACAATGCAGATGGATTTATTATTATTATCAGTTATTTGTCACAGAGTACGTGACACCTTGGATACAGAATTATTTAATAATTAATTTAAGAAAATGTGGGTGTAGGGCTGGGCGATTTGGCTGAAAACTGTATCACGATGTGTTTTGTATCGGTTGATATCGATAATTATTGATATTTTTTATGACCTATTTAAAATAAGGACCAGGAGAAAAATACATTCAATTTAAACATTTTTATTTTAAATTAAACTTTCCTCTGATTATAATCCCCTCAGCTATCAAGGCAGAAAGGAAAGGAAATGTCAACACAACCATGGAAAACACTCAAATAATAAATGTCAATAAGTGTAAAAATGTAAACAGAGAGAAACCTGAGAACTTTTTTTCTGCAGGTTTAGTGCAGGAAGTTCACAAGCTGATTCACCTTCTGCTGAATAAAATGTTTTCAAATATGTGCAGTGTTTTGGAAACATAGCAGAAACTGAGGTGGACTTGACATCTGTAACATACAAACAAACAAACATGATACACAGTACAGTAAGATTGACTGAACTATAAAACCAGCCTAGACATTTGAACAACTTTAGTCACTCTTCTTACTCTAAACAAACATGAACTATTCAACTATATTTTTATTGCAAGTGTGTTAAAAAAAAAAGCACACGTAAGAGATTTATAGTTTACAGATAATTTACAGACCACATTGGTCTGACTACGGTCCGACTTACAAAATCCAAAAAACTCCATACTGGCGAGCTGACTTTCCCTGTTTTATCGACAATTTCTTCGCTCGCTGCAGCGCTCACTTTCTATTTCTCATCACACTCCTCGCGAAGAATCAAACACGAGACAACGAGACGGCACAACCGAACGTGATACTGTTACATGATTGCCGTGTTAGTGTGTCACTCCCACTGATCAGTGATTACTCCCTACGGTGCTCAGTTACCTGAGAGTTACCTTTGCAACTTCTGGTTTCTTCCGACGAAGAAGAAAAAAAAAAATTAATGTTTTATTGAACTCAGTTTTTATTGATATTGATTACGAGTCTATCGCGAGACATATCGTTATCGTTTTATCGCCCAGCCCTATGTGGGTGTGTCTCCTTCCATCTGCACATTATGACTAAGAGGTGCCAGACTGAAGGATGCCGAAAACAAAGGACAAATTGTTGCGCGTCCAAATCAGTCTATGAAGGTCACTTTGCCCATGTTTCCATCTCAGGCTTAGAATCCTGTCTCTGCCTGTAACACAAGTTATTGAGTCATTATATTACATGCCTCGGCAGCTGTGTGAACACAGACAATCCGAAAAAGATTATGATGACATGTTTAATTACTGACACCATATGTCCCTTAGCCATCTTTAGAGGGGTGGTGGGACAGCACAGAGGAGGATTGAGAAGAGAATCATGAAAAATGATCAGGCTGATTTAGAATGACAGCTTATTTCTAGTGATGATGGCAGCTCCGTAGAGTGCAAGTGATGGATTTGAATACAACAGAAAAGTGACCTGCCTCGTCAATACAACTATCAAGCTGTGGTGACAGAGGGGCTGGTTGATGGTGTTTATTGTCATCCTAATAAAGGGTCTCGCAGCTGCATTACAGCGTGTGTAAGAATTGTCTTTCTGGAAATCTGCAGCATTGTATGTAAGCACTTCCATCAAAGTAAACCTTGAGGAAAGATTTTCTGTTGTTTTCATTACTGACTACACAGGCATGACATGAATGTACCACTGACATAGATATGGATTCACAGGAAGTAAACCAAGTATCAAGTATCAAGTAAACCATGTGTATTCTGCAGTTTCCTTATTGTCAACAAATGCTTCGACAAGACCAAAAGCAACAATGCTAACCCTTCCAAAGTTTACCACCGGAAAGTGGTAAGTGGGGGTCCAGTATTTACAGTTGAGTTTCTAAACAAAACAGTCAAAACTGATTTCATTTTGGAGCCAGTGGGATTTTAGATTTTTCTTTTTTGATAACAAAAGTGTGACCAAATTAAATCCGTTCTTTGCCCTTTTTTTCTCTAATAGTCTCTATCAGAAATGCCCAAGATAATGAGGCCTCCCACACACAATAGTAAATGCAGGTAGTGATACACTCATTGCTATTTTACCTCTGTTCCTGGTCCAGTGTTTAAACCTTCTGAGATTTGCTGTTTTCACTAATACTGTATTCAGGCATTCCCTTGTAAATAAAACAACACATGGCTTCAGTAACCAGGAGGAGTTAGGGGCCCACTTATAGGTGGCAGTAGCTGCTAATGCATGGCCTTTGTGTTGTGATGTAGCATCCCTGTTAATTTTCCCTGAAGCTTAATTCGCCTGACATTCAATTTCATAAAATTTTATAATTTCTTCTGACTCTGGTGGAGGCCCTCTCATTTCAGGTGAAATAGGATACCTAGTTAGGGAGTTGTCAGGGAGTTTTTTTGTATGGATTAAAAAAAAACTATAACTTGCTAGTTCATGAACTTTGGAGGCATTTCAAGGTCAAGTTTGTCACCGTTGGATGGAGTCAGGCTAGCTGTTTTGCCCTGTTTCCAGTCTTTATGCTAAACTAAGCTGATCAGCTGCTGGCTGTGGCTTTAGAATTGCCATACAGACACAAGAGTGGTATTGATCTTCTCATGTAGCTCTTGACAAGAAAGTAGATAAGCATAATTCCCAAATACATTTCTAGTTATAGTATCAATCAGATCATATCAAACTTGGGCCATATTTTAATAGCTTTGGTCATTTTACTGATCAGTAAGTATCCCATTACACTCCTGAAGGGGATAATTTCAGACCATGTTTTTAGACAGTTTTAGTTTATTCTTCCAAAGGGGGAAATGGCAAAATAGCACAAGGTTGTTAAACATTACAAAACACCACTGGCAAACAAAGAGTGTATAAAACATGGACGTAGTCTCTGAAATTCTGAAGAGCCATTGTGAAGCTCAGTGATAGTGGCTTTGCCCTGACACCGCCAAACTCCATGTTAATCAAAAAATGGGCAAAGAGATGGAGCTTGGTGGGTGGAGCTGAGGTAAGCTGAATGAAGCCTGGTTGCTAAAACCTAGCAGCTAGCTGTCACTCAAAATGACTATGCAGTTGTCATAATTGGGGAAATGAAGCCATACAGTTTTTCTACCAAGCTATAAACATGTTTTTTCTGCTCTAAAATTGTGCTTTTTAATATGGGCATCTATGAGGATTGACTTGCTTTAGGAGCCAGCCTCAAGAGGCCAAAACAACTTTGATAGAAAACTACAGACTGCTGCACAGAACTATATGCAGTTTGCATAACATCATTCTGTAGCTGGAAGGAATTGTTTTAAGGCTGGCGAGGTACTGCAGAGTGGGGCGTCAGTGTTCTTTGCTGTAATGCTGGCTTTGAGTCTCAGAGCCATTGCAGTGAGGTCAGCCAAGTTGGTTGTGTGAGAATGAGTTATCTCAGAGATGATGTGTACAGTTTTGAGAAATGTATTTCGTTCTACAACTGTGAGTAAATTGAAAAAGGAGATGGAGCAGTAGAGAGGGACCGGTACAATGAAAGCTCAGCTGAGGTATCATGGCTGGAACTAACTTATTTGAGTTTTTGCTGCCAGTACACAGTAGACTTTCCATGGCAATCCAGTTTATGTCTGCTGTTCTGAACTGTCCCTGACCTGGAAATTGAAAGTGTCAATCAATATCCTGGGTAATTTTAAAACTAGGAGTTGACACAAAACCTCTTGAACACAGTCATGACAAAAATTGAACAGTGTGTCCCAAAGATTGCTGTTGTTTTTATTGTTGCAATGTTATTATAATGTAATTACTTGATATTGTAATGACATTTATCGAATTACAGAAGTGCTGAAGTCAAGTGACATGGACTCATCTCAGACTCTACTTTGACTTTAATGCCAGTAATTTATGACTTCACTTGGAATTAAGCCTATCGATAGATGTCTTAATAACCTCTTTAAGCCCCAAAACTAAAAAATATGCTATAAAGAGGTGCGCAAAATAAATCTTCATTTTCTTGAATGCTTAAAATCAATCATAGTCTAAGCTACCAATCATGCCACACAGGTTGGATTAGGGTTAGTTTGTTAGCTTGTGTGAGTTTATGATAGACACCAACACGTCCCACCTTAAAAGAGCCTTTGTCAGTCCTGAGCAGAAACTTATTGGACACTTGTTCTGCACAGCTATTGTTGGTAACAAGTTGGTCTTAATTGCGTGACTTTTTGAATACTTTGATTGATCTGACCAAGTTTTATTTGTCTTCTTAGATTTCTTGACCATTGCAACAATACTGGGAACTGGAATCTTAGGTGAGTATACTTCTGTTTTCTTACCTTTGTAAGATGCATAATCACACAAGACATCATGTCTATGGAAAATTCTGGCTGTGTTTGAAACCATCTACTACATCCTACAGACAAATGCAGTATGTACTACATACTTTTTCATAGTAGTATGCCGTATAAAACTGTCCAATCAATTTATTTTGCAGTATGCTAGGCCAGACAATTGGAAAGAGCCAGATTCAACAGCATTTTGTTGCATCACTGAAAAATACAACATGAGCTGAAACTCGTTCTCCTGGTATTTCTGTTGCTTTGGAAGTGTAACATAATCCTTGTTTTCCTTGCTTCAATCACACTGGGCGCCTTTTCATAAAACTTGTTGATTGATGGTATTATTGTGTTAATGCTCATGCTGGTTTGGTCATATTGTTAGCATTTCCTTCTCGGCAATAGCTGTATAAGTTCAATAAAATATGTCAGAAATTAATGTAATGACAGAATAATAGCAGTACAATAATTAAAAAAATATCTTTCAGTTGTTGGTCTGGCTTTCCTCAGCCACTGATTAATGGAGCTTCTCAACTCTGAAAATGTTTGGGCACTTTTTCAATTCTTCATCAATTTTCAAAAAACTGTCAGTGTTCAAAATCTACACAGTTGATTTCTTGACACCTACTTGTTGTTGAAGGTGGTTGGTTGTTGTGACCGCTCCAGTGCTTTGCATTGTGGGACACAGTGGGCGAGATAGATTGGTCTGAGTACATACTGTTAGCATAGTGGATAGCCAATAGGGGAAAAAATAATCGCCATTTAGGTTTGAGGATCATACACATGGTAACTGGTTTGAAGAACAGTTGACCAGGTGCTAAAATTGGGGAAAGCACCCATCTAATGACAAGTTGGATGTGTGGAACACACAGCTGACAGCTTTTGGGGTTTGGGAAAGACAGAATTGACAATTAAAGGTCTAGTGTGTCAGATTTAGCGGGATCTGTTGGCAGAAATGGAATATTATATTTAGAGGTCAAATGATTAATTGGTTTGGCTGATGATCGTCGATAGGACATTTGACAAAATGTTATTGGTGGAGCATGGCTCCGACAGTGGCTGATGCCTGTGCAGCTTCCATCAATCACTTGGGGATGAACATCACTGTTTTGCATGAAGTTAATGAAAGGTAACGTTGTAGAAGACAGATTAATTTATAATTATGAGCATGATAAGAGTGTTGGTTATAGTATGGCATTAATAACACATCAGACTGAAGAGAACTGCTGCTCTGCCAAAAGTGAGCTCTGTTTTGTAGTGCAATGCTGGTTAGTCTTAGTGTTACCTATAAACTTGATCATTACAGTGAACATCTTTTTAAACTGGCACAGGCACAACTCTTAAGAAGCATTGTAAGTTCAGAATAGGCATGAGCAACATAAAGGTCTTCGCTTTGCTCGGCACGTCCACTTTGAGGTTGTAGAATGTGGACCAACATGTAAACAACTTTAACATGTGACCATCCCACGCAGACGAGCAGCAATCCAATGTGAAGCAGCGTGAAAACCCACAAAGACAGCAGGAAAAAGTTATGTCCACTGTTCCAGTCTCTGTGAGTCACATATGTCGTCCTCTGTCGTTATCTTGATGATTAAATGTCCAGCAGGGTCTCTGCTATTCCCTCAGAACACTGACCGACTTCTTAACTTTGCGTTAGCTTGTAGCAGGAGTAGTCCACAGTGAGGACAGAGCAGTTAGAACATTAATCCCAGTAAAACTGAAAAGATTTGCAGTCTACAAACACACAGCCACCAGTGTAACGCTGGTTACTCTTTGCGTTAACTATAAACGTGATTGTTAACACTTTGACTTAGAGTTCAACATTTATCCAGTTTCTAATAAAATCTAATAAAAAAGACTGTTGATTTCTGACAGTGTTCAGCAGAGTCCACCATGTTGCACCACTATGTTTCTCCAGTAGCACTCAACGCACAAACCAAACACTTTCTCCAGAGAGTGCCTTTCATGTATTTTTTGAGTTCTGTGGTCACCGCAGCTTCTCCTACACCAGTGTTTCTCAACTCCGGTCCTCGGGCCCCCCCGCCCTGCATGTTTTAGATGTTTCCCTCCTCCAACACACCTGATTCAAATGAGTGGCTCATTACCAAGCCACAGCAGAGCTTAATGACCAGCTGATCATTTGAATCAGGTGTGGTGGAGGAGCGAAACATATAAAACGTGCAGGGCAGGGGGGCCCGAGGACTGGAGTTGAGAAACACTGTCCTACACGCTTGTAAGGGGAGGGTGAATGACGGAGTATTTAAGTTGGTTGTGATCTGCAACCTCACTGCTAAATGCCACTAAATCCTACACACTGGACCTTTAAGAGTAAATAGTAAAATCAGTATTGGAAAAATAAGACTAGCTGGGTTTACATAATATGCTTGACAGCCAGGTGGATTTGGGGAACATACATTTGATGACAAACTGAATGTAGAGTACAGGATGACTGGTTAGAGTTGGCCAGCTTCATTAAGGGAAAACACATTGGATGACAGAGATATGGCAAACACTGAAAACAAATACTTGGTGAGTTAGATTTGTGTAGCTTGACAGCCATCCTCTTCACACTTGATGAAATTGGACTGATGGGATTTGGGGAACACGAGAATCAGTCAGATATGGGGAACACACTCTGAGCAAGATATACATTACAACATATTTTGGAAGGTTATTGTACTGATTACTGAATTGTGATTCTGCAGGTGTGTGGCATGTTTCACTCAACTCATATGATGGTAAAAACTTTGATGATCTATATTTATTCTTTCTATTGGACTCCCTTTTTACATTATGAATTCATTTGGAATATAATTAAAGCTCTGTCCATCTTCTGGCTTTCATTGGCAGAGCAAATTTAACTGTGCTTTATGAAGTGTATTTAACACCAGAGAGATTTTTGTAGAGCTGGAAATTACATGGGACATTACATTTAACTACTTTGTTTGCAGCAGGGTCTTCATGTAGTTCTACAAAGGTGGAGCCCTTCCAAGTTAGCACTTGTTCAATCACTTAAATGTCATATTGAAATCAGCACTATCCATAAAATTTTATGGTAAGTTTGAGCCAGAGCAGAAAGGAGTGTCTGTGAGGGAGAAAGACAAGCAGACAGTGATAGACAGGTAGGTCGATGCACTGACAAAAAGTCAGATGTTGTCTTAACACATGTCTTCAAATCAGTTTGGGTGGGAATTGAATTCAGAAATGTTCACATTGTTTCAATTTCTAGGTCTTCCAGTGACAATAGCCCATGCTGGACTGGTGCCTTTCCTTGTCTCCTTTCTTGTTGGTTTCTTTGTTCAGGTGAGTAACACATACCTCAGTGGACTTTTATTTTCTTGAAAGACAAGATGTGGTGAAATGAGCGTAAATCAGTCTTAACAGTCTCCAAAAAGAGATCCAGTCACTAAGAAAGATGACACTGAGAGAGAGGTCAAAGGAAACAGCATTTCCTAGACAGGGGGCTATTCTGTTCAGTGTCTGGAGGATAAAAGAAAAATCGTACCTCTTATATGTCCCAGGCTCACACTTTGAGCAAACACACTTGAATTAATGGTATGTTTCAGCCAAGACTTTAACTCTTGCCCCAGATTTCAAAGATGCTACTTGTATATAATAGTGGGCATAACCTTTATAATAAATCAGTTCGAGTCAATTTATTATCCACACCCAGACATTTTCTCCATGAGAAAACAAGGAAACAATGTGATAGACTGACCTATCACACTCAGGAATAAGACAGCAATTACTGGAGACTGAGTACTGGTGCCATTGTCTAAATTTGGATTGGATCAAACAGGAAGTGAGTGTTGCTGTAATTTCCTGTATGTACTGTTTTCCCCCAGATTTTATTAAGTAGATAAAGTAAATGAAATGAAAAATGTATGACTTCCTGCATGAACTGCAAAGACTCCTGGCAACTGTCCCTCTTGACTGTAGCTTTCTGTCACTGCCCCCTGCTGCTACCACCTGCCCTCACCCACTTTCCAGGCGAGGCACAGTTCATCCCGAATAAGCCTGAACGTGCCTGTGTACAGGACTGTTGCACTCACTTACAGTGGTGGAAAAAAGTTTTCGGACACCCTTAAAATTTTACACAGTCTCAAATATTATCATGACATATTTGTGGAAAAATCTTTTTTGTGTTTCAAAAGGTGTGGTTGCAATAGACAGACACAACAAATACAAATTATATATTTTTTTGTTTATTGTTTATAAGAAAAACTAACAAAACTAAATTCTGGACAGTTTCAATATGTCAGTTCTCAACATTGCTGGAAAGCCAAAAAATAACAGAGAATGTGTTCAAAACTGAACACAAACAAACAAACAAAAAATAAAAAAATAAACCATCACATCATCAAATTAATATTTAGTAGTCTTGCCATTAGCACGCAGTCGAGCTCTAATCCTGGCTGGCATGTTCCCCATGAGCCTTTCACACTGTTGAGGGGTAATCTTGTCCCATTCCTCTTGAATTACTGCTTTTAATTCTTCTAAATTCTTTGGTTTACACTTTGAAACAGACCTTTTGATAATCCACCACAGATTTTCAGTGGGGCTCATGTCCGCGATTGAGCTGGCCACTCTAAGACCTGGATACTGTGCTCCTGCAGCCAAGTTTGACTGGCCCTGGATGTGTGGCAAGGGGCATTATCTTGTTGAAACATCCAGTTTTGACCTCGACGGAACAGTGCACGTGCAGAAGGGAGCATATGGGTTTCGAGAATGGCACAATACTTGGCAGAGTTCAATCTGCCATCACAAACAGTGAGATGACCAACACCAGCAGCACTCACTCACTCCCCAAACCATGATACTGCCTCCACCATGCTTGACAGTAGGTACTGTACATGCTGGAGATAATGCTTTGCCTGGCCTTCTGCGTATCTTCACATTAGCAGGAGGAAGATAAAGCTGGAAACTGGACTCATCTGACCACAGAATCTTCTTCCAGTTCATGGCTGTCCACTTCTTGTGTGCTTGGGCCCAACGATGCCAGGCTAACCTCTGTCTCTCATTGATCAGGGGCTTCTTGACAGCCTTGTAGGACCTTAAGCCACGATCTAAAAGTCCGCCACGCACAGTGCGGGTGGAACACTGGACACTAGTTTGGTTTGACCACTGCTGCTGAAGCTCCTGTGATGTCATTCGGCGGTTTTCCCTGCACATGCGGATCAGGATGCGGTCAGTTCTTGCTGAAGAAACCCTTGGACGCTCAAATCTTGGTTTGTCTTCCAAGTTGTTGGTTTGTATTTCCGCAGAGTGTATCCAACTGCTGAAGGACTGCATCTGCACTTCCTGGCTATCTGGCGGCAGCTGTACCCTTCACTGGTACCAAAATGACCCAATACTAAAAATTTCTTTTGTATTTTTATGAAACCAATCAATTTTTAGTTTTTAATGGCTTTTTTAGGATTTGTTTAGTATTTTGGCTGTGACTCTACTAAAAGAAATAGCACTTGAAGACCTAAGAGTGATTCTAAATGCAATATTTCACAAATGCATGGGGTGTCTGAAAACTTTTTTCCACCACTGTATTTTCCTGTTAGACCCATTTCAAAGACAAAAATTGTGGATGTTTTCCATCTTCTGTCATGCAGGCCTTGCTTATTTACCTGTTTGTGGAGCTTCTTCAGAAATGTCAAGTGGTGCAGCTGGAATCTCTAAAGGTAAACAGCTGAACACACCCTGTAGCCACATTTTATTTTTTATTTTTTGGCTCCATTTGTAACACTGAGAGCAGACTTTGACACCCAACCTCACTGAGGAAAATAGAAACTATTGGAATACACTCATGATGATGTAAAACAGTGCTGGAGCTTGTTTACGGAAGACTTTAGTGAATGAAAAGTTGTCATAGCAGGAAAATAAAACAAAGTGAGTAGCAAAACCGAGAACATGGAACCAGCTCAGCTAAGTGGAATGCAGTCACTTTAATGTTATCAATTACATCTGATCTTGTCCTGCTATGACAAGCTGTAATGTCTGCTGTGGAAAAAGCCTGTTTTAATAGCATATAATTTACAAAACATGCCTCTGACAGCTGAAATTCTTCTTGTGATTTTGTTTAATACAGCTGGTCACAGTGTCTCATGGTAGAACTCATGGATATTAGTAATAAATGATGACAGATAACATGGAGAACATTTTTCAGTGTAGAACTTGATCTTTCTGTGTCGACCTTAGACAGGTGTGGCAGAGTGTATTGTGATGGATCAGGTGGGTGTGGAGGATCCAACCCCCACAGAAGAAGAGGATGAGGATGATGAGAGTGAAAATGCAGAAGCAGGTAACAAACCTTTGTCTTCAGCATTTCTTCAAAATTGAATCACCATGTTAATTTTATTCACCTGCCAAGTTTTGAATGAAAATATCTTGAAGTTAAAGAAACAGTTCAATGTCCCAGTTACCTGCCCTGTAAGAATGTGATTGATTTGTGGATTGCGCAGATAACTCCCTGGAATTGGTCTGATTAATACAGGAAAAGAATAATGCAGTACACAAGACACCTCTCTATTTATTCTGCATCTATTGAGTAGTTTCCACCCGTCCGAGCCTACGAGGACTTCGTGTCACTCACCATTTATTTTCATTTGGTGCTGATCAGCCAACAGTTTGGTGAATCACAGACCTGCAGGCATGCAAACAACTGATATTCCAAATTGTTCACAATATTTCATTCAAAACAAGTTGTTGAAGTTGAAGAGCTGTTTTGATCTATTTATTTCAAGCAAAAATAAGTTTAGTTACAGTGCAAATATCCTCACTGTTGCAAAACACTGTTTTGAATTGCTCCATATTGCACCATAACCTGCTGCATCGATACAGGGCTCATTTGAATTGTATTGATCTGTTAACTAGATGTTTCGGATCACTGATGGCATAGTGAGATATAAATCAAATAGGTCTCTGTTGGCGAGATACACAAACCTCCTCAAGCGTAAATTGTAAAAATCAAATTGCTAAGCATCATTTTGAAGCATTAGCCAGAAGAGAATACTGAGGGTGATGGCAAGTCACCAGTCATTTCCCAGTCTGTATATTACTGTATTTTACTAAGAGGCCTCTGTGTTTTTTGTTCATTTTAATGTGACGTAGATACTGTAATACAATCGCAGTACCTCCTCCATGTTTCCTTTTTTCCTTTATAAATTCAGAACAATGCATTTCCAAAGCACTGTTTCTGTGGTCAGTGTAATAATCTTACCTGTCCACATTTGGATTTGTAAATGAGGAAAATCTCCAATGCCCCCTTCCATTTAGACATGAGCGCACATAGTGAATCCTAAAATCACCATTAGGCAAACACTTGCTTTGAAATATGAGAGCAGCAAGGATTGAGTTAAAAAGTTCCTACGTTAAGTGACTACAGTCAGGTGATCAGAATCAGATACCTGGTTGAAAGTGAAATGCTGTGAACATCCCTGCATGATATCAATGGAAACACTAAAGGCTATTCATTAAGTATGAGTGAGCCTCCTCCCATTTGGTGAGATACTTGCACAAACCTTTAGCCTTTCTTGGCAGGTGCTCCCTCCCACATTCATCTTTCTTCTACTACTTCTTCGTCTTCCTGTTTTATTGGCAGGTGCCATTTGAATGAGTGACTCATTGTCAATCGATGTTACAACTGACTCCTGCTGTACTGTACCGGACGGGAATTTAGCAAACACATCAAACAGGCGGTTATGACCCCAGCCAGCTTTTTAAGGTTAAAATACAGGAGATTTATGGGAAAATAGGAAAACAGCAATAGAGAAGGGTAAAATATGAGAGAAAGTGCAGCAGGTTGGTGCACTGATGGAATTAATGCAGTGGGAATTAAAACAATACTGAACATACCTTTATACTAATTCAGTGCCCCCTTAGTATTTTTTTCCCAAACTTTATGAGCAAGGGGCCTTTATATGTCCGTGACAGCCATTATTTTAAATGCTACTGTCTAACTTTTTGTTTTGTTTTCCGTTTTGTTTTTACTCAGTGGTGTCGCATTTGTGGTAACAATTCAATAATTATCACGCCTCAAACACTATGTAGTGTTAAGTTGTTTTTATACAAAACCCTTTAAAAGGAAAACAAAATTGGAACATAATCGTCCATTCCAGGGAGCATTAGGCTTCATTATGTGCAAAGAGTGTGACTGTGTGGTTTGGTTGCGCTTCTGTCCGCTGGCTCTTCCTCTGCAGTTGCATTACATTGTCACCAAAGGTGCACATTTTTCCCACTGTGTGTGTGGGTTTGTGTGCAAGCACCAGTGTGGCTCGTCCTTTCCCTTGGTTTGGATGTGCAACCAGCATGACAAAGCTGTCTTTTATATCCTGAATAACAAAAGATGATTTTCTTAAATGTGAGATGGTCTGCTGAATAAAAATAGTGCTCTAACGTTTTGTTATTTAACTGTCTAGGTTCAATCTCCCCTGCACACCTGTCTAATTGTATCATCTCCATTCCAAGTGTTGTGTGGCCAAACACTATCCAAATATATTTACACTTTCACACCCTTGGGGATATCAGACAATGTGCAGTAAACCGTGATTATTGGTGAATTAGTGATGAGGCTTATTTCAGGCTTATCCTGTTATTTGCTAATTAAGTGTCAAGCTCTCTCTTTAAAATTCTGAATAGGTAGACATACATGCACACACACATAACTGCCTGTTTTCACAGGTTCATGCAGAGACAGAAACACACATTGCACATTTCCACAATCAGTGACATTAATGTTTAACTGTGTTTTCTAAGAAATGCTGTCACTTGATCACCTTAAATAAGACCTCTGATAATGGCTGCATATGTAACTTTCATCAACACATTCATCAATCCATGGCTGACCTCTCCAAGTGCTGCACATATGGACAGGGTCAGTCATAGATGGGGAAGTAAATGCTCCACTGTTTGTTTAAACTCTGGAAATGGGAAGGAGTGACAGAATAACAGACTGTGCAAGTGCTTAATTCAGCCACCTACTGTAGCTTTGAAGCATATTATGCAGTTAATGGTTTAATTATACATAAATGAATAAAGAGGCCCTTGAAAGAAAGCTGACTATAACACATATTCCCCAAACACACGGCAACTCACGAGGCTTTGTCTGAGAATACCTGCTTCATATTTACTAAACTTTACTTTGATCCTTTTCATGTGACGGGATAACTCAGAGTGTTTGAAACTTTTTTTTTTTTTTTAACTTGTCCGGTTTGCTCAAGTGTAGCCTATAAGCAAAAGCAATTTATGGTAAAAGCTTCACAAATCATTAAGAACTGATTTATAATTATATGGACCAGTGGCTTCTGCTAAGCTGCTTGGGCTATGCCACTGACAAGGAAAATTATATTGTATAATGGCTAATTTGTTGTCTATGTAACTTGCCATGTCTCATTTTCAGTGATATGCCTCATGTTCGTAGGCTCATGTCCGTGTTTTGAGAGTTCTGGTGCTTTTTCGTTTCTGTCCATCTTGTTACCAGCGGCAGTGACACGGCTGACGTTGTTTTCGGCTTGTGTGTGTGTGTGTGTGTGTGTGTGTGTGTGTGTGTGTGTGTGTGTGTGTGTGTGTGTGTGTGTGTGTGTGTGTGTGTGTGTCATCATGGCAAATTGTGGTCCTGGGGCCCGTTGCACAAAACTAGGATAAGGGATTAAGCCGGGATATGTTGGTTATCCTGGCTCAACTTATCCGTTATCCGGTTGCACAAAAGCAGGATAGCGGAAAGTGGGATATGTTATGGGATAAGTTACCATGGAGATTTATTCTGTGGAGCTAGCCTGCTCCAGACCAGGCTAAATTCCAGAATCTATTTAATCTCATCCCTTGTCTCAGTCAGCAGTCATCAGAAATGGAAACCAATAGTTATTCCTCTGACCACTACACATTGTTATCACATTCAACTAGATCCACTGTCATTATTTCAACATTGACACAAAACATAAGCATCATTCATTTCAATTTTAATCAATTTCATTAATTTCAGTCATTGTAGATAAATGATGATTTTAGATGATGTTGCAATCATCAGATAGACAGTTTCCCATAGACTATATATGAAATACACATCCAATATAAATATAAATGCACATCAAGAGTAACATGATGTTCCTTTATTGAGTAAGGATAAATCAAAGCATCAGTTCCTTTCCAAACTGAAGTCACACAGTGACTCTACAAGATAGAAAGCACAGAATCAAAGCATATTATACAACACAAGAATAAATACACATCCAACGGTCTGTATATAATACACCCCACATGTCTGCACACAAATAAATGCAGGAAAAATCCGTACACAACAAATGAACAGACAAATGAATGGATGCAGGGGCCTGCAAGCTTGTGTACAGCACAAACATAAGAGGCCAAATCAATCTAACTTGATAAGATAAGATCAACTTTATTCATCCCAAAGAGAAATTATGTAAGAGATAATGCCCGACGAGGTGTCCATTATCATAAATGAATGGACGACGCGGAGGCGTGAACCGTCCAAATGCGAAGCTCCACTTATACCATGGTCACTTAAGAAAGAAATAAATATTAAATCAATTATTAATACGTTAATGTTGTTTTTTACCGTTAAAATTGTAATTTTTTCCACAAGAAGCAGCTGAGTGAACTCTTTAATATCTCTCGTTGTGACGCGTTGCCATGGTAACCGGCTCTGGCCGCAGCTGTTATATTAGACCTAATCAGTGGAGGGAAGTGACATGATTGCTAATGTTATGTTACGTGATACAAAGTATCATTTCAGAGGGCAAGTGCACCTCTTACCGCTTGTGTGTGTCCAGAGGATGATGTGACATTTTGTTTCAAAGAATCAAAGTCCACAGATAGTTTCCTAAACCGTTTTTATTGCAAGAAATATTATCCACCATTCACTCTGATCATTAAATGTGTATCAAGCAAGTAAGTCTATCCTAAATCCTTTTTATAAATATTATCTACCATTCACTCTGTATCAAGCAAATAAGTAAATAAGTAAGGTAAGCAAGTTTCTGTTGCCACGGTTACCAACTAGCGTTTGAGCCAGCGCAATAATTTAGAACAATCAGGCCATTTGATCGGAACTTTTTTTATAGGTGTCCTATAACACTTTTTAACGGACACCCTGCAGCCAATCAGAATCGAGTATTCACCCAGACCATGGAATAACAAGGAGTTATACAGTCTGATGGAGTTACATTTACACAATTTCATTTACATTACATTACATTACATTACATATTTCAACTGATTCATAATCAGAGTACAACTACGTTTTTGGAGATGTTAATCAACTATTTGGATTGTAATTGTGATGTTTCAGCGGAGCAGTGAGTGGGTATTTGTGCGCTACTTATGCATTCAGGCAGTCTGCAATACTTTGCCACGCTTTCTCTTGTTTTATAACTGTAGCAGTGTTGCCTTTCTTTTTAATTTGGTCCTTCACCTCCTCGTAAGCCTCCATGAGGACTTCTGCCTCCGACGGGGGAAAGTATGCCACTCTAGTTGCCATGGTGAATCGGTGAATCTGTGATCGATGGCGGGGTCTATTTGAGGAAGCCATGTGCACATACTTATCCAGGATAGGTTTCACCTGGCTTGTTGCAACCAATTAAGCCTGGACGCTCATGTTTTGGATTGGTTGAACTCAGCTCAGTCACTTATCCTGGATGTCTTAATCCTAGTTTTGTGCAACGGGCCCCAGGAGACACCAGGAGCTACCACAGACACAGATCTGAGTTCTTTGCCAGGTGTTTATGTGTCTGTGGACAAATTTTGTCCTTGTCTCCTGCTGAGTAGAGAGCAGAGAGTTGTCTTCAATGTTTGACAAATATTAGCAAAATAATTTAGGACAAACATATCAAGAATTGCACTGATTGCACAGACAGCGGGCATCCTCATTAGATGGGCTGCTTTGGAAAAGACTGCTGGCAGCAACTTGCCGATTGTGCAGTGAGCATTAAGAAGTGGACTGAAAGTGCTCATTTTTCCACATATGCCACACAGGTGTGATGTGCTTAATGAATGAAAGAATGGATGAATTGTCTTTATTTACATTGCGCTCTTTACAGCAGAGCCATCTCTAAGATGCATTGCAAACACACTAAAACAGACAAGGTGTCAAAGTGTCACGCCAATATCATATAAGGAAAATTGTTAGCTATGCCTCAGCCTCACACGGCATTTTTCAGGTTGAAATGTCCTAGAGCTCTTTTGCATTTTTTGCCATAGACCAGTGATGCAAGTGTAGCAGGTAATTGCACTCGTTAGTCAAATATCAATAACTTGTTAATATTAGCCAGATGGATTAACCAATACACTGTGGCTATGGGCTAGAATCGGCTCAGAAGTCTAGATGCGGCTGCAGGAGCTAGTGATCAGCAACCAATAAGGACGTCGGAGGTAGCAAATTAGTACAGGTACCTTGTATTTCAAGTGTGTATGACAACCCAAAAATATTTACAAAAACAAAAAATAAGGGGAAAAAAAATAGAAAAACCCAGAATATATACAAAAACTGCAGTTATGGCAACCGGTTAGAATGTTACTTAAGTGCACTTGAGATATGGCTCAGTTTGGTTCAAGATTCAACACAACCGCATACAAAAGTTCACAATGAGAAAATAAATGTATCCCAAAGTTGCTTGCACACAATCTTCGTACTGTCACAACAATCCATGAGGGTCTGAGTGAGTGTTCATGAGAATTGTCCTTTGAATATTGTCCATTAGGGGGAAGGGATGTGAGTGGAGTTGTGGCAGTTTAATGAGAATTGCGGGGGCAGGCTGTGACAGCCTCCTACCAGACCAGCAGGGCTGTGATGCTGTAGTGCTACAGAGGTGGTTGGCTCCCAGCCGCGAACGGTGAAGTCACTCAACACAAGAGTAGGCACTTTTGATCCTGTAGGGACTTTTGATTGCTCAGGTGGCTGATGTTCAATTTTTGGAACAGTGGAAGAGGCAGGATGAAGCTGTGTGATAGATTGCTGTATTTGCGACATCATTTCTCCAAGAACCACCACATAATCTTTTCCAGACATTCTTGCAATTTTTTTCAAGTCAGACAAATAGGCGTCAGTCTTTGAGCCACCCAACTTTGATGAGTAAATTTGAGATAAGTTTTGAATATGAAATTCATTGCCATCGTCAGATACAAATGTGTATGGCAATAACAAGGATAATTTCGCTAATGAAGATCCCGACACGTATTCACCCACGAGCATATGATGAAATTCCGATGAACTAGAATCAATAATTTCAGTACGATTAATGTCACCATATTGCTGGAGAAAATCAATAATTTCAGTGGAATGATGCTCAACCGCCCCATCCACTAGGATGGCATTTGGAATTTTTATCCCGAGAGTTCCAAAAATTTCCATGTCAAGTGGAACTGATGAGGTTGAATATAATTTGTTTATGTAGGTTTAATGATCCAATATTAATTGCTGTACCAACCAACTCCTGGCTAGCTCGCCACCAATGTAGCCGGTAATTGCACTCGTTAGTCAAATATCAATAACTTTTTAATATTAGCCAGATAGGTTAACCAATACACTGTGGCTATGGGCTACACAATTGGTTGGGTGCGGTCACATGACTGAGTGACGTGCGGTAGTGACGTCGAGGGGTCAGAGGGTGTGCAATAATAATATTAAGGCAGATCTTTTAACCTGGGTTACGCAAGCTAATGTCATTGACCCAAATCTTTATATAAAAAAAACCATTTTTAAAAATAAAACATATGATAATATATATATATACATTTATCTGACAGTTATTTTGTTATTAGTTACTTTTCAGATGAAGATATGTTAATATGCTTCTTATAATGCATCAGTTGAAATAATACAATATTTAACAATATCATTTTTGCTTTTCATGGGGCGGCTGTGGCTCAGAAAGTAGGACAGGTTATCTTCTGATCACAGGGTTGGCAGTTTTATTCCCACGTATTCCTGTCCACATGTTGAACTGTCCTTGGGCAAAATGGTAAACCATCCCAGCCACTGGGGATGCGCAAGCCATGATTTTACTTGTTGCTGATCCCAAGCCTGGATAAATGAGCAGTGTTGCGTCAGGAAGGGCACCCCGCATGAAAAGCAGATGCCAAATCAAATATGCAGATCATACAGTTCTGATTTCTGTGCCGGGAGGGCCGGCCCCTGGTTTGCCAGCGAGATGGAAACAGATGATCTCCTGTGGCGACTCCTTACAGGGAAAGAAGAAGATTTTCACTTTTCATACTTAATGTACGGTTTGCTGACAAGTATATCTGTACTAAGTAAAACTTGGAATGCAGGACTTGTTACAGTGTGGTATTGATACTTTTACTGAGGTAAAAGGTCTGTGTACTTCTTCCAGCACTGCTTTTACATACATTATAGATCAGAATTTGTGTCTACTAGCATAAACAAGCCATTGTTGTTTAAGCATATCAGACAAAAATACCTCTTCCTCTTAAAAGCTTCAAGTGCATGCTGAGCAAATGTTGGTGTACAGGACTGGCACCTTCTTTATTTAAACTCAAGCACTGGCATACAGATGGTGATGGTGGTGTGTATGTGTGTCAATGCCCTACTTTTATATCACGGACTTGTGCTTTTGCCATAAATTTAACATGCTTGTTTGCCATTAATTTAATATTCTTGTTTAGACTATCTTGTTTAATAATGCACACTCTGCCAGGACCACTTACATCAACATTATTCCTCCATAAGCAGGCAGTACAATTATGATTGGCTGTATGGTTGTGTTGTGGAAGCTCCCCTCCTACCCAGGCAGCATGCATGGAGGCTCATACCAAGAAGAGCAGCAATAGACCCCCTGGGTTACTCTAAGAATAAAACCCGCAACATTTTTCAAATTCAGATGGGTACACATCTAAGGAAGCTTTAATAGTCTTTAAAAGAACAACACATAATGCAACTAATAGTTTCGGCAGAATGTGAAAGCATTGAATTACATGGTGGAGCTGAGGTTCACAACGAGGGGCTGAAGGTGCCTGATGGTGTGTGAGATATGGCCAGAATTTTAGTTTAAAATATTAAAAAATGAACTAACATCAACAGAATGTGAAGAAGAAACAGTTTTGACAGTACGTCAAAGATGCCATTGTGAAGTTAGCATGCTCACCAGCTAGCCCCGAGTATCACTTTGTACCTTAAGACGTGATAGATAGATAGTAGCGTGGCCCCCCATAGTTTCAGCTGGGAGATGCAAGTTTGCTATGGTCCACAAGTGCTCTTAGCTTTTTTTAGTCTATAATAATATAAACAAAAAAACTCCCAAAATGTAAAGAAAGCAAAAATTTGCAAACCTATTTTCCTTATTGAACAGAAAAATACATCTTCTGAATTTAAGTTCCTCTTTTTTTTGTAGAAATAAGACAAGCTTAATTGCCAACACACTCGGGAGATATGTGTGTGTAGCTTGCCATCTCTCGCTGTCAATGCTGTTTGCGTTAGTGCTATTATTATCTCTAATGTCAGCTCACTGTCTTGTATGACCGCCAAACACTGCTGGATCTTCGCTCCTCTGCCAAGGATTTGGCGAAAATCGACCATACGGTCATACGTTTCAGTTGTTTCACTTCTCTGGGGTACCTACCCTTACGAAAAAAGTAGTATACTTCAAGTTCATTTTAGTAAGTATACTTAAGTAAAATTCAATATCAATGTATTAGTAGTATACTTGTAAGTCTACTACTTCAATACTTCTTGGGACTAAATTGGCCCACTTTTAGTTTATAAAAAGTATACTTTAAGTGTAAAAGACACTTTGAGTGCACAACTAGTTTACATCTAAGTTTTATTTTATACTGTACTTGTACTGTGAACTATACTACAAGTGAACTTAGGTATACTCTTAGTTTACTAGTTATATACTTCTAGCCCACTTTTAAGTTTATGAAAGTATACTTTGAAGTATACAGCAAGTAAACTTATAGACATACTGTTAGTTTACTAGTTGTATAATACTAGGCCACTTTTTAGTTTATAAAAGTATACTTTAAGTATTTTTTAGGTGTAAGAGTAGTAAACTTTAAGTACACAACTAGTTTACATTCTAAGTTTTATTTTGTTCTTCAACTATACTGCAAGTGAACTTATAGGTATGCTGCTAGTTTACTAGTTATATACTTCTAGCCCACTTAATAGGTCATGAAAGTTCACTTTAAAGTATACTAAAAGTCTAAATTTAGTAAACTCTCAGTAAGCTACTAGTTTAGTAGTTTTTTTTACTTCAAGTATACTAAGTGAACTTAACATCATATTTATAGTTTACTATCTATATATTATTTTCACACTTTAAAATATACTACTAGGTTACTTTAAGGTATTATTTTCTATTTGAAATATAACTTCAGCTGTATTTTAAGTAGACTTGATGTTAACTCATGTACTCTACCAGTGGACTACTTTTTTAGTGCTATTAATTACATATAAAGGTATCATTCACAATAAAACAACACATTCTCAGGATTAAAAACATATTTGTTTCACACACACACACACACACACACACACACACATATGTGTGTGTGTGTGTGTGTGTGTGTGTGTGTGTGTGTGTGTGTATGCGCGTGCCCTGGTTAAACAGCCATCCTGAGGCAATGGAACCAAACCAACCAAAAGAAATCTTTTGTTCTTTTTCAACTAAATGGAAATAAAAATGTTCTTTTTATATAGTCTTCTTTGCAGCGGCTTGCTTGGTGTAGCTTTCGTTGTTGCATTTTTTTCTGATGACACGTCTCACATCTTGCATGCTGATGTCAGGGAACTTTGACAGAGCATGGCCTGTGAGTTAAAACACATACACACAAACAGAACAAAACATTACTTTATTTTTTTTCTCTATCACCCTAAAACCACCATCCAGAATTAACACAATAAAACAGTCAAAGCAGTTTGTACAAACATGAACAACTCTAGGGCGACAATCACAGTGCAATGTGTGAAGTGTGAAAAAGCACTGACACTGAACTTGGACAGAGAATTTCAATGGACACAGCACATTGCTTAATCTAATTACTAGGTAAAAAAAATGGCTTCAAGAAAATGTCAGCAACTCTAGATTTCGCTGATATGTTATAAATTCCGCCTTATTAAGATCTGACAGTTCTGATTGGCTAGTTGTGCTACAAATGTATGCTAACACTGCAGTACACACACAGTGCCTCACAGACCACCAGGTCTGCAGCAACTGTCCGGACTATTTGTATCACTACTGGCAGCCAAAGAAGAGAGGAGCTCCTATGCCAATGCACTTTGCCTACAGAAAAACGCTGTTCCAAGAGTGGAAAGACCTGCTGCAGACAGAGTGAAGGTAAGAAATATGCACATGGTTACTGTTAAACACTAATATAAAGTTATATATGACCTTTCGATGGGTCAGATGACCTTTGACCTAAAGTGACCTTGAAAGATTTAGTTTTATAGCATTTCAGTGTCAAACACGCAGGGCGCCGGTGTTGCATCTGATCAATCAATCAATCTGGTGACAGTAATTGGAACAATGCAGTCATTCTGTAAAAAAAATGTAGAAGTGGTCAGTGATCAGTTGGTTTGCAATTGATCATACTGTCGTTGCACACCAATAATATGAGTTATTATTCATATTCCCTGACCCCCTGCCAATGCCTAATCTTTTGTGTCACTGTTTTGCTGCACATGGCAAAGACAGGAGATGTTATACAGTAATTAGCATTTATCCACAAGGACTGTAACATATCTGTGTATGTGAGGTAGTTACCATAGCATCAGACACCACTTGAGGAGAAATGCATGCAGAAACTGGTGAGTCGACAGATGGTGTGGGTGTTGACCAGGTAGATGCAGGAGTTGAGGTGTGATAGGTGACTGTTTCAATTACTTCTTTTAACTCTGTCACTACTACTGGAAGCTCTGTTAAGGGAATGAAGATATAAATGATTTTAAGACAAGGGTGCAAAAGCTTTAAGTCTCATGACTGAATGTTGAGACAAATATCATAATAGTCCCTTGAAGAAAAAAATAATCAGAGTTTCTGCAAGTTTCAGTAAGCTAAATACAAGACATGAACAGTGATTGTTAAGCTTAATTTTTCTAAATTCATAAAATTACCTCTCATGGCATCTAGTATCTGTTTAACATTGTCTTCTTTCAGCCTCCTGTTCTCTCTTTTAAGTTCTTTTATGTGCCGCTGTGCCTTATTCCAGTTCCTGGGCTGTAGGTCCTCATCTGATGATAGCTCATATACGGTAGTTGTCTCCACCAAAACACAATGATCCATAAATGAACAGATGAAGTCTACTGTGTCAACAAGGTGAAATAGTTTGCATCCTCTGTGGCAGCAGAAGCAGAAGTCACATACAAGTTATTGTGTCAACTCCAAATGACTATCTCTAATTTTGCAAGCCTTGCAAATAATTTACCTCTAAAGTTGCTTGTTTTGCCATCAGCTCCTTCTTCAGGCCTTCAATCATTTAGTCTGCTGCCCCTTTTGGAGTACAGCTTGCCTTTTTGCTTCTTTGCTGTCAAAATTATAATTTAAATTTTAAGAATTGCTTAGAGAGGTGGCATGGAATCTTCATACTGTTGTTTATCTAAGTAGTGCCCTGTTTTGTTGGCCTCTCATCCTCTTCCACATCGTCCATCCACCTACTGTTTGGCTTTATCTTCCTCTTGAATGTTTTTTTTCCAGATGTCTCACCTTTTATGAATTCCTCCCTCTTCTTGCATAGGTCACTGTAGTTGTCTGTGTGAAAAAGTTTTGTGTAAACTGGGTGAATTAAAATTGCATAAAAAGTTAGTGTGGAAGAAGTCACACAATGTATGCTTCCATATAAAACATCTCCTACAACTGGCTAGAAAAAGCTTCTAACACACCTACTGGGATGACACTGTTTTGCCATTAGGTGGGGCTGTGTATATAGTTACTTGTTACATAGTAACAATAGTAATGTGTATGTTTTTCTTCTTAATTTTTCGCTACAAAAATAATGAGTTTCAGTGCAGCAATGTTGGATCTCTTTGGACATCACATTATAGGCATAAACAAGAGAGGGACTTGGGGCTACTGCCCAACATTGTGTACATTATGATCTATTATATACACATATGTCTGTTTGTGTGTGAGTGCTCACAGAGGTACTGAGCCTCAGAGGTTGCCACGACAACTTGAGGGGCCCTCCTAATCAGTCTCTATGAGACACAGCTGCACGCACACGCACACACATGCACACACACGCCCGCTCTCAGCACTCAGACACAAACACACTCAGAGGGAGAAAAGGAGCAATTTTCTGCCTCTGCGCTGGTCTCATGTTCGGGCTTCTGCTGACCAAACCAAAGTTGCTCTCCTGAGGACTTCCTGAACGATTTGGTGTAATTTTTGTGTTTCTACAGCAAATACTTTGGACACAGTCACAAGTTGAATACAGGGCTCGAGGCGTGCCCCAAGTCCCTAATTAGCAATTATTAAAAATTATTAGCTCCCAGTAACCAAAACAAAGACTAACAGACTGATAAACTATGCTAATATATAATGTTAGTTACACATTAAATATTTCCATCAAGCTAGTTACATGACAGAAGTCAATTGCTAGCTAATTTATAAAGTTCGGATGACTTACCACCAAGCATTAGAACCTTTGCTGGAAAAAAGACTGGACCGTCTTTTTTTGTTTCCTGCCTTTGTCCCACTTCACATTCATCCACCCGTCTTCATCTTCGAGATTGGGACACTACCTTATCCTTAAAATAATATATAGTATATGTCATTGTGATGCATATATTGATATAATATTGCTGTTTCTTTCTTTCTTGTCAGTTTGTGGATTCTTGTGGTTCCCGGCGAGAACCCCGTTCCTTGGTGGCAACATGGTGGTAACGGCTCAGTCAGAGTGAGTGCGAACGGACTGCATTGCCTACTCCCATGAGAGGTTCTGACTTACAGGGACTTGCAAAAACATCAACATATGACGCCTTCAGAATAAGAATGGGTTGCTGGTTTATGTATTACATAGAGACTCCTTTTGCTATTTGACTTGATGTTTGTTGGTGAGATTTAAAAATGTGTCTTTTAATAGCAGCCAGTATGAATCAAGTCTGTTAAAATACCCTCACACCTTGGAAGAATTGTCAAATTTATTTTCAAATAAAATGAGCCAAATGATTATCTGTCTCTGTGTGGGTTAAAAACACTGTGTACATAAAAGATCAGTTTCAGTTCCACCCATGTACTATTTACTCTAACCTATTCCACCCCAGAACTGACTTTTTACTATAAACTTACATATGGAACATGTACGTTTATTAGATAGTATAACATGCTGAAGTACTACTTCAAAGAAGCCAATAAGTGTGAAAAAATAGGCTATTTCATCAAAAGAGTAAGCACAACTACAAACCATGTATACTTAAACATTCTTTATAAGGCACGAATACTTCATTATACTTTTCTTAAGTATATCTTGATCAAAAGATTAAGTACAAGTATAAGCCAAATATACTTAGACTTCTCTTTATACTTTTAAGTGTAAGCTTTAAGTGTAAGTATACTTAAGTATATTTTTGTTAAGTATATCTCTGATAAGTACATAAAAAGTAAACTGAATGCATACTCCCTCATTTTTAGTTTAAAAAAAGTATACTGATAGCGCACTTGAATAAACTTCTTTTTTGTAAGGGCAGTAAGGACTTTAGAAGTGACTTTTCTGAATTTCTGGCCGAATTTCTGCCCAAATACGAATGTGTCCTTATTATTGGTGATTTTAATATTCACATCTGTTGCCCAGACGAGCTGATCTCCAGGAACTTTTTAAATGTTATTGACTCTTTTAATTTCGCGCAGTCTGTGTCTGGTCCTACCCACGAACTCGGGCACACAGTGCTCCTGCACAGTCTGCGTGTTTCTAATTTTGTACATTTGTGACGCTGTTTTTTCTGACCACATGCCAGTCTTATTTGATATAAGATTTTAAAAAAAAAGTACCCAAACTGTCTTTTCTTTCCAACATTACAGCAAACACCAACTGCTCTCCCAGTTCACAGCTCTCATGTCCAGTGTCTTTGTCGTCCCTGGACTCACTAGGAGGCGGCTGAGCCCAGTGCCAGCGGTGCAAACACCAACTCTCCTCCGGTGCTCTGAGCTCTCGGTCAGGGGTGGACTCCAGTCAGATGATAGGGCCTCTAGATGCTTGGTGAACTGAGCTAATTAGCTAACGGCATCTCATAGTCACAGCAAAGAGAATAGTGAGCAGCAGTTAAGGATTTCTTCTGTGATGTGCTGTTTGTTTGGAGCAACCCTCGACAGCCAATTGTCAGGCATTGGGCCTTTAAACAAAGCTTTAATCCTCATGTTTTTTCAGTCAGTCATCTACTAGTTTGGAGTTCATGGAATTGACAGCCTTGTCCATCTGTCTGTCTGTGTCTTTCAGATACGGGGTTACTACAGCCGGATGCAGGAGCTTTACACAACCAAGCTGAGAGCCTGCAACCCAACCTTCATCTGCTTGGCCACATCTTCCTCTCCCGTCCCATGAGCCATGCTTTCAACTGCATCCTCCTCTTCCAGTTGTAAGTTACCATGGTGACGATGGAGCCCATAATTTTGCAGGATCATAACGTTGCAACATGTACCAATCATACACAAAATAATACTGAGTGTGAGAGAGAGGATGTGGGTGGATGTGTTTTTCCCATCGCGTCAGTTCATCTGTGCTGTGTGTTAAGTTAAGCCTCCGTCGTTCTGCTCTGAGCTCTCTCCACGAAGAAGCAGCTTCCTTTTCAGCTGTGCCTTTAGAAACGGAATTGATAACAATTTTCTCCAAACAATATTGTGAAATCTTTTCACCCATCATGTTCAGTACATATCCACTTTGCCACCAATTATTTACACTGTGATTTTTCATCCTTAAGGTTAGAGTGAGGGGAGCTCCCTGAGGGGCTCCGTGAAATCCACACAAAACTATCACAATTATATGCAAGAATTGCTGTGTTAATTCTGCAGTGTTACGCTGTAAACACTATGGAAGGTCAAGCGTTCTTATACAAACAGATGAATACGCTTGGATGATGATGATGATATGAGTATGATACCCTTTCAAAAACAAGTTAAAAAGTATGGTTTGTATAAAGACTGGGCCTGAGCATGTCAAAACTCCAAAAAGGTTTCTCATAGTTATGAGAAAGTTGCTTTTATTGAGTCCCGTATGAAACATTGGTTGTGATAAAACAATACAGACATGTTAAAGCATAATAAAAGCACATTTGCATACATGAGCATGAACTAAAACTTGCAGTGTGGGGATAAAAGTGACACCTTCAGTAAACAGCACACAGTGCTTCATGGCACCAACCTGCAGTGCTTCTAAAGATTTCAGCCATCCTTCAGTCACGGCTGTCCCCTACCCACTGTCTGTCCATCCTTCATGACTTCCCTTTAATGTTTTACAGAGGGACTAATTAATGCACTAACTAATGCAAGATATAATTTTAAGGTTCCATGTGACTAAGACACACTTTCTCTTAATTATAAGATATTATAAGATAAGATTTATAATAAGATATTATAAGATAAGATTTATTTCTTAAAGATGGTGGAAATAGGCCTCACAGGACTTGTTTTCAGCAGCGTTTGTCAGTGTACTAAGATAATTACTGACTGAAGCTGAAATTCTGACTCCTGACCTTGATCACATAGATTTAATCATAGCCCGATTCAATTCAATTCAATTTATTTGTATAGCGCCAAATCACAACAGAAGTTGTCTCAGGACACTTTCCATACAGAGCTGGTACAGACCAAGCTCTTTTATCTACAGAGAAACCAACAATTCCCCCATGAGCAAGCATTTGGCGACAGTGGCGAGGAAAAACTTCCTTTTAACAGGCAGAAACCTCGAGCAGAACCAGACTCTGGGTGGGCGGCCATCTGCCTCGACCGGTTGGGTGAGAGAGGAAGAGCAAGAGAGGGAGAGTGAGACAGACAGACAGACAGACAGACAGACAGACAGACAGACAGACAGACAGACAGACATGCAGTTAGAGAGAGAGAGAGACAGACAGACAGAGAAACAGACAGAGAGACAGACATGCAGTCACAGTAACAGTGACAGTGGATGTAATAATAGCAGTAGCAGTTGCAGTGGATGTCAGGCAGGGCCAAGGCAGGAGATGCAGCTGAAATCCACAATCCAGATTCAGCCACTGTCCATGGGAACCTGCAAGACGACAAAGCACAGAGACTCCGGGGAAGGAGCTAAGTTAGTAACACGCCGTGGTAGGACATGAAAGCGTGCGGATGGAGAGGGACAGAAGGACAGAGGAGCTCGGTGTATCTTTGGATGTCCCCCGACAGTCTAATCCTATAGCAGCATAACTAGGGGCTGGTCCAGGACAAGCCTGAGCCAGCCCTAACTATAAGCTTTATCAAAAAGGAAAGTTTTAAGCCTACTCTTAAATGTAGAGACAGTGTCTGCCTCCCGGACAAAGACTGGAAGATGGTTCCACAGGAGAGGAGCTTGATAGCTAAATGCTCTGACCCCTGTTCTGCTTTTTGAGACTTTAGGAACCATAAGTAGACCTGCATTCTGGGAACGCAGTGTTCGAGTGGGGTAATAAGGTACTATGAGCTCTTTAAGATAAGAAGGTGCCTGGCCATTTATGGCTTTGTAAGTAAGGAGGAGAATTTTAAACTCTATTCTAAACTTTACAGGGAGGCAGTGCAAAGTGGCGAGTATTGGAGAAATATGATCTCTCTTCCTGGTTTTTGTCAGAACAAAAACCAGGAAGCGAGAAGGAAAGAAACCAGGAAACCAGATTCTACTGTCAAATCATCACATGCTCTTTCACTGTCTGTTCTGCTTGGCCATTGTTTCTGGAAAACAGTGCAATACTCTAGCATGACTAATATAACAATATGGGAGACAAACCTTCACTTTCAGTGTTCTGAACCAGCACAACTACTCTCAACTGTCTCAGGACAGCAGACTTGTGTTAAAAGTGTCCTTGAGGTTCAGACTTAATATCATTGGCTTCTGCTGCACAGTCTTGAGATATTGAGAGTTACAAGCCTGAGCCAAATACTGATAAAATATGGTCATTGCTGCACCTGCAGTCCCCCAACTTTGTATGGTGTCCAACTTTTTTTCCAGTTACTGTTTTTTGTCCTTAAATTTGACAGCTAGTAAACTGAACTTTGCTTTAAGCTTCAAGCTGGCTGAAGTAGAAGTTCTCATTCTGTGAGAACACACAATACAATCACTACTCACACAAATACAGTGGATGCTGTTTTTAATTCCAAACATGCTGTGGTTCAGAGAAACTCACACCATATTCCCTGCTATAAAAGCAGACCAATTGATTTCCCTCACAGAGAACTGCATTCTGTTTCTGTTTTCTTAACAATTTCTCCAATGGCTTCAAACTAATGGTGTGTCTGAATCACTCAAGTAAAAGTAAAGGTCTAGATATGTAATTTTACAGGCTGATGCTTAATTTGTACTTGAGAAAAATACTGATGCATCACCCAAAACCATGGCTTTAGTTAGGTTTAGGACCAACTGTATGCAGCATAGTAATTTGTTTATTTGTTTTTTAATATAATGGTACACTAGTGTAGCATAAAGGGCAGTGCTGTGTGTTGATGTGTGTGTCCTGATGGGCCCAGAGGAGGGGGACAGGGCTTTTAGCATCGCTGGTGGAAGGTCTTGTTATCAGTGTGCGAGCAGCTCTGTAACACCTGGCCAATCGATAGTTCCCTCATTGTGTTCAAGGAGGCTTAGTGGTCGATCAATGCCGAGGCTCGACCGCACACACACAGAGGCACACACACACACACACACACACACACACACACACACACACACACACACACACACACACACACACATACACAGAGGCACACACACACACACACACACACACAAGCACACCACACAAAACATGACCTGCATCTTTTACCCTTGGCACCCCTAAGTCTTTATGTACTGCCCTACAGAGTGGAGCTGTTGTACAACACACACACTCACAGACTGATACTGAACGCAGCACACAGAGACATGTAAATGCACACACTGTGTTAGGGCTGTCAGCCATGGTGTTCGATTATTGCTTTTAGGAAAAACCTCTCGGTTTTAACCATGTGAATTGTCCATAAGAGGACAAGTCAATACTGGAGACATAATAAACATGTCTTTTGAAAGATCTGCATGGCAACACATCACAAGAAAACAAAATAATGTCCTGTATCTTATTGCTGATTTATTCGCTCTTTTCAGCTTGACCTACATTTCATTAATCAATGAAAGTTGAGTTATGTGCAGAGTTTCTGTTAAAAAAATGGTTCATGTCCATGTTTACTGGAAGATTTCATTGTCCTGGACAAACAGGAGAAATTGAGGTTAAGTATTATCTGTGTTTATAGACTCTCTTTTCCCATGTGTTTCTGTCCAAGTGACTAATGGAGACAACAATTGTTGAAGTTTTTCCAGTGTTTAGTGAGAGCGCTGCAGCTGGCAGCCACGAAGAAGGCTCCAATATAATCCCTTCAGGCGTGTGTGCGCCATCAATGTACGTCAACTGAAAGTGTCTGTTTTTGCCACTGATTGTTATTTAAAGTGTCTAACAACATTATGGAAAGGATCTCTATGGAGATACCATCTTGTTAAAGAGTAAGATCCATTCTGTTTAACCAGAAGTAGCCGCTATGTGGCTCTTGCCGAAGCCGCAAGTCTAACACAAAAAAAGTGATTGTCATCATAAAAAACCCTCATCCAAACTTGACAGAAACAAAACAAAACCTGTAAAAAAAAGTACTAATTATTGTGTAAGAAAAGCTGTGGTTGTGTGGTTCCTGTCCGTCGCTGCCGCGTTAATGCTGCTTCTTTCACTATTTTTTTCACTTGAATCTGTATTTCTTCTACAATTTCATTTTCTATTCAAATTTAGAATATTTGTTGATAGCCACCTGACCCTGTATGCGCACGCACACACACACACACACACACACACACACACACACACACACACACACACACACACACACAATCATGTTTCCATCAATTATATAGACTTATATTAATTTCCTGGAGACTTACCCTTACCATAACCATCCATAAACACTAATTGCCTAACCCTAACCCTTACCCTAACCTCAACAGTCACACACACACACACACACACACACACACACACACACACACACACACACACACACACACACACAATTCATTGTATAGGCATAATTCACTGTGAGCAACATATATTACATAAGACAATATACAACAGAGTGATGGTTGCAGTGATGGTGATGATATGTTTGCAGCTCATTTTTGGGTTCAAGGTTCCATATTTATTGGAGAGTTAGACAGAGAGTGAGAACATCTATCCAAATTGGCAGAAAACATGCCTTTAATCCTTGATGATGGTTACATTTAGATATCTAGTAAATCTGTGGAATTTGAATCATTTTACAGCTTCTTTGTTCTCTGTTCTTTACTTTGCAGCTTTGTTAAGTTATTCTGGTTCAAAAATACTGATTGCTATTCCAAGAACTTTGCAAATGTTTGTTCCTTTCTGAGGAGAGTTAAAATAAAGGATGTAAAATAAACTTCGCTGTCTGCTAATGGATTTGCACTCTTGACAAACAACTGTTGAGAGATTACAGAACCCTAAAATTATAAGGGAGACAACAGATGCTGAGCTACAAAAAAAACTGTCCTTGTTCACTTTGGATTAAAGTCTCCAGTAAAAAGACTCATGTTCAGGAACATCCAGTTCATTTATGAAGGCACAACATTTTTCAAACAGACTTCTGGATTGATGTGAATGTTTGATGCTCATAGGAAATCAAACATTTGCTTTAAGTAGCCCCCAAAGGCAACTTTTGTTTTGAGCAAATCTAAAATAGAGAAGTTGTGGAGGATGAAGGCACTGCACTACATACAAGAAATGGTTTTAAAATCGGATCCCTTAGATGTTTCTAGCTTCAGGCGCTATGCTGAGGCAACATCATAATGTTTGGTACAATGTAGGAGTGCTAACTATGACTGTAGATGATGACCAGCCCTACCCAATACCTAACAATCTCTCTTCCTCTCCCTTTTCTCCCCCTTTTTCTTTGCCTTTCTCTTTTCTGCTTTTTTTCTTTATCTTCTCTTATTCTGTCTTGCTCCAGTATTTCTATTGGAATTAGTTATGTCTTGGCTGGCAGTGAGGCCTACGCTGCTCTTCTTAATGTTAGGTAAGTACATGCATGCATAAAATCTATAGAAAAAGACAAAAGGTGCCCAAAGTGAGATATTTTACTATCTACAACGACATACAGTATTCTTACTACTGTATCTTGACTAACTTACTGTGACATTACGTTCCGGGGCAGCTGTGGCTCAGGAGGTAGAGTGGTCATCCACTTATCAGAGGGTTGGTAGTTTGATCACAAACCTTGGCAGTTTGCATGTTGAAGTATCCATCAGTGTGTAAATGATTAACACTCATAAGGGGCAGGTGGCCGAGCCACCGTTGTATGAATGTGGGTGAATGCAGAGTTCAGTAGCATTTTATTAAATTTCGTAATTGCTAAAATTCAAATCTGTTCATTGATTCTGAATCCTTCCAGATCTCTAATCATATACATTTGGGTTCAGCTGTGTGAATTAGTTTGAATTATTAATACAAAATTGATTGTCATTTAAACCCACAAAAGCAATAGTCATTGTAGGCTGAACGTAGAGATGTAGGAGTATAGAGTGTCCTGCTATTTTATCAACCTAGACCCTGGAATCAGTCCAAAATCTGGTGATTTCTAGGGGGTTTCTGGTTTCTTTCTACGGTATTTTCCGGACCAAAAGTCGCTCCGGACTATAAGTCACATCAGTCAAAAGATGCGTCATGAAGAGTTGCATTTATTTAGAAATTCATTTCACAAAATCCAAGACCAAGAACAGACATTTAATCTGGAAAGGCAAGTTATTCAACTACACAACAGCACACAGAACAACAGGCTGAATAGGTGTCCGGTACATTAACGTAGCACATTAACAGTCGTTCAGCTACACAATAGCATAAACATACCTGGGAGGCTGAATAGGCTAAATTAACATAACAAGCCAGCGAGTCCAACAAGCAAGTTACCGGTAAGCAAGTTCACCAAGCTCCCGATCTCATTCCACGTCACTGAATCCACTGAATTCTTCATCCTCGGTGTTGCTTCTGAACAACTCCGCCAACTCCAGAGGAAGATGAAGCGCCATCTCCTTGGCATTCAGCATTCAGTAAATTTTTTCATAGGTACAGCAGCATATAGTTACCACAAGCCTGGAGTGCCCTCTCACAGCTGTCGATGGCAATGTTTAGTCCTTGGTTCATGTCAGTCAGTATGAATTAACATTTAAAAACATGTTAAATTATATATACTTTGATATACAAGTTGCACCTGACTATAAGTCGCAGCACCAGCCAAACTGTGAAAAAAAAGAGCAACTTATAGTCTGGAAAATATGGTATTTATGTTCCTAAAGCTGACACTTGGGCATTGATAGATGATTATTAGATGGATACAGTATTTAAAAAAACAAACAAACAAACAAACAAAAAGCTGTAACATTCTGTGAGTAAATGCTGTCGGAACAGTTTTAGAAATTCCAGAATCATTAACACACCAAGAAACTTTGGTTGGAGTTTAGGATTACTCTAAGGTGTCCACAGAAGTACACATGCAGTGTGTTGAGGGGGCTGAGATTTCTGTGTAACATATGAGTCACTTTCAGCATGAGTTTCCTCCAACATATAAAGCCAAAATTCTTCTCAAGGTTAGCAGCTCTTAACAGTGCGTGACTCAGAGTGAGTCATTCAAACAGATCAAATGCAAGGAAGGAAAGAATTAACAAAGAATTTCACTGAGCAGTGAAAACATCATAAAGAAAAATAAGTAATATACAAAAAAAAATCAAACATCATTCCAGGTTTTCAGATTTCCATATCAGACCTGTCTGACCCCACGTTCTGTTTTACATTCATTTGTCAAAAAAGCAAAAAGTTGAAAGTGAATTGTGTGGGCAAGTGTTGCTTAAGGCTACATGAGAAATGAGATTTTTAAAAACTGATGCAACCCTGAGAGATGATAGCTGCCCACTTGAGTGTGATGCACTGAAAGAATTGCAGGAACTTACAACATTCCTTTTAATTAAAGCAAACAAATACACACACACACACACACACACACACACACACACACACACACAGAGGAAATGTTTCTTTTGGCGAAAATATTCTATGATCAGATGGTGAACATTTATTAATTTATTTTCCATTTTTCTATTACAGGATTCACCCTGGTCTGAAATTTAATTCTCTACTAATGAATACTAAATGAATAATTATCTGTGAGGTTTGTCATCTGTCACTCACTGTGGCCACTACTTCCAAGAGGGTAAACTGGCCTAATTGGCTGACATGAGTCAGTACCTCTACATGTATTAATGTGCTTCTACATGAACTGAATGCTTGTGGTTTTCAGATTAGTTCTAGCTGTCTGGCCCTCATTACTTTAGGGCAACATTTTGTGTTCAGATAACTGTATGTTGTCATGCCTTAAGGTGGGCAATTTTGACTGCACTATGTGTAAGTAAACTCATGTCCAGCGGTGTGTTTCTGTTGTCTGAACGGAATAAAACTGTCTTGGAATTGACACACTGGCCATCACCAGATGGTCTATTAGCACCTGTTCTGGAGCTTTCAGGTGTTTCATATGATGTTCATGAGCAGAGGGATTTTATTGCAACATGTAAAATATTGGAAATACAAATGTTTTCATGTTAGACATTTAGACCATCAGAATAATACTAATGAAGGGAAACAAAAAACCCAAATGAAAGAGAAAAAACAAAAGGGGCTGGAAACCCTGGCCAAAATGAACAAAAGAAGGAGAGGCGCAGGACCAGCCACGCAATGGGCCATCGCCCCCAGCGTCTCCCCCTAAACTACCTAAAAAACAAGAAGCAAACTGAACCTAAACCAAAAGACGAATAACTGAACTACCAGTAATCTCCAGCCCAAACTAAAACAACAAACTAACACAACAAACCTCCAACACCTAAACGTGCATGGAGGAAAAAGGGAGGAAAACCCCTACTTGGTGAAAAAGAACCCCCCCCCCAAAAAAGGAAAGAAAAGAACCTTCTCACCACTGCAGTAAGCTGCCATGTGGCTGCCGTTGTCTCTGCCTCCCCCACTCTCTGCACTCTGCCCAGTTTTATTACCTCCTCCCCTCTCCAGCCCAGCCTGTGATGTTACGCAGGTGTGTAGCAGGTAGAGGGAGGAGGAAGGCAGGCTGACACACACGCACGTAACATACACGTAGCATGCTGCAACAATTATCCATCCATCCATCCATCCATCCATCCATTTTCTGTACCGCCTATCCCTTTCGGGGTTGCGGGGGGGGCTGGAGCCTATCCCAGCTGTCAACGGGCGAGAGGCGGGGTACAACCTGAACCAGTCGATCGCAGGGCAACATATACAGACACACAACCACTCACACTCACACTCACACCTAGGGGCAATTTAGAGTCACCAATTAACCTAATGAGCATGTTTTTGGTCTGTGGGAGGAAGCCAGAGTGCCCAGAGAGAACCCACGCATGCACAGGAAGAACATGCAAACTTCACACAGAAAGGCCCCGCCCGGGGATCGAACCAGCAACCTTCTTGCTGTTATTGCTGTTATCCTGCGTGCTTATATTTTGAAACCCAGTGTCAGATTTGGTTTTCCAAATTTCTTTTAATAATTGTTGGAGTTGTCTGGTTGTCAGTTTTGTAAACTCTTGATTGAGCCTCATTGCTACACAAACAATCTATCTGACTCACATAGATAGACTCCTAGTCCTGTTTTTCTTGCTTTGTTTGTTTGGACTGCAGCAAATTGGCCAGCGTTTTAAAATCCTTGAGACATATTAATAGTAATTCATCATTCCGTCATTTATTTCAGCATTTGCAGTTGTCCTGTTTTCCTTTGTGTTGTAATGACCTAATGTTATGTTGTACAGATGACTGTCTGAACATTTTTATTCAAGAAAAAAAACACACAAAAAGCTCTTTGAATGCATTCATCTTGAAAGTGGCTCTTGCATGCAACCATGTGATGGTACATTGCATTCTCGATAATGGTCGTTAAAGTTTAGGATACACCACTTTATTTATATTTATTTTGCTTACAGCAACCACAAGCACACAGCGACAACAGACACAAATCAACAGAGAGAAAAAAAAACACCAATAGACTCGACAACGATCAAGTGCAGGATTCCTTCACTTTATCTATATTTTGGTTTTGCACTCTCAAGGTCTCAATGAACGTCTGCTCAAGCCATGTTTGACCCTCAGGTCCAGTGGCCAAGTAAATTCAATTCAATATTCCTTTATTAGTCCCACGAGGGGAAATTCCAATATACAGCAGCATCAATAAACATCAATTGTAAACAATGGGAGCCATTGTCTCTCACGGACCCACAGACACAGCGAAAGTTGCTCAGGTTGTAAAGGTGGTCTCAAAGTAGCGCCAGACTTGCCATATTTAGCGTCTCTGATGCGCCAGATATTTAAAAACACGTTAAACTAAAATAATTTAAAAAAAGACACACGAGAAAAACAGAAAGATAAGAAAAACTCCTAAGAGTCTAGCGAGCTGCTGTAAAGTAGACACGAGGGGCTCTATTTTCATTTCCGCCGCCAGCGCAGCAGAGGCGCGGCGCAAAGTCAGGTCCCCTTCGCCGATGAGGCGTGCTGGCGCAGACTTTGGTATTTTCATGCACTGCACTGCTGGCACAACTACTCCCCTTTCTCGCGCAGGAAACTGTCTGACGCCCAAACTTCTCCCAGGAGGAGGTCCTTAGATGGTAAACCCTCGGCCTCCTCCTCCTCAAAGCAATGATGTACTCCATCTTTGTAAATAACGTTAAGCATTACAATTATAACATTTGTATTTGGAATGAAATGACGTGGGTAATAGCGGACAATGATCATCACTTACGTTTTTTTCCATGTGTCTGTCTCTCTCTGTCTCTCAGTGCTCTGAGATAGATGCAGTATATATGCTCTGTAGGATGTCACGGCTGTTTCTGGTTGGCACAGCGACGTTAACTGATTAGTTTGCAGCCCTGTTTCACCTGTGTACATTCAGTCAGGGTGAGTGACCATTACACGTGCCGAACGCGCTTGCGATGTGGTCAGATGAGATGGTCTGACTGTATGTGCTGACTCAGATAGTTGTATTGAGTCATGGCTGTTGCTAATTATTGATTGCAGTGAAATGTCAGACACTCTGGAAACCTGCCTGTGAGGTATTGGTGATGTGGGCGCACGACTCCGCCGGTTTACGAAAATCCACTTGCCCAGTGGCACACTTTATGCCGTCGGCGTGGACTGAAATGGACTGAAAATCCAAATCCGCTGGCTGATCCTGCCGACACCTCCCCCTACTGCGCCGCAGCGCCCATGGCGCACCTCTGTGCGCCTTGGTTTAGCAAAATGAATAGTGCTCTGTGCGCCCGCATGCGCTGCACAAACATACCACTGCGCGGGGTGCGCACCTGTTTATTATGGTAAAATGTAGTGTGCAACATATGAAAACTGCTGTTAATGCCCTCTACATCACAAGTACGCAGTTTCACAAATGGTTTCGTAACAACACAAGGGTACACATTTGGCACAGCATACAGGCTCAATCTTGTCAAGGAAGGTTTTCACCTTCACATGGGAGCACCAATCTCACTCATAAGATCTCGCTTAATGTGATGTACTTGGTGCATGCACATCCAATCCTCATGGACCCAATGCCACTGAGATACTTTGTGGTGTGCTTGTGTTTCCAGTGGGAAAATGTCTGTGCTCCAGCTTTCAGATGTGATCCTCTCTCAGTGTTGATTTCGAAGCAGTCCACAGTAACCACAACGTGTACTGTAATGTAGAAAAGAAGAGCATTTAAACAGGGGAACATTTTTGGCCTGTCTGTTGTATTCAGGGAAGAAGCTGCATCAACACACCCACCACAACAGCAAAGCATGGAAGCCAAATGTAGCACTTGACCTTCACGTCATCATCTTTGGAGGAATGCTCATCCATCCTCTTTTGGTAGAGCTCTTTCTTGTCGTGTCACAAAGGTGATGCTTGTCTGTCTTACAGCTGCTACCCATGCCATTGAGCGCCTCTTTGTCTTGGCAACCTGACTTCTATTATTTTGGTTCCAAGCTGGAAAGCTGAAAAATCCCACTCCATTAGCCGTCTGTTTCCCAGTCTGGGCATCAGAACACTTATGGCAGTTGATAATACAGTAAGCTTTCCAACTATTCCACATCCATTCCAGCGTTTTTGTAGTTGGATAAGATCTAAACACCACTGCTGCTCAGTCTCAACTGTACAGTTGCTTCCATGTTCTAAAATACCACAGTGCCTTGTGTTGCTCATGTCACAATCCTGTTCTCTATTGCCTGCAAAATTGCTTTTGGTTTATACTAAAATAATACCGAAAACTGCAATTTCATCAGATTTCTAACCCCTTTTACCACTATTTCACTATAGCAGACTCAAATCAGAGGCCATACTTACTTGGATCTAAAAAAATCAAAAGGTTTCAGGCCTGTGCGTTGCTTTGGCTGTGGTGCGGCTGAATCTTAATCCTCAGCAGAGCAAAGACACAAAAAATCCAACTCACTGTCATTCGTGGAGAAACAGTTCACTTATGTCTACCTAAACATTCACCAGGCATCCACCCGAGTGTTTCTCTGCACTTTCTGTCCTCCCTCAGGTCTCTCCTCTCTTTTCTTTTTCGTCAGCCTTTCTTCAGCCCTCCACTGTTATACCTTTCTCTTCCTCACCTAAGACCAATTACCATAGATCACTGACTGGTACCTACAGTAAACAATCAATGAAAGTAACTGAAATTAAAGGCACAATCTGTGTCTTTATTTCATTTTCCCCACTGTTTGTCTTAAAAAATATTATTTAGCACTGTTTATTTTGAGTGTTTACATCTGACCTTATTTCTGACTAAATTATCTTTATCTTATTATCGTTGTTTGATATCTTTTCTTCACCTTAACCGAGTGGTTTTTGTGCCAAAATCGGAACATTCCGTGTTCTGTAGCTGCGGTGTGTCCGCTGATAGACCTTGTTTTTTTTCCGTGTCCGCCATTTTCATAGCTTCCCTTTGGATACGTGTTGCTACGATCTGGTACCAGGTCACACTACCTTTTTATACAGTCGTGACCTCACCTGCAAGCTGTTATTGGGTAGGGGCAACACACAGACGGCCCAAAGTTTGCAGCCCAGAAACACACAGCAAACTAAGAAGAAAATATATAAAATATAGGCAGTGAGTGCAGTGTCTCTGCAGATCAATACACCACCACACACTTAGAGTAGGTCATAACTGATGATTGAGAAGGATTTACTTTCATATGAGTCAGTAACATTGTTTTGTTGGAAAATCTTAATTACTTTCACTTTTATTGCCTTATTGTATTATTTTTATCCAACTTTAAAGGAAATAACTTGTTTTAGTCCCATACTTTTACACTGAGGCTACCTGAACATGATCTCCATATAAGTAATTTTCAAAACACTCATATGGGTAATAGTGTACATATAGAATAGCAGCTAAAATACTACTGTGTTTAAACTACAGCTGATAAAACTGAATAGTGCGTTATCATACTGGTGTCGCTGACTAACTCCAGCACTCTCAAGTCACTGAAGCAAAAATCAATGCAGCACTGCTAGCCTTCTCTTCAAGTGATTGTTGTCTCCTCCCCACCTCACACCTCCTCTTTCCCTCTTCCAAGCCTATAATTACCTTTATCAGTTAACAGGACTAATTTATTTTGTCATGCCCCAGTAAATACTTAACCCGAATAATATTGTTCAAACTCTTCGGGTCGGTTGGACTGCTACGTTGCCACGCCTGGATGCTTCATTATCGGCCTGCACAGCACCAGGGGAGATGCTGCAATGCATTGTGGGAGTGGGAAGGCAGGGTTACTGGCGTGAAAAAACCTTGGGCAGCCTTGTTTGGATAAACCACCTTATTCCTTCTCCCCAGGGGCAGCAATCAATAGGCTACTGCAGGTCTCTGCACAAAAACTCTCCTCTCAGTCCCACTGCCGAAGGATAGTGGGTGTCCTGGAAACAAACTCCTCAGAGCTCTGCAAGACCAGATTATTGTGTCCTAATATTCCCTCATCAGAGTTGTAGGTTTAAAAGAGGTTATTTTCTACCTAGCATAAAATATTATAGGATAAAAACACTGTCTTAAACCTACATTCTACCTTTAAGTATCAGTTAAATCTCATGTGTTTAATTAAAATGAAAGTCAGCTCACACGTGTTTCTACAGGTGGTGAACTTAAATCTTATAATCTTACTCCTGATTAATACAGTTGCTATAGTGAGCTAATGGACGACTATAACTTTGTGTGTTTTTGTTTTATTTCACTGCTTAATTCAATTTATATACCCATTGTTACAATCATTACTTGTGTCTGGTCAGTGTATGTGTGTGTGTGTGTGTGTGTGTGTGTGTGTGTGTGTGTGTGTGTGTGTGTACAATTACACCCAAGAATACTTCAGCATGTCGACTGCCGAGGACAGGAATCGAACCACAGTCCTCCTGAGCCACAGCCGCCCGTGTATACATACACAAATTATATATGAGGACATAAAACATAATGTTTTGCTGACACTAACTTTTTGTGATTTCATTATCATTTAAGAGGTGTTTTAATGAAAAAATTAATAATGTAAAATATTTCAATAAGCCAAATAAAAGAATAATGTAGCGTTTATGTCGCATTTATTACATCAGTTTTGTTATCAGTTTCTACATTCTGTCCTAGCCAGACTAAAATTGCCAATATGTTCTTTCCAGAGAGTAAAACTTAATTGATTAAAAAAAAAAAAAAAAAAACGTAGGAAAAAAACGTAGGAAAAAAACATCACAAACATATTAATAACATTCATTGGAAGAGGGCATACAAGAGAAATTCCACAAAGTATGTGGCTTCATCTGTTTGGCCAGATGTTTCAACAGGAACTTTCTTTATAGTGGTCAAAGTCACAAGACCTTAGTGATCCCACACTGGAGAAAACTGGCACAGACTACTAATGCCATATGTTGTATTGCACTTGAGAAATGCTGCATAGAAAGGACATTGAATCTCACAAGTCTATGTATTATGCACAACATGTACAGTTTATAAAATACTGTTGCCAATGTGGATAATAAATAGTGTTATTGCACAGTTAAGAAAGAATATACAACAACTTAGAATTGGGAAAGCATCAACAGTGTCCTACATACTCCGAAGGACCTCTCTTCTTTTCGACTTTGGCTCCTCCTGTACAGGACATCTGTGTTGTTTGTCCAGTCCAGTTTGTTGTTGAGGTGAACACCCAGATATTAATAATCCCCCACGATCTCAATGTCCAAGCCCTGGATATTCACCAGTGTAGTTTGTGCTACCTTCCTTAGGAAATCAGTCACCATCTCCTTTGTCTTGCTGTTGTTTATGTGCAGGTAGTTCAGTCCACGCACGTCGATAAAGTTGGTTATGACCTCCGTGTATTCCAGTTTGTTCCCCTGTGATACATGTCCAATGATGGCTATATCATCTGAGAACTTCTGGATGTGACAGCTGTCAGTGTTGGGTCTGATGTCTGATGTGTAAAGTGTAAAGAGTGAAGGAGAGAGCACTGTCCCCTGCAGAGCCCCCGTGCTGCAAACTACCACATCGGACATGCAGTTGCGAGGCCTCACATACTGTGGTCTGTTGGTGAGGTAGTTGATGGTCCACACAGCCAGGTGGTGGTCTACTCCAGCTCCTTCTAGCTCCCCCCTGAGCAGTAATGGCTGAATTGTGTTGCAAGCACTGGAGAAGTCATAAAACATGAGCCTCACTGTGCTTCAGATGAGAAAGAGATTGATGACTGCATCCTCCACACCAATGCCTGGTCAGTATGCAAACTGTAGGGGGTCCAGCTCACTGTTCGCCAGGTGACGGAGGAGGTTCAGTATGATCCTCTTCAAGGTCTTCATCAGGTGGAGGCTACCGGCCTGAAGTGGCTGGGCTCCCTGGGATGCATGGTCTTTAGGACAGGAAGCACACAGGAAGTTTTCCACAGGGCTGGAACTCTCTCCAGACTGAGAATAGTGTTGAAGATGTGTGGAATGACCCCGCAGAGCTGATGGGGGTAGAATTAAATCTGTTGAAAAGCATGTTCATTTCATTTGCTCATCCCTGGTCTCCAGATTCGGGGTCCCTCCTGCTGTTGCTGCTGTGGCCTGAGATGGTTTTCAGACCCTCCAAACCTCTCTGGCATTGTTCCCCTGAAGGCGCTCCTCCAGCTTCCTCCTGTAGCTGTCCTCGCCGCTCCTTATCTCCTGTTTCAGCTCCCCTCTGCACCCTCCTCAGCTCATCTTTGTCCCCTGATCTAAAGAACCTCTTCTTCTTGATCAGTAGGGCTTTCAGCTCCGGGGACACCCAGGGTTTGTTGTTTGAGAAACATTGTACCTTCTTTGTAGGCACAGTGTTTTCCACACAGAAGTTAACGTAGTCCTTAATGCAGGTTGTTATACTGTCAGTGTCCTCCTTGTGTGGACTGCACAGCACATCCCAGTCAGTGGTTTCAAAGCATCAGTACCATCACAATGTGAACAATGTCGGAACAGATTGTTCATAAGTACAGCACTTGCATAAAAGGAGTGACTCTGTGAGTGAATTTCAGTTGAATGGCTGCTCTATGTGCAAATGAATGTGTATAACAGATGAAAGACATTACAGAACTGTCGCCTTGGTCAAGGACATACAGTACAGTAAGTCAGATACTGCTGAGCGCAGCAGATATGTGTTCTGTATACTTTGGACTAGTTTGGAGGAGGTATTCTTCATCAAGGTTACAAAGTACGATGTCTTTACTTTTCTCACATCTTGGATATGAATGTTCATTGCTAATGTCTGTTTTTGGAAGTCACGTAATGTTCATAGTTTGTTGTTGAGGAGTGTGCAGGTGACAGAGATGTTCAAGAAATCACTTTGAAGGTTCTGTTCTGTGTCTGCAACCACTGTCATTCACCACATCTGGTAGTGTTGGTTAATCATGACAGAGCAGAGGTCCAGACAAAAGTTTGTATTGTTCAGTTGGTGAATTTATGAGATGTGAACATAAATGAAAGCATTCAAACGTATGACTGTCTGTGTGTTTTCTCCACAGACACATCTATGTGATCCCGGCCTTCACCGGGATTCTGACTCTTGCTATCTTAGTAGCCCACAAAATCATCCAGCCGATCACATCGCTGCTTACTCTGCTGAAGGGAATCCTACTCATTGTCACGGTAACCATTGCTCAATCTTACTTTACTTTACTTTTACTATTTTACTTTACTGTACTTTATTATTTTGTTTTGGAATTTTGAGATGGAAAGAAGAATGGTGGCTTTTCATTATAAAAAGAAAATAAGTATAGTGGAGAATGTAACAAATAACACTAAAAAACTGGCATCCATATGAACTTACTGTAGTCACTGCTGAACAAGCAGTGAGCCAGTGGTCAGGTGTGATGCTTAGTTGTCATGGCGGTCTACTGACTGACTTGTTTTGATTCTGATCAGTCTGAATGGTCTAAGCGTTGATGACTCAGCCTTGATAACATAAGACAAGGACCACTCATTGTTTCTGTATTTCACCTGAATATGTAACTTGGTCAGAGCATCTCTCTGGTGTAGTTGGAGGTTTCCTGGTGGTGGTGAGTCCAGTGATGCCAACATGGAGAAAAAAAATTTGTCATGTTGTTTGGTTGTTCTTCTGCAGATTAGACCGCTGATTCCTTACAGTTATGCATGTTTGTCACCATGAGACATCCATTATTGCTCATGAATTCATCTTACCTTTCATATCCAAGCAAAATTATGACAAATTATGACAAATCGTACAGGTGCCATAAGAATCAGGAGGCTGTGCTCTACTAAATCTAAAGTAATATTATTGAAGAAGAGAAAAAACATCAAACACATTGACTGATCAAAACCAGCAAGTACAAGTAGAAGTGGACTTGATTGAAGGTGATATTTCGGTATTGTAGTATATGTATATGTAGAATATAATATGTATATGTAGAATATGTATTGATTAAATTGAACTCCAAATGAAAGTTGATGGTCTGCGTTTAGCTGTAATTTCCCTGTAATGCTGGGTTGATTACAGGGTTGACCCTCACCAAAGGCCATGAGTGGTCAGACATAACTGCTAAGAGTTTTAAGCTTCTTAGCAGTTATGTCTGACATCAAACACATTGACTGATCAAAACCAGCAAGTACAAGTAGAAGTGGACTTGATTGAAGGTGATATTTCGTTATTGATATTTAAAACACAAATTTCCAACAATATCAGATTTAAGTAAATAGTAAAACAGGAACTTGTGGCATTATAAATCTAATTGTTAAACACAGCTTTGTTGAAGTAGCATACAGTATATACAGAGAGAGTTTGTAGTGGTGCTAAAGTGTAGGCATGGCTGAATTAGTATTCCCAATATCACAGTTATTCTCAACCAATTCTTTGTTTGTGTACTTTGCTTTTGAATCTCTTGTCATTACTTTGTCAGATACTGTTCCAGTATCTGTCGACACAGATGGAGACTTTATTTCGACAGCCAGTCAAATCTTGTGTAAAACAATGATGTCGGCGTGCTATCATGGGCAGAGCAGGCGGTTACACCGAGGCCAGACAGCAGCCTGCTGCACAACACAAGAGCCTCAAACTCTGAACGACAACCACATTTAGCTTCCTGCTAAAGTCTCCTTCTTATGACTCACAAACACAAACACAAGCACACATCTTGTTGAATGAGCCACCAAACAAACATCAATGGGGAAAAGTGCACTACTTAAGTCAGTTTGCAGGCTCCAAGGCTGCTCAGCTGCAACACATTATGAAGAGGATGGAAACATACCTGCTAATGTCACTTAAGTCCATGAACAGAGACTGGGACGTGCCAGCTGAGATAAAAAGGATTATTACTGATTTTATTTCCCTAAATTTGTTCGTTTTTCAAAACAAAACTTATAAATAACACATTTAAGAAGCCCACTGACATTATCTGACTACAGAACAGGATGGCTAAATGTGATTTCACCATCATGGAGTAATTAAAACCTTTTACTACAGCTTTTACATCTTTTATTTCACATATTGCATCCAACTTTCCAAGGCAAAAAGAAGTGTTGGTGAAACTTCTGTTCCTACCTGTGTATGTAGCATCATGATAGATCGATAGATGATAATTTATCTAAATTTGATTCAATATGTATCTGACACACTGAAATAACATATGTAGCTTTCTCAGTTCACATCACTTTATTTTTCATAAGCTGCTTAATCTTAGTCTGATCCTGATCCTGGCTTTTATTATTGGCATGATATGGATGAAAGTTTAACAGGGAGAATGTGTCGCCTCCTGAATCTGGCACGATGCGATGTGTCAGAGGGACAGTGTGTCACTCTGTTGGAGTTTTGAAAACTACAGGGAAACGTGCAGTTGTATAGTGATGGTTCTATTTCCTCGTATTCGGCCTTTGGTCAAATAGAGAGACTGGCTTGCAGAGAGCACCCAAACCCTACAATAGACAAGTTTCATTTTGGCCTGTCATCCAGTCAGTCACAGAATTGAAGTTAATTAGCAACAGCTGATTTGACATTTTAGCCGGTGAAAGTGAGGGTCTGCACCAGCTAAAAATGAGAAGCTTCTTACCATCAGAGCAGAACAAAGTCAATCACACGTACAACCTAATCATTTTTGACACTCATGCACTCTAATTTTCAACACGGCTGAGGTGAACAAAACGCAGTGAAGTCCAGGAAAGAAAGGATCAGATTTTGGTCGGCTTTGTTTTAGAATGTCCTGATGGGCCCTGATACAGATGCTTACGCAAGGCTCAGGGCAACCACATCTGTAACAGGTAACCTGACTGGCTGGAATCCATTCACTGTGAGGAAAGTGGTATCTGTGATGGCAGCAGATTATGTGCAAAGCATTTTACACTTGCAGTTCGAGGGGTGCGTCTGTCAGAAGAATAGAATATGTATTGTAGTATATGTATATATAGAATATAATATGTAGTGTAGAATATGTATATGTAGAATATGTATTGATTAAAATTGAACTCCAAATGAAAGTTGATGGTCTGCGTTTAGCTGTAATTTCCCTGTAATGCTGGGTTGATTACAGGGTTGACCCTCACCAAAGGCCATGAGTGGTCAGACATAACCGCTAAGAGTTTTAAGCTTCTTGTTCAGTTTTCTTCAATCAACCAAAGATCTCCGTGCCTGTGCACTGATTGATTTAAATGTCTGCCATGCTCAAAGTCATACTTGGAAGGTTTTTTAGCACAGAACCTTGTGAAAGTAATATTTACTCTTGACAGTGCTGCCAGTCATGTATATTTGACATCATGTCATGAATTAAGGTTTGAGAAAGAGGTGCACAAGCTGGTTCCAATATTAAGATATGGTCCTAAATGAGAGTGATGTTATTGTTGGTATTTCAGTCTTACACATTACTACAGACCTCCCTCTTCTTCTAAGATATAGACTTTAGACTGCTTCTTTATTGATCCCAATCTGGGAAATTGTGTTGTTGTCGTACCAATGAACAAAAAACATACAGACGACCATAGAATATATACAAGAATTTAAAAAAGTAAACAAAAAAGTGACAAAAAATATATACAGGAAAAAGCAGCAGTGAATACAAGATAAAACTAAGTGTAAATGTAAATATACTGTAAATATAAATAAATGTTGTGCAATATTGCAATAGTGCAGATAAAAATGTAGACTATTGGGGTTGTGAGGTTGCTGGATTAACTGTTTAAGTTGCTATTGTAAAGTATGATGGCTTGTGGCAGGAATGATTTCCTGAAGCGGTCCTTGTGACAGCGGAGCTAGAGCAGTCTATTGAAGAAGGAGCTCCGCTGTCTGTCCACGAGGTGGTGAAGAGGATGTTCAGGGTTATCCATAATGGATAACAATCTGTCCAGTGTCCTCCTCTCCACCACCTCCACAACAGTTTGCAGCCAATAATAATACTTTCTTTAAAGAATTTAAAGGGAAATTAGAATATACAGTGTAATTGTTAAGAAGTAAAATGCTTTAGTATATGATATATTGTGGAGTGTGTTACTCTCTGTCTTTGTCTTTGACAAGAAATACACTAAATGGAAATGTTTCAAGAGTCTTCTCTCACCTTCACGCTTCACACTTGATAGGCTTTTAAGCTTTGTCTTCATTCATTCCCTAAAAGTGTATATCCCTCGGCCATTTTTGATGGATGTTGTGTCGCCGTGACTGCTGTGTTTGTGTGTGAGGTCATGCTGGCAAAATGGATGGAAGTGGCATTGTGCGCTGGTCACCTCATGCAGAAGCTGTGCTGCTTACTGAGCTCTCACTCTGTGTGTGTGTGTGTGTGTGGTGGTTTTGGGCTTTTCCAGGTCAGTGCTTGCCAACATCGGGGAGTGTCAGCAGCTCAGCAGGAGCTCTTGAAGAAGTCTTTAGGCTTGAGCCAGAATACATTTAACACCATCACATCCCACAAGGTTACACTGCCTCAAAGAGTTGTACAGCTAGCCTTTACTTCTACTGTGTTAGATGTTGGCCAACACTTTGACACCCTTCTCACTCTATCTACACAGTATTACATTGAAAAATAATGCAAAGGATATCCTCCATTTTCATTCTCAAGTATCTTAAAATGTTCACCTCAATCTTGTATGTACATGGAGAGACTCATCTGTTACACTGACATGGCAGTGCCATTAGTACAAGATGACCACACAGCCAATATGGACAGGAGAAATAATTACGGCGACCGACGGGTAATCAAGCTACCACCATACCTATACCGTACATGTCTGCTCATAGCATATTCACATTCATGCTACTTTCCATACTCCACATGCTGTATAAATTACATTTGATACCTGCAATTGCCTACTGTTACTGCTGTGCATGCTGTGTATATCCCTGTGTATTCATTTCACTCTGTTCCTGCTGTTCATACTGAATATACCTTAGCGTATTCATATATACCCCTCATTGTTATTTATATATCTCAATACATACATTATTCTGCACCTTTGGTTGGATGCTGTGCTGCATTTTGTCGTCTCAGTACTTTCACTCTATTGTGTTGACTCTAACTGGGTTTCACCAAGCATACACACAGACAGGCTACACATAGATACAAACACACACACACACACACACACACACACACACACACACACACACACACACACACACACAGGATTGCATATGTACTTTTAATGCTACAATTGTATTAAAACAAGCAACAAAGTCTTGCAATGCAAGCAAATTTGATCCAGACTCTCATATGGTTGAGTTAAGTCACCACAAGTCACAGTCAGCTGGCTGGGATTGCTAGTGTGACTTCATGGTCACTGCTAAAGTCAGAGCATAGTTAATGAGCAGTGTGTTTTACTGGTTGAGCTACTTTGCACTGGCCTCCTGCTTGCTTCACATGCATTCTCAAAGTCAGGAGTATAAAACCACTGAGTGGTCATGGGAAGTTAAATACAGTATAGAGATGTGTAGCTCACAGTTGAAAGTCACTGCTTTGACATTGTGTGTGCAATCCAATTTTCCTTAACTTGTCATATGAAGCGCCTTTCAGTATCTAGAAAAATACTTTACGAATAAAGTGTATTATTTTTCTTATTTGTAGCTATTAGGGTGTGATGGTGATGCATGTGCTCCCTGTGGCTGTGTGGTTTTCTCCAGCTGCTCCGGTTTACTCCCACCCTCCAAAGACATGTAGGTTAGGTTAACTGGAGATTCTTCTTTGCCTGAATGGCTGTCTGCCTTAAACGTGTTAGTCCTGTAATTGACTGGCAGCTGTGCATGGTGTCTCACCCAATGTCAACTGGGAGAGGCTGCAGCTCCCTGTAACCCTGAAAAGGATCAGGAAGTATTAATAATGCATGTATGGATTCATATCTATTAATTGGACAGCATTGTTATACCTCACTGTATGATAGCCCCCGGGTGCAGGTGGGTGACAGAGCTCCTGAGCACACATGTAATCAGGGCCGGCTGTGTATTTTGAACGAACAGGCTGAGCACTGCCTATGATTAGTAATAGAAGTAATTGTAGATTTTGTGAAGATTGTGTAACCTCCAGGGCCCTTCAGGTCAGTTAAGAATGCAGGAACATTTCTGTCTTTAATGTGCTGTAGATGCCTTTACCTCAACTCTTTCTCATGTGAAGTAGAAGATCCCCAGTGCCTCTTTATGATCAAATGCAGGATAACTTTTCAAAATTGCAACCAGTCAGTGATAGAAACTATAAAACACCTTATTGTGTTATGTACTGCTTTTTATTGGTGTCTCAGTCTGAGAACTCTGTCTGCTCATGACACTGTAACTTTCTCCATCCTCTCAAACATTACTTCCTAATCTAAAAAGAATTGTCTCAGTCACTAGAGGATATGGTTACACGGCCTTCCATTGTTTTTCTTCTGAGCCCGCTTGTCTTTGGCTTTGCCATTTTGCTTGCTGAGATGGTTTGTCAGAATTCTGTCATTACATAAAATCTCCCCATGGACAGAGCTTTCATTTTTCTTGTATGCCCTCTAACTTTGCTTCTCAGCACTTCATATACCATGTTAGTTCATCTTAATCAGATGAGCTGATTGTGGATTAGCACCGAAAGAGATCGATGTCGGTGTTATTGAGTCCTGTCCCACTTCCAGCACAGCCTTTTTTTGTACTGTTACACAAGATGAAGCCGTTTGTAGTCTTTGTAGAGGAACATCAGTGCTGTCCATGTTAAAAGCACAAAATTAAAGAAAACCTGTCACAGAGTTCCAGTTCCACTGTTTTTCAAACCAAACTCTGCTAAGTTTGTTTCCCATTATGTCTGACTGGAATTAACACAGCTTCACTGACAATCTGAAATTTGGGAAACTTTTGGAAACAGCTTTTTAAAGCTAAGTACAGCCTGGCAGTTGTTTTGGCCTCCACAAACCAGGATACATATTGTAAAATATGAACAATGTTTATATTGTTCTGTAGTTTGATGTTGTTTAGTGGTGCTTGTGGTTGTTTTATATGGGTTGATGAGGTTGAAAGAGACTTTCATGCTGGCTTTCCCTGATGTTTTTTTGATCTTGTCCCTCTTACTGGTCTCTCTGATAGAGACATCAGTGTGTTTAGTAGGAGGAATCCATTATCTTTTCTCCTAATGTTCTCCTGTCATCATAGTTCCACTCACAGTCCTGCCACAAGAAGCGGCTAAAAGAACCATTTTGATTTTAATTTGTTTTCCTATCAGCCCTTCTTTCCTCTCTTTATCCTGGCTTTTAACCTCACTTTCCATTTCTCTTTTCTATCTCTACAATCATTATCTACACAGTATTTTTACTGTTGTAATTTTCCTAGCTATACTTGCAGTAACAGATTGTTAGTTTTACCCTATGACAACATCTTACCTTACTGATGTTATGGGGTGTTTTGTTTTTTTTGCAGCCAACATATGTAAATTACAGCAATCAAACAACACTCGAGCTTAAGTGAGAACACTTTTTCTTCAGAAGGACCCCTGCAATAAAAAAAACCCTCAGATTCTGTGCTTTCCGTTTATATTTAGCAGCGGTCTTCACCCCAAACCCCCAATCCCTCCTAGCAGTGACTGTGGACCCTTCCCCAGCCAGCAAAGCCCAATTAAACCCATTTGGTTCACGTATTTTGTGTCCTGGACTGTTGTCATGTATACATAAGGGTCCACGACGAATCAAAGACTTGATTGAGGTTTTGCAGTATTACAAGAAAATCAAACGTGGTCAGTCAGTGGGAGGGCAGAACGCAGCTTTTCAGTTTGATGCATTGATCCCCAGACATACAGTGTGTGGTGTATGTATCAAAGAGCAGGTGTAACAAAAGACTGGATATACATGAGCCATTAAGAAGGTTGTGGTTGAGCAAAGAAACATGGATTAATTTTGGATTGACAGGAATATCAAACACACCACAGACTTATCTAGCAAAAACCAAACTGTAAAGTAATTCTTTGAAACATTAACAAAAAGAATAATATACGTTTAAATAAAAAACAGGGAGGAAAACGCTGACATGCTAATCGCTGCTCAGAACTCATTAAACATTATAAGACAGAGTGGGAATAGAGTTTTACAGTTATAAAAAGATGTCTTTTTTGCTTGATATCAATTTATTTCATTGGATAGATATATATTCTTTGGTCATGCTGTATATTCATATATTCTGTATGCTTATTTAATCACTTCATTATCTGCATTTTGTATTTCATGTCTCTGTCTCTGTTGGTCTTTGCATGTGTTTATGTGCTTGTAACAGAGAGACAGAGAGTTTTCAGTGAGACTCCACTGCCATCAGTAATTGTTCATAAGTGTAGCATCAGCACACTAGGGAGTGCTTTCAATGTGGCCATTTGTAACTGGGCAATATTAGAACATAGCATTAAACACTGTGAACTGACAGCACAGAACATGCCTGATCATCAGGGTGCTTCAGGGGACTATTTTCTTTAGTAGTCTTAGTTTCAACTTCATTTATTGAAAGATAATATTTACATTTGAAGTCTCTGTTGACTCTGAGACAAAGGCTGAAGCATCATCATATTGATGAGCATGCAATGTCAAACACATACTTCTTTTCAAGACATCTTGGGTTGCACATATTCTTGGCTTGGATGCAATATCAGTGGGAAACTGAACTGCATTACTGCATTAATGACTCAGAGGACTTCATACATATGATTGAAAACATTTTAAAAGCACATAGTGAAGTGCACCATACTAAAATATCATTTGCGTACAATGTGTATCGAGACTAGTGCCTTGTCCCAAAATGCCATCGTGTGGATGGATGAATAGATGTTGGTTGTAGGAGAATAACTATCTTTCCACCAACATCAGATCAATGACTTCATCCCTCCAGAGTATGAGGCAGCTAGTAGAGCCTTTATGACTCCTAAAGGATCTTCTGTCCTTGAAGAACAACGAAGAAATTGGACAGATTGATTTTAGATTGCATTGATAGCACACACACAACCTGAAAACACTATAAATTATTTCATGCACAAACACAAGCACACACACACACACACACACACACACACACACACACACACACACACACACACACACACACTCAGTTGTCTAACCTATATAACTCTACTTGCTGTTGTTTTGGGGGGGGTTGTTGTTTCATCTTTGGCCTGTAGGTGGAGACATTTACACAGAAACTCTCATGTATCCACATGCACACGCATACGCACACAATATGAGAGAAATGTGTCCTAGAGCTAAGTCCCAAAGAGGAGGAGGCGTTAAGATTTAGAGGTTCAGTACTGGAGCAGGGCACTGAGAGCCATTCCCTGTACTCTGCATCAATATGAGAGAGAGCCGGGCAGGCAAGGCCGACCGCACCAGAATAAAACACACTATCGTCAAGCACCAGCCATTTATGGCCCAGCAAATGTGATTTTTCTCTTTATGGCTGAAATATTAATGCTTCTATTTTGGCATACTTAGAAAGAAAACAGCAGTTTCCAGGCCCTGAGCTGCCAAGACCAGAGGTGCACAGAGAGACAGGGGAATTTAATAAGTGATGTCATGGCAAATAAAAGGGTGGGTAAAGTATGACCTTCAGTCAGCGACTACTGTAAAGAAAAAGCAATGCCAATGTAACAGACGTAAAATGTTTTTTAAGATTATTTCAATCCCATTTTTGCCAATTTTCATGGAAGGGCGTCGACTGATGTACTTTGTGTTTATGACTTGTCTGAAATGATTCATTATGTAAATGCAAAAAGTGCCCTTAGTCAGACAGACATGTAGATCCCTCCTCCACCTGGCTCATCATTGGTCCGATGTTCTCTCATATCTTCACCTTCTTTCTGAGGCAGGTAATAGCAGATGTCATCAGCAACAGTTTCTCTTAACTCCCCATTCTCAACATCTTTAGTCCAGACAGCATAGCTGCCCCTCTGCTTCCAGTTGTCGGGACTCAGAGCTAGTGTTAGCATTCGCTTTTCTAATCCTGCACTGCTGGAGTGAGATTCATTTAATTTCTTTTTCTTGTGTTCGTTAGAGTTTGATAGTGGGGGATTGCGTTCACTGAAGTAACTGCTTCACTAATAAGCTGGCGTTACCTGGCGCCAAAGACCAACCAGTTGGAGAAGGCCAGTTCAGCAACCTGCTTTTTACCAACTGATGTCAGGCTTGGGCTTTTTGCTGTCATTCAGAAAGAAGAAATCATGCCAATATTCTTGCTACATGCATTTAGTCTGTAATCCATCTTGTATTACCAGAATAATCTGAGAGCAAGTCTCAAAGATGAGAAAAATATTTTAAAAAGATAAGAGAATGTCTGCTATTCCCAGCACAATGTTTGATTGTCATATGATATTCATTATGAATAAAGTATGATAATGGAATGGGAATTGGAGAAAGGGTCATATTTGGCTGGACATGGTGCAGGGATTGAAGCCGATGTTGATGTCTCCCGTCCAGCAGTTCTTTTTCTTGCAGGGACTAAATATAGTAATACTCAGATCTCATTGGGCTAGAGTGTAGACCAAATACACTTGGTGTAGGGGGATCCTGGCCAGACCCCTTTGAAGTGCCACTGCAACATGGTAGCCGAGCTAAAAATATGGCTAGCAAGTCACTGCTGGCTGACCACCTTTGGCTGTGTGAGCTGTATAGCTATATTACAGTGTTATCTTAGAAACCACACTGGCTGTAACAATGGATACAGCTGTGCCTTCTTCCCTTGATTCACAAGCTTTCTGCTATTTTTCCATTTCCTGTGCAGTTTTATGAAGTTTTCAAGGAGAGTTGTTCAGTGTGCTTCTTCACTGATTCATTGACAAGTCGACAAGCTAAACAACTGAGTTGGCGGCCTGTTTGTCACGTGGCCTTTGGTGTGTAGGTCGTAGCTGCTCCTTTAGAGTGTCTCGGATTCTTTTTCAGTTATTACCAATATTAGATAGGAGAAGATTCATGTTACAACTGTGACTTTTTTAGTATTGTACTTCTTGTTAAAGCATAACAGAGGTTGCAAATAAATGCTTTGTTTTCATTATTTATTTTCCTGCATAAAAAGTCAGAAAATGTATTAACATGGCCTTTATGCCATTTACCAGGATTCACATTCTCAAAACAAAATCAATGCTGGTGTCTCTTTGATTGCCTCCCTTCACAGGAGTATAATCCTAAATAAAGCAGTCCATAATTTATTCCACTCTCCAAACACTGGCCTCAGGGAGATGTTTCTCCACAGCATAAACCACTTTCAGAAAGCCAAAGTTAGATTACTGCATCCAGCCCCTTTTAAGTCAACTTTATGAAAAGTGAATGTGAAACCTTGGCAGTAAACAACTTATGAAGTAGACTGATGTTTTGAGCAGGATTAAAATGAGTTTGTTGAGGTCTATGAAGAGGCAGAGTGGAGGACAAGCAGCCCCCCAGGACACGTCTGTTTGATTGGGATTGATTCTGGTGAAACAAAGGACGACCTGCAAGTAACCCACTGAGTTTCAGATGGACACATCAGCAGTTTGTTTTCTTGCAGGACACTAACGGTGGAAACTCTTCACATCACTGCACCCTGTTCATGTCTGGAACAGTGATGTCACAGTGGAAGTTTGTTTAGTTAACTCTACCTGCTGTTTGGGTATGACTGTTAGCTATTTTGGCTTATTGATAGTGCTGTAACCTGACCCACCCAAGAGTTCAATAAAGCCAGCAGAAGAGTCAGGGAGATGTCAGTTAAACTTAGACTGTGTCCAAAATCACTCCCTCCCTTTCTTTTATTCACTGCTTCCTATAAGATAGATGAGGCCTTTTCAAATTTCAGACCAAATGGCAAGTCAGTCCAGACCCAGTCCATAACTCTGTAACTTAGCTGGCGGCTTGTGGACCACATCCGTCCAGCATTCAGAAAATCTGCTCATCTGAGGTTACTCAAGTCTGTCCTGAGAGTGATCATTGTTAAGCTTGCCACCCCCTCAAGACCAAAAAAGTCTGTATATCTTAGTTCAGTAGTTCTACAGAATTGGATTATTCTCCAACTCCTCCAACATCCTCTCTACTCCGTGGACCCACAATCAAACCACATTACAACCAAAAAAGTCCCTATTTTCTAGTTCAGTATCTAGTCATCATTTTGGATTTTAGGTGGCTTTTACGAGTCTGTTCATACTAATATAGACTAGCATTAATTCTGTAAAGTGAAAATATTAAACAAGAATAGGCTAAAAAGGCTTAAATAAATTATTATTATTTTATTTGCAAGTCTGACCTTCACAGTGTCTGCTTAGAGACATTCTGGCCTTGGACAAATGCTGGTCTCATCACATCAATAGATGTGACGTTAATTCATTGATTCGTTGGTGTTTCCTCACTTCAAAGTGGCAAGTGTGGGATAGCATTTCCTCAGTTTTCCTCAGTTTTCAGTTTTTCTTAATTCCTCAGTGTTTTTAAATTTGTGTGTGTGTATATGAGTGTGTGTGTGTGTGTGTGTGTGTGTGTGTGTGTGTGTGTGTGTGTGTGCGTGCGTACGTACGTACATATGTGTGGGAGAAGGGGGGATATCTCTTGTGTCTTTTATTTGTTGTATTGCTTTTATGTAAAGCACTTTGGGCTGCTCCTTTGTATGAAAAGTGCTCTATAAATAAAGTTTGATTGATTGATTGATTGATTGATTGATTTTGTTGCTGCCAATCATTCTGGACCCCTGACCTTGAATAAAAATCAGATGTGCACCTTTCAGTTTGTAATAGACTTTTAATAGTTTACTCAATAGTGAGCAGTGAATTGATATTTCGGATGCTTGCTAATCAATAATTTGTTTTTGCATCATCACTGACAGATCCAGCATCTATGAAATAGAGAGCATTGCATTGTGGGATTGTTAGCAGAGTGTACTTGCCATTGACACCACTTTCTTGGTTCTGTTGTGGAATTTTTGAGGGCACTGTAGTGAAAACATTTAATCAGAAAGTGGACACTCAAATAAAATGGTAGATAGTCAGCAGGAAGCAGCTTTTGTCTGCAGACAGACCTGGATGAGGTCTGATGGAGTATGGGCTCAGGGCCTTTAAGGACAATCAAACTTGAAACTATAAAGCTCAAATAGTGTTCTTCTTCTGACCTGAATGAAACAGTCCATTTTGTCTGAAGTAAATAAATCTATCTTATTAATAATAATAATAATAATAATAATAATATTAATATTAATAAATCTGACTTCATGCATTATTCTCATGAAGTTCTAACTTATTACGTGTAATGTATTAAAATGATCCATTTACTGACAAACACTGAAGGTAACAGACCCAAATATTTTAAGCATTTCAATAATGTGAGACAGCGTGGGTGCGGGTTAAAGGAGTAGTCGTGCATCATGAGAAATCTATTTGCTTACTTGAGCAGACTGAGATTAAATGATTGATGTCCCTGAAGTATGGAGCCGGAGCCAGGAGGTGATTGGCTTAGCTCTGCATGAAGACAGTAACGAGGTAAAAACAGTTGCCCTGCTCTGTCCAAAGATTCCAAAATATGCCGACCAAACTTTGTAAAGCTCACAGGTTCACACTTTGCATCGATTTCTCTCGTTTGAACTTCAGACAGAGCAAGGTGAGCTTTGTCTCGTTATGCTAAACTAAGCCACTGAAATTGCAAATTTATTTCCCCAAATGTCAAACGATTGTCCTGGATAATATTATGAACCACAGATCCAACCAAAAATGGTTAAAATGCTCGTCTGATTTGCCTTCATTTGTGTAGGCCTGAAGGAAGGTTTTGCTCCTACCACACACACACAGTTTTCCAGATGCTCATGTGCACGCGTGCGCGCGCGCGCACACACACACACACGCACGCACGCACACACACACACTTTTTAAATGAATCTCATGCACTGAGCTGTGGAATTGTGTTGGAAGGTAGATTATTCATGGGGAATCGACTACAATTTCACGGCTTTCTGGAAATAATTAGCGTGACATTTATTCAGGCTTTGTAATTGGTTAAGACTCCAGACCCTCACCTCTAATAAAGTTGTCATTGAACCTTTAATGCTGCTCGCTCCCATGACAGCAGGGGGATATTGCAGCCTGGTGCAGGGCGGTCGAATCATTTGGAAGAGGATAATGCAGTCAGGTTTATGGTGCGTGTTTGGTGTGTGTGTGTGTGTGCGTGCGTGCGTGCGTGCGTGCGTGCGTGTGTGTGTGTGTTGAGTAGTTTAGTAAAATGTGGTCCATTCTTTGTCCAAGTCCAAATGAAACCTGCCCATCATGAGGTGATGAGACAATCTCAAAGATTTTTAAAGAGTCCTAGCTCAGCTAATCTAAAAGCATTCATTTGCAAGACTTTTACTTTAGTTAGTTATTAGAGGTTATTAGAACCAATCATCCGGCCTTCTTCCTCAACACTCAACACTCTCCTCTTTTCGACTTTTCTCATTCCTCTTCATCACGTTTGTTAAATTTTGTGTCGTTTCTTGTTGCGCTAAAGCACAAAGGTTACTCTTTGCTCATTTTTCTGGGCACTTTCGTTTGGCCTTCCTCACACACTCCACTCACAAATCTCCCTAAATGTTGAAAAGGTTTCTGACTTCACTATGATAGTGGTTTCACCAAAACTTCCAGTGTGGATATTGTCCTCCTCAATACAGATCTTCAGCTTTTTACAAAAGAACAAAGAACTAAAACAGAAACTATCAACAAAAGTTATTCAATACTTTCTGTTTCTCAAAAAGTGAAAACAATGTATCACAGATTAACTATCAAATAAAAAAAGAAGAATAAATACATAAACAATTAAAATAATTATTAAAATAAATAATATTAAATTAAGCAAGTTCACGAAATTAGCAAAACAAGTAAAAACTTCTGTGTCCTTACTCCTGATCCTGATATGTGCTCTAGCAAACATGAAAACACAATAATATAAAGTCTGCAAATGATTCGGTTGTCTGACTGCTACAGTTACCTTCTTGTAAAGGTCTTGGTAAAGTAGCTGATGACTCCTGGTGTGATCAGTCCTTTTCAACTAAAAGGAAAAGGAAGAAAATATTTTATTCGATCTTCACACTGCAGCCCATTAAGTCATAGCTGTTGAAATTCCTGCCAAAGTACAAGTACAAGTATACTTTCACATCATTTCTATACAAAAACAGTATGTCGGCATCTGTATGAAAGAACAACATCATGTTGACTTTCTGAAAAGAGTTAATAATAGTTAAGGTTTTTTCTCTACAGCAAGAATGCTTAGATTGTTCCATGGAAAAGTAAGCTTTATTCCAATGCCTGGTACTTTTATTATAGGTGAGCTTCAGCTACTCCCACCTTGCCAAATTATCAGCATTGACAAGACGGAAAGAATCCCATATGCTGTTGTACATAGTTGTTGTTGAACATCAGTCACAATGCTCATTAATAAATCAACTCATTCTTCATTCACTGTTTGTTTTAGAACAAAAACTAAATGTTACTGTCCTGTGCTCGACACATGACAAACGCCTTGATGTTTATCCACTTTCATCTTAATTAATCTTGACTTTGACAGAGTGTCTGTTAGCTATATTGTTACAAAAGCCTCCTATGTGTGTGTGTGTGTGTGTGTGTGTGTGTGTGTGTGTGTGTGTGTGTGTGTGTGTGTGTGTGTTTTCAGGTTGCTGTGACATTTGCAGTGGGGTCAGAGGTCGGCCTACAGAGCAGCAGTGACTTCAGTCAGATGGGGAAACCTTTCTTAATGGGCACGGTGGCTCTGGGTGAGAATCAGCTTTGTATGGTATTGCTCACTGTCTTCTTTGTGTCTACATCTTTTGACCTTTCTGGCCCTCTGAATTTCTTTCATTTTTTCCTGTCTGTGCTCCCTCTTCATCCTTCATCCTGTCCTGCTGAAGGCCCTTGATGGATGATATTCCCTACCCACCTCTCATTAGACTTACCAAACAGATTTGGAAAACTAACTTGCCACAACAAATTGGCCAAAACACACTGCACCATTTGAAACCACAAATCAGTGACTGATTTTGTGGGTGTGTCATCAGATTTGCACAAAAGCTGGCCACTCGGGCGAAGCCAAATGATCCTAGAGAAGGATTTTTGGTTGGCGTCCAGGATGTTTCTGGCAAACTATGAGATGACTCAGCAAGGTAAATCAGGGCTTGAATCACACTTTGACCAGCAGGTGAGGAGAACTGCTGACCCTGACTGGGGATATTGTTGACTGGTGGAAAGAGCAATTTGAGGATGGGAGTTTGTGCATTCAGGTGTATGAAGGCCATTGCTGGGAGGCACCTGGTCCTAGAAAAATTGGAGCAGGAGCTGTGTCTTGTCTCTGATTCTGTTTGTGATTTTTGTGGATGTCAAGGTGCACCTCGGCTTAGGAGAATGTCTGGATTGGGGACCTCTGCATTCTTTCTCTACTCTTTGCAGATGATATGGTTCTGTTTGCTTCATCAGACCGTGAGCTTCAGCACACACTTGGGTGGTTTGTAGCTGAATGGGAAGCGGTAGGGTCAGTACCTCCAAGTCTGAGGCCACTGGTCTCTGCTGGAATATGGTGGATTGCTCCCTGGGTTGTCAGTGAGTTGCTCCCCGAAATGAGTTCAAGTTCCTGTTCACAAGCAAGGGTAAAATAGAGAGTGAGAAACAGGCAGATTGGTGGGGCGTCAGCTGTTATGCAGGTGTTGCTGGATTGGTGAGGAAGGAACTGAGATGGAGGGCATAGCTTTCAACTTACAAGTTGATCTGCGCTCCAGCCGTCACCTATGATCATGCTCTTTGGGTAGAAATTGAATGACTGAGATCATGGCTGCAGGTGGCCAAAATGAGTTTCCTCTGTAGTGTGACTGGGCTCACCCTTAGAGGTTGGACAGTTTAGACATGTGGAGTGAGCTTAGTGTAGAGATACTGCTCCTTTGTGTCGAATGGAGCCAGTTGAGGTGGTTTCAGCCATCTAATCAGGATGCTTCCTGGTGGCCTTCCTTTGAAGGTTTTCTGGGTATGTCCATCTGGTTAGAGCCCCAGGGGTAGACCCAAAACAATGCTGGAGAGAGGAACCTCTGTACTACCTTGCTTAACGTACAGTCACTGCAACAGATAAGCCCAGATAAGCAGCAGAAATGAATGGACTGATCAGAAGCTGGTTTGAAGTCACTGCAGCACATCAGCTGTGGCAGCATAACGAGTTATTGCTCTGTTTCAATAGCATTTCTGTGACAGCTCTGACTGTGCTTCTTACCAGATTTCATTCCTTCAGAGGGCCATTTGAACAAACTCCCAGCTAAGACTGCTGCTTGCAGTTTGCCTTTGCTAGTTGTGTGAAACAGTATACAGAACAACTTTAAAAGTTTTTCTCCTGATTAAGGTTATGTTTACACAAAGTTGTATTCTGCTCAGGATTTAGTAACCTCCCCAACATTATTCAGGCTATGCTGGGCCACAGAGCTAATAGAATGCTTTTAGGTTGGTTTCCACCTCTTTGAAGGAGGGTTGGACGAATTTCAGTATTATTTTATTTATTTATTTTTAGTTTTTTCAGTTTATTCTGTTCATTCTCCAGCCAAGTTAGGGTGCAATATTATTTTTCATGCACTCTGTCATAGTCACAGACATGTTTGTTTCTGACATGGAGAACAGTGATGACACATGGGTATGCTTACACAGAGTGAAAAAAAAAATGTGTACAACATCAAAAGATACACAAATTGCATATCTGATGATGTACCCCATGAAAGAAGGTTGTAAAAACATTTTCTTGGATAGTTTTTTGTCTGCATGCAGTTAAAAAAATGACAAATATTACACATTTTGTGAGACTGACCCGCTATTTTGTTTTTGTGTCAATAGGAGGGATTGTAAACGTGATGCCTTTGCTCTTCTCACAGATCTCACACAACAAAACACAGGTAAATCTAGTCCTCTTCTATATTCTGCACTGCCTGCTGATCTGTAGACTCAATGTGCTGAATTCAAAAATAGCTTATGAGACAACGTGTTGTTATTCTTCTGCATTAGTACACTGTGAAAGATAGACTGCAACATGTGGGGATCAAAGGCTAAAGGGGTGTGATGATCCCTCTCAGCCATCTTGTAACACCAGAAAGGCTTGCAAATATTGAACAGGTCCAGCTGAGCATCTTAGTGACAGCACTGTGGCTGTACTTGGCAGCTCCTGGTGTTACTTTGTAGTACTCTAGGACAGTGGTTCCCAAACTTTTCACAGCCATATACCCCTTCAGACATTTGACTTCCAGCCATGTACCCCCTACCCACTCACACACAAAAAAACTGTCTGTAAGCCCCCCCACCACCCACACACAGCATGTCACATCAAATAAATGATTTCTATTATATTTCTTTTATTTCTCACCACATTTTACCAGCATTTTCAGTGAGCACCAGACACCAGTTATTGTTTTTTTGTTTTTTGTGAAACAAAAAAACAAAAAAACTCACCACGTGCAGCTTTAATGAGAATGGTGTGCTTGAGAGGACGCACATAACTCTGCAATGTTTGGCTGAATTTGAGAAAGTGGCAGTCTTAAATCGTTCTCCACACAAAGTCCCGCTCTGTATTTTGTTTTCATACTTGTCAGAGTTGAGAATCCACTCTCACTCAAGTGCGTGGTGGCAAAGGGCATCAAAGTCCTAACAGCGCATTTGGCCAGCGCAGGCTGTTCTGTGCGCAGTCCGATCCAGAAATCTGGCAGTGGCTTCTGATTAAATTCCATTTTCAGGGATCCATCGGTTGTGATTTCAATGAGGCTCTCCTGTCCATGTTGACAAAGAAGCAGGCACAGCTGTAAATGGATGACGTATCTAACCGTCTGATGTCTGCCCTCTTCATGCCCAGAAGCCATCATAATGGTCAATGTAAAGTAGAACGTGAATGAATTACCATGTTAATTAGCCATGTGCGCACTTGTGTATGTGGAGGAGATGCGAACCCCGGACGAAAATGGAAGGAAGGGGAGGAAAAAGCGGGTAGAATTTGAGTTCGTTTTCTCTTTCTTTTTTTCAGTTGATGCACTTTTTAAAAAAAATATGCACTAAAATTTCATGTTTTTATGAACTTCTCATGCTCAAAAGTAGGTAAGGCTGGAGCCCTATACCAGCCCTCCCAGTTCCGCAGCCCATGAATTCACCAACTTTTTTTTTTTTTTTTGACGTACCCCCTACATCACTTCCTGTACCCCTGGGCACCCCACTTTGGGAACCACTGCTCTAGGAGTACTACAAATGCTTGTATATTTTGTAAAGCTATTACCTGCATGGGTATTATTTGAAATATACACTGATGTGGTACCTTGAATACAACACTTGGTATTGAATTTGAGTACTACATGCTTTTCAAGACCCCATTTGGTCAGCACTGCTGGTTTCCGTTGGCCATGTCTCTCCATTCCTGCCAGACGCCTAACCCTGTCTACCGGCTGGGTCAGTCTTTATTGGGCTGGTCAGAAGTGCTGCTGGTCAGGGCAGCTCTCTCCCTCGCACATAGTCAAGTTTCTGTTGGACAGGCTCCATCTGCTAATGTCATTTGAGTGGGAGTGGGTGGTACCAATTCTTCAGTTAGGTACCGTCAAACCATTGCAGAAGAATGGGGAACAAGACAGCACATAAGACTGTGTGAATAGAAATGCACTGACTGCTTCAATACAAACAAGTACCCAGTATATGTCACCCTGCCTCACTGTCACCAACTTAAAGCCTGCTGCTGCATTTTTGTAACGTCTTTGTCAGAAAAACGTACTGTGATTCACCTCTGACATGGCTAGAAGACTGCAAAATATATCATTATTACTAACATGTTTTGTATGTTTTGAGGATACTATCACCAAAGTGTCTTTAAAGAGGGATCTTTTGCATTAAACAGGTATTTTGCATGAAACATACATGCAAAGACAAGGTCAGACCCACCAAGTGTAGTGGCTGAGAGCAGTGTGTCACTGTCACTGACATACGTCAAAGAGTTCTGCTCAGCATTGTTCAGTTGTGTAAGTGTACAAATTACTGGTTATACATAGAGGAAGCAGCAAATTGAAGTTTGAATTTTATGTGCTGCCAAGGCTGTGTAATTTGTCATTATTAATGGTGATCGAGTTTCGCTGGTATTGTGTCACAATGAAGTGTTATCGTTTTCCAGATTTCTGCTGTAACTCAATACAGGACATTGTTGGTCACCCTGTACTGTATTTTCTTCATATCCAGATCCTGTGGTTTCGGAGAGCAGTGCTTGGAGGTCTGACAACCTGCACTGTGCTCAACATCCTCTGGTAAGCTCATCATTCTCTTAATGTCCTTGGGCCTCATTTATAAAACTTGCTTACGCACAAAACGGGGCTTGAAAGTTGCGTACGTAACTTCCTACGCAAATGTTGTGATTTATAAAAATAAACTTGCGTGAGAAGCGTGAGAATGTGCGCACCGGTACGCCAACTTTGCTGCTTGCGTACGAACATTTTGGACACAGGGGGAACTGGCGGTGCAGATGGTGAGTTGGTGAATTGAAGCCAGATTGATCTCATACATTTAATGTCATCACATATCAGACTTATGGACCCGCGTAATCATAAACACCCAAGTCTGCAGTGTTATAGATGTGTGCCGTTAGGTCTACTACTGTATGCACAATGTTCATATATCATACTTCCATCTTCAAATGATACAGAGCGGTGGATGGCACTGATGGATTAGTATTAATTGTGACGAGGTGTGTAACAATCATTCAATTTGCTGAGTAAGCATATAAATAGTGCGGTGACACTCGTGTGTAATGCTGCACAATAGATGCACTGGCACTGCTGGAAGATCACGCAAACGGTAGGATCAGGATGGAGAGAAGTTTTAGGGACCACGGAGATTTCCTGGCCCATGATGACGACTGGCTAATAAGCCGATTTAGATTCCCTAGAAAGGAGCTTTTGGATCTATATGCTGAACTGGGCCCAGTGTTAGATAGACCCACCCGCCGGAACAGCACCATCCCGTACCAAGGATCGGGGCTATCTTGGTGTCCAGCGGTGTGGGCTCGGGTGCGTCCTTGCCCCCACCAGTAGTAGATGCGCTTCGACGGTGCCATGCCACTTTCTTCTTGGCCTCCACCTTCACATCCGACCACTTCTTTTTAATTTCTGCCACAGAACGCTCTGTGGCACTGTAACTGTTCACTGCAGTAACGACATGCTGCCACTCATTTTTTTGTTATTATTTTATTCGTGACGCCACTACTTGGACCACCAAACAAAATATCCTTTCTGGCCTTCACCTCACCCACAAGCACCTCGATTTCAGTCTCCAGAAAATTTCTTTTTCTTTTCTCTGCCATGATCGTATATGTAAAATGCCATTGATCAGCAGGCATATTAATATGCAAAGACATTCATGAGGTACTTTGCATTGACCATTCATGGTAAAATGTGGGTGTGTCGGGGGCAGGATGTGAGGTGAATCCACCTGCGCAATCTTCCAGGTGGAGTGTGATTTATAAAGGGAAGATTGCGTGCAGGTTTGAGTACGCACAGTTTTATAAATCCAAATATTTTTTGGCGTACGCCATTTTCAGCTTTTGGGCGTACGCACGCTTTTAGTATAGATTCTACGCAATGTTTTATAAATGAGGCCCCTGCCCTTTAGATTCTTTACTTATAAATAACCTCCACATAATTCATAGTTATGAGCATATACATCTTCAGAGTCATGTTTTTTTCAGCCATGTTCTATTGCAAGAAAGAAAAGCTTCTCTGACCGTACTAGCAAAAATGAAAAAACATCATAACAAAGTAAATTTGGGCCAACCCACCCAAGCCAAAACACCAAGAAGACATTATTTTATGCAAAATACCACTTCCAGTTCCTATGAATCTACTCCTGTACCATGGAAGCGACTTTTTCCCCAGCAGAGCACCACAGGACACTGGGCTATTTCTGTGAATGACTGCCACAACCTCTCTGCGTTCAGAGGGTCAGCTATTATGGAGGCAGCAAAATCAGGGGGTTGGCTTTGTTTTAGGCACAGTAACCGTTGGGTTTAAACTTCTGTGTGTGCTTGCCATCATAAGAAGGTTTGGATTGTTTAATGTGTTGAAATCATAGTAAGGAAAAAAAAAAGTCTTTGGGGAACAGCAATAGGTGGGTTGTCAAAATAAGGTTTTATTGGATCATTCTATATGCAATAGGAGTCTTGTGTACATTGTGCAATGCAGTAACAATAGGGTTGTGTGTGACATGTCCTTGTGTGTTAAAAGCAGAGAAGACAGCAGGCTGTTATTATCTGTCGATAGCAGATGTGAAACTGCTTAGTTGGGATTAAGGCTGAAGGCTGTCATGCCTAGAAAGTGTGATCGGGTTCCAAAAGTGAAATTTAGGCTTGATTTGGAGATTCAGAAAGTTCAACTTGGGCGGCACGGTGGGGCAGCAGGTAGTATGCGTCCCTCACAGCAAGAAGGTCGCCGGTTCGATCCCTGGGCGGGGCTTCTCTATGTGAAGTTTGCATGTTCTTCCCGTGCATGTGTGGGTTCTCTCCGGGCACTCCGGCTTCCTCCCACAGACCAAAAACATGCTCATTAGGTTAATTGATGACTCTTAATTGTCCGTAGGTGTGAGTGTGAGCGTGAATGGTTGTATGTCTTTGTATGTTGCCCTGCAATCAACTGGTGACCGGTTCAGAGTGTACCCCGCCTTCCGCCCAATGACAGCTGGGATAGGCTCCAGCCCTCCCACAACCCCGAAAGGGATGGTCGGGTATACAGACAATGGATGGATGGAGAAAGTTCAACTTTTGAAATGTGATAGACCATGATTGACATTTAACATTGTGGCCAGATGATCACATGTGACCACACTGCTGGGCCATCTGTGAGAGAGAAATCAATATTAGCAGGACCCTCTGAGGCTTGAGGACAGCAGCTGTTAATGACAGCCATGGTAGAGCTAATCTGGTCTAGAGACAAAGGAGACTATCTTGACATAACAACCAGCGGCAGAAGACGCCAGATGCACCAGAGAGCACAAACTGTCCACAATGTCTTGAAATATATTTTGCAGCTAAGAACCTAAGACAGGTGTCTTTGGGTGGGATAATTCACCTGCCCTCAACATGGAAATCAGCATTAGTTGTTTGGAGTCAGACTGCACTCTCATGGGTATTTAAACCTCACTCTCTGGCCACATGCACACAGCAAATCTGTAGACAAGATAAATTGGCTGCATTTAGTATTTTAATGACAAAGAAAAATTCAGCTCTACCAGAGTATTGAGAGAACAGCATTAGCTTTGTTTGTAGATATGTGTATCTGTGTGTTTGTTTCAAGTCAAATGCTATCAGCACCCAGGTGTCATGTGGAGTTCCTCTCAGACATTGAAAACAGTTGTATAATGTTTTGTGTGGTGCTGGAGATGCTTCGTCAAGTTGGAGGAGTGTAGGCAGGCAAGGTCTACAGAAAATATGCTATGTAGTTGCATTGTGGGGTGTAGGATAGGTATTGTGTTTTTGAAGTCTGACCCTGAAGTAGGTACTACTGTAAAAGTCAGGATATCTCAGCCTCTGCTACTTTGTGTGATTTTGACCATTCTTAGTCTATGGCAAACCTCACGACACACACAGCTTTGCGCTGCGATTTTACTCCAAATGCCAGGTCCTTGAAATATGACTTACTATCAAAGGCAATAATATCTGTCTTGGCTCAGATCTTCAGCCTCTCTGAATTCATGCTGTGCACCTTGTTTCTATCAATTTTTGAAAAAAATGTGAAAATTTTGGATATTGCCAAAAGGTCAAAATGTAAGCAGAAGCCCATCTTAAACTGAAGAAAGGCTCTGGTGCACTGCTGCATGAAAGACTTTGTACACCTTTGACAAATTTCACTGAGCTATACCCAACAATTGGCTGTATCTGACCTTTGGTGTACTTTACTGATCAGCTTCTGGCAAAACAACTTACAGCCGCTCCACGCAATAAGTCTTTCTCCTCTGGGATATTTCTCTGAGATTTATGAGCTTCAGGCTGCATTTTTGTCTTTTGTGTCCAACCTACACACCAGATTCTGAAAGCAGTGTTCCATGGCAAAGCAATGCTCTATAAAGGGATATTTTTTTCACAGGGGAGCTCCATTTATCGATTCACGATAACATTTCAGTGATTTCAGTGCTCTGTAAACAAGCTTTACTTTCTCTAACCACACTTACACAGCCCTTTGGTCAAAATATGCACTGCAAAAACCTAAATTATGCTTTTACTTTCAGTTCAGTAAATGCATTGTTCGATGAGCCTTAAACTAAGTGTTCTATTGACATCCACTAAGAGGTCTTTCTGTGTTTAACTTTTCATTATATGAAATGAAATCATCAAATGAAAGGTTGATCATGGTGTACTGTATCCACTTTTAGTTAGTCACTGTAAAGAATCACCTTTCCAACCCGAGTTCTTTGAAGAGTCATGGTAGATTTAAGGGGTTAATGTGAACCCTGTTGTCAGGCATTTTGGACCAGACTGGCCCACCACATTCGATAACGCACACCTTTTCGGTCTTTTCAGCCTCTTGAATGTGTATACCAACTGTGCAACTCTTTAAAACCACGTACCTTAAGCCAGGCAATGAGTTAACAGGAATCAGTGAGAGTGGACACATTAAATACTTCCAAAAAGTGTAATTTATTAACACTACCACCACTACCACCACTCCATCACAGTAATGGATCTTTAATTAGATGGTCAGTCCATCCCTGCCTGTTGTAGATACCCACGTTGTAGGTTTTGATTTTTAGTTCAGTGTCAGATTTCACCTGTTGATAACACCACAACAACACGAAGCAGGTGCATCATGTGTTATTGTATCATGCTTTAACTACATTCCCCGTAGTGTGTCTACATTCTTTCGTTGACTCGATGGTGGGAAGGGCAGTCGTGTTTTCAGTGTTTTTTCACCCTCTACTGTAGGTCCCTGTCTGGTATGCTTCTTCTGTGTGGGGCCATATCGTATCTGCCATGTTTTTGAGATTGGCTGCCACTGTCATATCCTCTTGGTGCCATCAGTGTCATGTAATTGTACTTTCCTGCTTGGTTTTGGGTTTTCCATTTCTGATATTACGAGATTTCTGATATTGAATGGAATTATTGTGATGTTTCTTTTTTGCCATGAACAAAAGTAACCACAACCAATGGTTGCCATGGCAATGACCTGACAAAGTAGTCATTACTTCTTCAAGGTTCCAGCATCAGCTATTTTATAAAGATGCACAAATGAACTTCTAAATGTCTGAACCAGAAAAACCTCATGGTGACCTCCTTTTTGATGGTGTCATTCACTGTTGGTGTCTCTGACTATTCCTGAAGGTATCCTCGATAAAGAACACAATTGTGCTCATGTGTTGTGCAGCTGTCCAGTTCAGTAACTTCTCTTGGGCTGTTTCTACAGCCATGGAAAGAGTCACCTGAGCATCATTACCCCCTTTCTCTGTGCTTTTTTGCCTGAAGCCTCTGACTCCGACTTTCAAGCTGAAAGAGAAGTGAGCAAGTCCACAAACCTTTTGGCTAGGCATCCATTCCTGACCAGCTGTGGTCAGCCAAGCAAACATCAGACTTCAAGAACAGTAAAAAAGGTTATTTCAGCTTTCTGGTAAGAGACATTTCTCTCGCTGCATAGTCCTCATGCTTCTTCCCAGCAAATATCCTTCCCACTGAGGAAGTAAGGCTAGCTGCCATATCACTCTGTCCTTCTATGCAAAGCAAGAGAAGCCCAATTCTACTATATATGTTGTGGTTTACTCCTCTTATGTACAGATCCATTCATGTGATTCAGAAGTTGTGCCTCGACTCATGGTCACAGATTGCATGTAACACAATGAATACGTGTTATAATTGCATTTCTATTAACATCAGCAGAACCCAGTGATTCTGCTACCCTGCTACTGCACTACACTTCAATGGATGCGGTAATTAGTGCACACTCTCATTTCTGTGGCTTATATTTTTAGACTTGTATTGGGTTGGTTGACAGAGTGTGCAGTAAGGAGTCATTATGCATGACTGTCCAAATGGAGGACTTCTCAGACCATCGAGCATTGTTTGAAACCTCCTCTCCCAAAAAACTTTCTGACATCTGAACTGAGGCTTCATCTGACAGATACGACAGACACTTCCTGCAGCAGTTGGTCAGGTATTCAGAGGACGGTAGGCAAGGTTTGAACGTCACACTCACACCCTACTACTTCCATCACTTTTATTGTGTACAAACAGTTGCAAAAACCATGAAGTCTTCAAGGAGAGCTTCTCCTGAACTGTGCACAGTGTCCTCATTTTAACTAGTTTGGTGTCTCCCTGATTTCTGACAACAGGGTTGCCTTCCCACCTTTGAACATGGACATTTGTAACAGCTGTAAACACTTTTGCCTTCAGACACTGATATTACATGTTCTACAAACGTTCTTTTCAAAGATACCCCGGCCTTCAACATTTACAATGTTGTAGATTTTTAAGGGTTGCAGGTTCAACCCAGAGTCATTTTAGTTGTAAACGACTGTTATTACACACTTCAGAACATTGTGCACGAGGTGTCTCAGCAGTGTTTTTAAGTCACCTATCTCACACATCTGTGCCGAAGTGCAATGAGATCTGGTTAAATAGTTGCCACAGACTTCGAGGAATATGATGTTTTCAAGAACCTGTTTACAACTGATAAACAGAAAAGCTTCAGTCATTCATTCAAAGACATTGCTTTCTTTCAATCACACATCTTTCCACTGGCTCCCCTTTTTGCAGACTGAGTATGAACATTTAAATATTACCTAAAAGCTCAAAACTATGATGGAGTAACTAAACTCAAAAGTTAATGTAATGCATTCGAATTTACGGTCTTTGTTTTTCAAAAGGCTTGAAGTCTGGCATAGTTTGTCTCTCTAAGTTGACTGAAATAGTCATGGCTTACGCTGCACAGATGCAAATCTTCTCTCGCGCCTTGCTTTCTCTCACCTCTCTCTCTCTATCTCTTATCACACTACTTCTTTTTGGGGTCCTGTTCCCGCTTGACGTCCTGGTAAGCAATTTCCTCTGCCTCCATTTTTTAGACCATAATTTTGATTGATAATTATCGTTGAGGACATAATTCTGTTGAGCCACCCACAGAGTGAAAGACTAGTAGAATAAAATAGAAATGGTGTGTTGTTGGGTGCATTCGAGCGTAGCCACAACAAATGAATGGATAAATCTCTCTGAGCTGCACTCTGCACTGCCGATTCAAAGAGACCAACAGCCAGTGCCGCAGAGAGAGGAGAAAACATACTTGTCCATGACTTGCTTTCACTTTCTCCCTGCAGCCTAACTTTATGGCCTTTGGTTTCAAACAAAGAACTTGTGATTCATCTTTTGTTTCCCAGCCTGCTGTTTTTGTTTTTATGAAATGAAAGACTAGCTGTACCCCAAAGGATCATCAGGCTGATTTCCACCAGACTTAAACACTCTGACAGTCCAAGGGGAAATCCCTGTTGGAGGCCTGGTTGGGACTGCTGATCAGCCATCTCTCATTATACACATAGCTGAGCTGAAAATATTAGCACATTTGACTTAGAAGTTCACAGTTCAGTCTCAGTTATATTGTTACAGTATAGTGTGGAGTAATCCATCCTTTGAGTAATCCTGTGCGAACACCTTTAAATAAGATACAACAAGCTGGTGAAATCTCTCCTTATGCACATGATTCAATGATTTAGATGAAATCATAAATTCATTCTTCTTCCTCAGAAACAATAGTTTGCAAAAACAGTCTTAACACAAGGTCCACCTAATAGTTGTTCCGGACTCTTTGATCGTATCTCAAGATCTTCCCCAACAGATGGAGTTTGCCCCATTTTCGATGTCGATGTTTAATTATGCATTTTTTCTGAGCACTTAAAAAATGCTTCCTAAAATTTGAGACCTTGGAAACAATAGTTAACACAAAAATCTAACCATACACTCCATTTAGCAGTTGAGCTTTTGATCAGTACCCGACTGGCAGTAACACAAATGCAGAAGAAGGTTGCTATGTGGTATAGATTGTGATTGTGAATGATAAGATACCTTGAGGCATGAGGATGCCTCTCGCAAAGAGGTTATGATCTATTCTGCCTTTTCCAGAATAATGTGAGGTAGTAAACCTTAGTCAGTAGTAGGTAGTACACTCTTTTTGGACCTAATTCATGAATCTGTCTTTGCAGTATCTGCTGAGACAGGCTGACATCAGATTACTTTGTTCTAACTGGTGGCACATGTGACTGTCAGTGATGCCAAATTAATATTGAACATTTAGCCCATAAAGTTTATAGTTGCTAAATCATGTTCAGGGTACTGGAGAAGTTCAGAGAAAAGCAAAATGTCTTTTTTTTTTCTTTTGAGAAAATAGACATGGCATTAAAATGTGCACCCTGACATGACAACATGTGTTCAAGCGCACAAAAAACCTGCTTTTATATTGAACATGTAGTGCAGCAGTCGCACTAATAATGGATTGTACTGTTGCTTCAGAAGAACAGATCTACATTTTGAAGTGAAATTACCAGGCAGTTGAAACTCCAATTGTTCCGAAAGTCAACTGTTGGAGAAAAAGCAGTGTTTTCAGATCTACGCCTAATTAAAAGGTTACCAGATGTACAAAGCTGCCTTGGGCTACGGGGAAAATTAGCGAACTTGACAGTATAAATGTTACCTTGCCACATTGATTTTTCCATAAAAATAGCTTGTCAGCACGCATATAACACGGCAAACATGCTAAGCTCAGTTTTTGCAGCAGGGAGTTTGCAGTCATTGCTTATTGCCAGAAATCACAATGACAGAATTTGCAATAAACCTCAGGGATCATAAATAGACAATCACTACAAACGTACAAATCCTATTGCAGACTAGTTTCATTTCATGCATGTCATCTACAAAGACAGGCACTGCTGTATACATCCAACGGTGAAAATATGGTAAATGGTGAATGGACTGTATTTATATAGCGCTTGTCTAGTCTAGTCTAGTCTTTCTAGTCCACTCAAAACGCTTTGAGTGGACAACCACTCTACCTCCAGAGCCCCAGCCGCAGCCACGATGTCATGAACATCACTTGTATTTGATGTTTGCTTGATATAATGATTAGAAATGTGATGTTTTGACAAAGTAAACTTAAGGTTGTGTAACATTGATTTTTCATGCTAATAAATCTGCAGTCTTTGATGTGAAAAGCACCACACCAGTCATTCACTGTGTTTACCTTGATTACATGATGTGCAAATGACACCAGGCTGCTATAAAATAACAGCACACACTTCTACACACACCAGACATTTCGGTTATAATTCTTGTGTTGTGCCTAATTATGAGGGAAGCATCAGATTCAGAGCTCATTAATCCGGTGCATCATTGTTTCCTTTCCAGAAGCCTTTTTTAGCAAGTTGCATTTCATGTTTTATTCTTCAAATGCATAACTGTGCAGATACTGCTGACACATCAGTTATGTTATGATGTGACCTTTTATGACGGCAGATTGAGTAGAATTAAAACTGAAATATCGTTGACTTGATGTGATCGTATAAACAGCCTCACTAACATCGTTTATTATTTATTTTTGTCACCATTGTACAAATTAATTGTAACAAAAACCACACCAAATGCCTCTGGCTACACATTTGTGGTTCTGTGTGTTCATGTCAGACCACTCTGCACCTTCTAGACAGCATTATGATTTCCATGATGAAGCATTTTCCCATTTGTTGAGCAATGTGACTGGCTGAGATTGTATTTATTAATCATCACACCATCTGATCTAAATTTCACTGCATCCAGCCCTTTTGTACTTTGCCCTGCTTGAACCAAAATAGGAAGTGCGCTTGCAGGCACCCACACAGTGCGTTCACCCAAGATCTACCTCTTTGCTCTGGTCATTGTGCTTGCACAATTGAAACAGGGCCCTCAAAACGGGTTGAAGGGTTAAAACTAATTGACATTAGAAAAAAAGGCAAGCTTGAACAGTTGAAATTGTATCCAGTATATGAGCAAACAACTTACATGGTCAAATGTAATTTTTCTGAATAGGCTTTGCAAAAGATTTCATACAATAAACCTACAGGACTATTAAGTACAGGGGCCAGCAAACACACAGCACCGAGAGAGGGTGTATGCTTAATACACAAGGAAATGATGCCAATATCAAACACAGCAAAAAGAAACTAGAACAGGAGGAAGCTGTGGTAATGGAGGGACAAAATTACCAACATGACTGAGGGGGCTGTCCAGCAGGTGGATGAAAACAGTATGACCAGCTGCAGCAGTGTTATGTTAAGAATGAAATCATCATCAAGAGTGAGACATTGTCAGTTTCTAAAGATCGCCTCATTTACAGATTGAGCATGCTTTGTGAATCAGTGCTTTGCTAGATCTAAGGTCATGCTTCGTTTCTGATTAGTATGGCTCAGTCTTGCTGATAAATGTGCAGTTAATTCATGATGGTGTCCTTGTGAGGCTTTAAAACTAATAAGTCTCTATTTCCGTGTCAGGCTTGGGGCCAAGCTCATTCTCAAAAAGGGAAGAAGGGAAGCCAGGCTTATAAGACTGCCATGTCCCCATGGTTATGCAGTCTCTTGTAAAGTTTCAGAATTTAAAAGGGTACCATGATAAAACTGAAATTGCCCTGCTTATACGTTGTAGTTCCTCCTATTATAGGAAACATAAATTAATAAATCAGTTGCCTTGCACAAATTATTTATGTTTCTGAAGAGCTAAATGTCATAATCTAGCAGTAAGCAATCCTAAATATCTTCTCAAGGATTAGTTTCACTGCTTTTTTTTTGAGGATTTTTTCAAAGACAGCCACCCTCCACCTTCCCCACCTTGTCACAGGCCCCCTGGAACATCTTCAGATTAGCTGAGCCTCATTTGGCAGTTCTTTGTTGTAAACAAGGATGGTCAGGCGAGGAAATAAACAGTCCAACATGGGTGTGAGCTGAATGAGTGACACACTACCAAAACAACACAAGCATTCCAACACCAGCTAGATGTTAAATCTCCTGTTAATATGATAAATGTTTTAGCAACCAGTTGACTGTTGACACATCCAGGAGACACAGAGCAACAGAATCATTCAACTGGAATCTTGTTTCTGGCTACCTGATGAACGAAAGTCCAATATTCTCTCTCCTTTTAGCTCTGATTTTCCCTCCACCAACTCCTGAGGGAAATATCTGGCCCTTAAGCTGCTAAATGTTCCACGGTATTCACCAGCTGTGGCTAAGGTGGTCTGTCTGCTGCTTGGTGTTTAGCAAGTAGTGTACAGTGGATTTATCAGAGCCTTTTCACCTAAACAGCTGCCTCCTGCTTATGGGAACAAGGTTCATGAGAGTGTTGAGACTGAATCAAAACTGTGAAGTTGTGTGCAACAAAACCAAAGCTTAAAGTGCTGAAACACTCAGCAGTGCTGAGAGGAAATGCAGACTTGGATGATAATTCTTTGTAAGAGTGAGCCCTTTCACATTCTACATAGTCATTATATCCATTGTTCACATTGAATAAGTGCAGCTATTGATGAGTGCAGGTGAGTGGTGATGCTGGTGAAGCAGAGTGTTCTCTCTAGTGGCCATGGCCTTGAAACAGGACAGGGCGACTCCCTCATATAAGAAATTGAAGCTTTTTTTTATACCCACCCATTGTTTTTAATCCTTGTCTTAACGCACCTTCAGAATGAATTAATCCTGCCTCTTCCACTGAAGAATTTTTGCTAAAATTAGAAATGACATCTTGAAATTTTGGGATGGCTTGTCATTACATTGGTTCCAGTGGCTCATGGTATCTTCATGTGAGCGCAGAACAGCTATTAATGCTAAAGCCACTCATGTATAAAACATCAAACCCTCTGCACTTTGATCTGACTTCAAACAGTGGCTTTTTGAAACATGCTTGGTCAAATAATTTAATACAGTACCAGGAAACTAAGTCACATTCAGGCCATCTAGTTAGCTTTTTTCCCAGTTTGTGTTGTTAAATCCTTTCCAGTTTTTTTGCCCTTTGAACCAATTAAGAAATACAAACCATTTAAGACTTCCTGGTAAGCTTAGCTTTATAGTGAGCTGAAATGTGTTACAGCTCTAGTACATCATTAGCGGCTGCTGAATATACAATATTAGACAATAAGTGTTCAAATTGTTTAAAAACCTATCCAGTGTATAGGTAGTGTAACATGAGTGGAGGTTCACTGTGTGTGCTCCAGTAAATGACTTGCTTTTATCCATATGATATGAATTCTCACCTGCCTTTGTCAAACTTCCTCTTGGTGCTTGTGTGTTTCAGGTGCTGGGCAGTGCTGGAAATTGTCCCCCAGACGTCTTTACCAGAGAGGCGGATGGCAGCTGAGACCACAGCCCAGCCCGACTCCAGTAGCCTGTCTGGTCCTCACGCCTCTGTGTCCCCTCTACTGTACTCCAACATTTCACTGGAAGAGTGAGTGTTTTGCGCCTTTCATCATAACCAACAGTCATTTGGCAGCAGGCCTGCTAGTGTTGCCCAAAAGTTATTAATGAGGTATTCTCTGTCATTACAGTGGGGCACTTTTTATAGTTGTTTCAGTTATTTGTCTAACATCAGAGGGACCACGGTTTTTCACTTGTAAGTAGCTTGGTGGACTTCTGGTAGCCTGTAATCCCTCTAGGTTAGAGGTTTCAGATAAGCATGATGGACATCCATCCATACATCCATCCATCCATCCATCCATCCATCCATCCATTTTCTATGCCGCTTATCCCTTTCGGGGCATGATGGACATGTCTGTGATATTTGCTTTAAAAGACTGATTAAATAATTAATTAATTCCAAAGGGAAATTACGAAACTTTCCTTGTTAGAAGACATTAATATGAATATGAGCCTCTATTTACCTTCCAGGTAACTGCTTTATCCGTCTTCTCCTTGTGTGCATAATAGTTTTTCGGCCTCTTCTCCTGTAGTCAGTTTGAATTACTGTTGTGAACTGCCACCACATTTTTTCCAGTGAAAGCCAAGATTTTACTGTAAATGTCTCAGTACAGTTATTTAGTGCAGATGTTCAAAGGGCATTGCTATTAGCTGATCAAATGAACCAGAGTAAAGGAGAAAATGCTCCAGAGGTCACTCTGGACACACTGTGGTTGATGAGAACAAGCCCTTGCATGATCTTGGGACCAAGCCAAACCATTGATATTGGGGCGTGCAGAACACAGCTGTAAAGCAACCAGGGATTTTTCTCAGTAGAAAATGCTAAGAACATTCTTAAAACCGATTTCCCCTCTTTTATCATTTGCATTTTCTGTCACTAGTGAGTGGGTTGACATTAGCAACAGTCCTCAGTTGAAACTCGTTGCAAAACTGTTCAACTGCTGGTTTAAAATTGAAGTTGACAGTCTCCTCTTGACCTTGTGAACAGCTCAAGGTCCACTTACTGGCTTCTTCTGGAGCTTTCAACTGTATAATGCTGACCTCATCAGCAGATGTAGTTTCCGCATTTGTCCTAGAGCGCAAAAGAAAAAATAAAATAAAATAAAATCATGATTCTGAGAACCTCCTGGCCAAAAGGGTTGAGGTCTGGCAGTCCAAGGAAATATGAAACAGGAGCTGACAAGAAGATCTCAACTCAAGGACCAATGACTCACTTGTTTAGGGATTTTAAAATTGTTGTGATGGATCAAGAGGCAAACTCAGTAATAAATAGTGTATACTATAGGTATGGATAGGGCCCAAACAAAAACCCCAAGCCTAAAAAAACCCCAAAAGGATAGCCTATCAACGCAACCATTCCAAAACTGTCTTCTGTCATCTGAGGTTGAATGACATTGTTAAATAACATCCACTGACATCAGCTTAGTGCTTAAATAATTTGGCAGGCATGGAGCCCTTTTTATGCCATTACATTGTCCGCTCCCATTCTGAGATTATAAAACAGCAGCAGATTGTCATTTCTGATACTTGGTTAGCTTTTTGTCATCAGAACTGTACAGTTTGCTATTCAGTTGATGCCAAAAGGTGACAGTGATGATACATCAGCAGAGAATTGTGTGAATGTGCACAATTAACAGCTCTTGTACTGAATATGTAATTATTTCAAAGCATCTTTGAATTGTAATAGCTCCCTGGCTCAGGCCTCCCCTTTCCATTAAATTCTCCTTCATTCCTCTGATTTGCAGAACAACCATTTTTCATTCTGATTGCTTGGCATGAATTTTTATTTCTGTGTTATTCTTCCCCCCCTACCGATCACTGCTCATTGTTCATCTCTTTAAAAGGCAGAGCTCCTGTGACCCACATGGCTAAGACAACCTCAGTGACAGGCACTCTCCTCTTCTTGCTGGGCAGAGCTGTGGCTTTCATAGACCAACATTGCCCCCTAGTGAATTATTAGAAATTCTTTTTAAAAAAGCATCTGTTTGGAGCACATGGCAACATCACTTCAAATCCCTGTCCTCTAACCCTTTTCCCCTCATCTGCTGAGTCTTTCTGAAAGCCTTTGTTCATTTAATGAAATGTTAGGATGAAGGGGGTAATAACAAAGATGAAAGTGCCTCATGTGGTCTGTCACTTGGATCAAAACAACAGGTTGCTTTTAGACACTTTGCCGTTTTCTAATCCTTGGTGAGTATTAGCCTGCACCTCAGATATAGGTGATTAGGGAGCAGTTTTACACCTGAGATGCCTCAAGAATATCTGGATGATTTTGTCTGCATGTTTCCACTTATTACACACAAACATGTGGGCTCTGTTGAATGCTATGCCTGATACTTCCCCTCTGCATGGGGGCCAGGAAAAAAATGGGTCACTTCAATGTAAATTACCATTTGAGTGTAATTCAGTTTATAAAGATTAAATAAGTTTTAAGTTTTAATTCCCTTTTTAATTGTTGAGGAGATGATCATTGCAGACAACATACCTTAAAACAATTAAAATTAATTTTACTGAAATGTAACAATTCATTATTTTTGCAGCTTGACAATTAACCTGATATCAGTGGATCTTTCCAACGGAGCCACAGGTGCTCAGTGATGCAGTACAAGAGAAACAAGACAAACGAAGGCACTAAGAAATGATAACCTTGTTTTTCCAAATGAAAATGAAAAAAATTGTTGACAGTCTCATCAGTTAGGCTCACATGATTGACAGCCAAGTTGGGCTTTGATTACATTCACATTTCTTCATTTGGTGACATTTGTCCAAAGTGGTGTTGAAATGAGGTACAGTCCAAGCCACAGTAAACAAGGAGAATAACAACACTCGGTTCAACGTGAGACAAGTGTCATAGGGCTCTCTGGTACATTAAGTTAACATATAAGCGCCAGGCAACACAGGTTATTATTATTGTTTTTTGTTTTCTTTTGTTTTTTCAGAAAGAGCGACTGAGGAATAGAGTGAGAGAGAGAGAGCGAGAGAGAGAGAGAGCATATTAAGTGAGTACTCACCAAAGAAGCAGGTCTAGAAGCAGTTTTTGAAGACAGAAAGGGATTCTGCTGACAGAATCGAGTCACTCATTCCACCACCGATGGACCTCACAAGAGAACAGTTTTGACTGAGATGTCCCTCCTCACAGTGACAGTAGCATGAGTCGTTGTTAATTTGCAAATCATAGTGAATGAGACAGCTCATAAACCTGAATGAGGAAATACAGGTAGGTGCCATGCTAGGCCACTCTGTAGATGAGCATTAGTGACTTGAACTTAATGATTGAAGCCGCAGGGAGACAGTTGAGAGTAATTAATAGTGGAGTGACATGAGCAGTCTTTGGCTGGCCGAAGGCCAGACATGCTGCACCTTTTGTTGAACATTACAGCAATGAAGACGAGAGATGCCATGCACAAATACAAGGAGATGAGTGGAACTGAGTAGGCTCACTTAGTTAGACTCAGTTTAAGTTAGTTCAGGCAAGACCACTTTAGTCGAAGTCTTTTTATTAATACAGCATACATTACATTTGGCTGTATGGCTCTGTTCTGGGACCTCCCTGCCCTTTCAAATGCTTCCGTGAAAAGCCTGAAGCGAGGAGAGCACCTCTCTGCTCTTCCATGTGCCTACATGGAACGGCAATAAGCAGGGAGAGAAGCAACAAAGACCCCCCAGGAAACAGAACAGAGCTGGCGTCAATGACACCAGAAATGACATTGATAAAGTCAGACATAGCATAAAGGTGGGGCTGGGGTGGAGGTGGGTTTTGAACGGCTTGCAGAGGAAGTAGGAAAGGGTGAGCAGGCTATGACATCTTAAATAGAGCGCGCTGAGATGTTCCAATAAGGAGCTACGCAGAGAATCACTTGAGCTGTCAGCTGATTTGGGCTGGTTGGAGACCAGCTGAGCCATCAGCCAATGAGCTTGACCTCCAGGGCATGTGTGAACTTGCGCTATGCTTCATTTGGTCATCAATCATGGTGCCTAGATTTGATGACAGAACAGCAGACTGCTTGTGAGAGTGAGGCAAAGCTGGGCTAGATACTAATGTGCTGAGCACAAGGACAAGTTGGGACGATCAGGAGTTCACTTAAAGGTGACATTTCGTCATACATTTTCAGATAGCATTGAGGCAGGCCGAGATCCACTCTGAGACAGACGCCATGTCTGGTGAGAAGGACAGACAGCTGGGTAGCAATAGTAGGAAAACTGGACCAAGGGATAATCCTTTTTGAGAGGTGTAGTGAGAAAAGTCAGGGACCAAGCGCAGATCCTTGTGGTACCCCAGTGGAAACAAAATGACAGGATTACATTTGTGTGTCACAAAAGGTTTGTTACCATCGGGCCAGGTTAACAAGCAGAATCAGAGCTCACATCCATATCAAACAGGGTCGAGAGCAAGCCAAGACCTACGCTAAAGCAAAGTGAGTACTATGAAAAGATAAAGGTTAACAGGATATGCAAGAACGTTTTTGGATATTCATTAACCTTAAAACAACATAGTTGATAGTTAATTTTTCATTTGGTAGAAATTTGTTGACATGATGAGATGATGAGTTCATAACAGACATACCAAAGTTTGGCCAGCCTGGATAAAATGTGTGCTTTTCATTTTGTTCTTAAAGACTTGCAAACACAAAGTCCGCAGGGAATGAGATAGCTTATTTCTACAAAATTTGATTCAACCGTTATTTGTTAAATTTTACGGATGAAAATATGAAATCGCAAATGTGGCATTTCCAAATGTCGGAAGTCTATCAGCACTCAGTGACACCTCCCTCGGCAGAAATGACGGCCTCTAAACATTTTTGCCACAACTCTTGTGATAGGATATTTTTTTACTCTAGCACTGTGAGGGGGATTTTAATCATCTTTTTTCTCTCAATAATTTGTGTCAAGAAGCTGTGCAAACTGTGCTTAAGTTAAATACAGTGTGTCGAAAGCAAAGAATGTGAATATTAAAATAAAAAATTCCATGATTCATCTTTTTTCTTCATTATTTATGAATGTAATTGACATCTATTTTAAAAATGGTGCCTCAGATGTTCTTTTACCACAAAATCTGTGCATTATTTGTTTCAGTCATGGCAAAAGATAACGTTGAATTTAATATGATTAGTGGAAGGCTGAGGCAGATGAAAGGAAATACTTCAGTAACTTACACACACACACACACACACACACACACACACACACAAGAAATGTGCTGCACTTTTATGAATATGTTAAAACACAAACCAAAGTAAGATGAGAACATTTCATATTATGATTTAGACTTTGACTTTCAAGCTGCAAAAAATACTTCATGGGGATGGAAACACTATTGGAACTCAAATTATCAGTACTAATAATAATCACCTTACGGCTTGGAACACAGCCAATCAAGATTGTAGTTTTTGCCATATGAATACAGCCATGGTGTTAGTTGTAGTATCATCACTGATCTTCTTCTTTTTCTTCTCTTAATGTACCTGTTTCCTTTCAAAAGGCTTTCATGTCCATTGCCATCCTCCCTCATCTGTGAATCATTGAAGGAAAAATAGGAGGTAGTCAGTGACAACTTCCAGCAACAAGGTTACACCATGAAAGCACAGCACACACTGTGAGTGTGTCCACTCCTGTGAGTGCGGTAGCCTTATCTTTGTTCATCTGGATGGATGAGGAGGATCCTTGCATGATTTCATTCACGGCATTGCTATGGATTCAGGTGTCAAGTGTGCCAGCTTGGCAGGGAGAAGTGTGCAGCAAAATGCTCTTCTCAGAGATCAAACACGCCATCAGAATACTGCAACAAGTGGAAGACTTTCCAGCCCAGGGATTCAACGTTCTCAAACTTGTCACTCAAAGGTCCACATCATATTTTTATTCAAGGTCAGAGGTCTGGAACGATTGGCGATAACAAAATAATATTTCATCAGTTAATTAAATGATCATTTGCTATCGTTCAAACAGCAGAACGTTAGCGGTCCTCTGCATTTTGTTTTTTTGTTTTTTTTTGCTGCAAGTAGCGTCCGAGGAGAAAACAAATGGCAAAGATGCTGACAGAGGAATCTAATGTATCAGTGTGTGATAAAGCCACTCTCCTTCTCATCATCACGGCTGCTCTCTTACCACATAAACCCACGCAGCTTGTTCACTGAAATCTACAATTATGAATTTATTTACACAACCTGCTGGTAGCTGCTCTTTGTCTCTGCTGTCAGTTTTTCAAGTTCTCAATTTTATCACACTTAAGGTGTATCAGAAGACTGTAACTGCATGTTTTGACACATTCCATCAGAGAGTTGGAATAAACACACAGCTATTTTGGACTTTTCCCTCCTATTTGCTTTAATATTTTCACTAAATCACATCTGCATTGGTATCTGAAAGGGAACATTAGCTGTCATTCCTGAAGCTGAAGCATTTACTCAAAGCCAGCAACAAACACTTTTCCTTGACTGTTTGGCGCTTGTTATCTTTGGTGATTTGAAACACTGTTGCCCTGCGATCGACTGGCGACCGGTCCAGGGTGTACCCCGCCTCTCACCTGTTGGATAGGTTGTGCACATACTCATACAATTGGAGTTACACCCACTAACTACTGTTGTCCTCACTATAACAATGACCCCTGTGACACAAAAATGTGTATAGTAACATAACAAACAACACACAGTAATTTCTCTGTTGTTGGTTTCCTCTACTGCCACCAACTGAGGAAGTGGAGACCCAGTGGATTAACTTTTTGGAAATGTCACCACAACAACTGAGAAACTCTTAGGCTAACAGTTATATTGTTATGTGTGTGCAAATCATTTTCCTTCAGCCTGATTTGAGGGCCAATACAAAGCAGGATTCACTTCAGAACTGAAGCTCAAGGATGGATCAGTACCGACTTCAAACTTAGAAGCTCTACATTTTTCCATCTTCATGTTGCTTTACTCTTTATTCTTCAGGTTAGCCTGTTGAATTTGGCATTAGCGCGTTCTGCAGCTAACATGGCTAGCAGCATCTATTGTAGACACACACTGGAGCAATGTTGGAGTATTTAATACTGAGGGACCGTCAAGAGAAAGTGTGTGAATGTTCAGCCTCATCTGAAGCCAATTAAAGAACCAGAGGAGCAGCTTGGATGTGGGAAACTGTTTGTTCATGTTGCTTTTAGTGTCGTCTCACACAGCGACAGCTAACGTTATCTCCACACTTCATACTGCAACACAATCTCAGCTGGTTTTGATGTTACAGGAAAGCCTCCACTGCTACCTCATATATGTGTCTGTGGCTGCTGTGTGCCTGTGTTTGACAGACATGCCCTGTGGTACACTGACTACTGTACTTCTATAATTTACTTAGGGTTTTCTGCCAAAGTATATTATGTCAGAATGTGTGTCTTTCGGTGTTGGGTCACTACTTTAATCACATTTCTCATTAGTGTGGTGGCAGTCGCTGTTTTCTGAATCAAATAGCTTTTAAATAGCTTCTATAGCTTCTCTTTTATTGATCAAGTAGCATGGTAGCATCCAGCTACATTTTCCCAACTATTTCTGAAGCTGAAATGCAGCAGAGCGTTCAGTGGCATAAAACTGCAAGGATCGATAAGTGAGAGGACAGATGCGCTTCCATATGACGGTGACGTCATGCACTCTCTGCTGCAGGGGAATACAGAAGCGGGAGTTTGAATGTACTTGATGGTAATATGGCAGCTGGTTAAGGTTGATTTACTACATTTTGAGTTGTTAACAGTTTGTCCTGCACATGTGCCAAAGTCTAAATTGAGCATACCCATACTGTACAAGCACACACACACACACACACACACACACACACACACACACACACACACACACAAATGGTTATTATGTGCTGCACATGTTTTTTATATGTTTATTTGCCTTATTGGTTTTGAAGCGGCTGCACGGTGGCGCAGCAGGTAGTGCGCGTGCCTCACAGCAAGGAGGTTGCCGGTTCGATCCCCGGGTCAGGCGGGGCCTTTCTGTGTGAAGTTTGCATGTTCTTCCCGTGCATGCGTGGGTTCTCTCCGGGTACTCCGGCTTCCTCCCACAGACCAAAAACATGCTCATTAGGTTAATTGATGACTCTAAATTGTCCATAGGTGTGAGTGTGAGTGTGAATGTTTGTTTGTCATTACATGTGGCCCTGCAATCGGCTGGCAACCGGTTCAGGGTGTACCCTGCCTCTCGCCCATTGTAGCTGGGATAGGCTCCAGCCCCCCGCAACCCCGAAAGGGATAGGCGGTATAGATAATGGATGGATGGATGGTTTTGAAGCAGTGAGAGCAGAGAGCACAGTTTAATTAGCAGATGAAATGAACATTTTTTGCCCGCCTGTTTGTTGGACTGACATTTCAGTTAATCAGATAGCACTGACTTGGAATGAAGTTGGTGCAATGTTAAATAAAAGTAAACCACTTTTATCATGTTGCTTCAGCTCATCTTCATACATTTCTCTGGGGGTAGCTTCAGTGTAGCGACACTTCATTTAATGTCTACATTTCGAAGTGGCTTTCCCCACACTGGTGTCTGTTGCTGCCCTTTGTAAATGTACTTGATAAACATGTCCAGTGCTAGACTGTTGTACTTATATAATATACTGTGGGTCTTCTGCTAAATAAATGCTGTTGAGATGCCTAATCCTGATTCCTCACAGTATCATTGCAGTGTCTGGGGACTAAATGCCCAAAGAAAATATTTTCAACATTATCTGGCATTTTGAAGCCGAGTTAAATACATAACATGGTAGCCATGGTATAATGCTAGCTTTTCAGCTAATAGCAAGATGATGATGGCGCCATAGGAACAGTGAGGAATCACCACAGTGATTCCAGTTTATCCTGAGGGGAAGATGAATGTCTGTAGCAAACGTCCCAGCAACCCGTTAAATACTTACAAGACATTTTGATCTGAATCAATAATGTAAACCGTGATCACCAAAGGCATTAGAAAACATTTTCTTGGAATGATAAGTATCTGTACAATGCCAGTTCAATAGATGCCTATTGAATATTTGCCAAAATATTTCAGTCTCAACCAAAATGGTGGCCCAACTGACCAAAGAAGATTACCATTCCACCATTCAAACCATGCAGCTAGCGTGGCTAAAAACAGTACATTCATTGAATTCTTCAGGACAATAAAAAAAAACACAAACTCACTTTAAAGTCACAAACACGAGCAATCCATGTTACATGTCAGAGTCAATTTACGAGTCCAGGTGTGTACAATTCAGCCTGTGAAGACTAGTCTTGAAAATAACACCAACAGTTTGGACACAATATTTTTGAACAGAAAGTCTGTGTTACAAGCTGGAGATGTGGCAGAATGTAATAGGATCAAGTTGATGTGGAGCGTAACCAATACTAGCGACTAAAAGCTGGAATATCTTTGCCTCTGGTCGTTCAGTTTTGGCCAGTCTTTAAAATCTGTCTCTCACAATATTGCACAAGCGCAAATATTGCATGTTAGATATTTCCTTTTTGGAACTCTGTGTGTCATAATGTCACAGTGTGAGACTGTTCTCTCATCATTACTTTACCTATCATTACTGAACCAAAAACCTCCAGAAAGGAACCGACCTGCATGAGTACACAGAGAAAAGAAACATGACATCAAGACAGCAAAGTCAATTTCACTATCAAATGGAGATTACTTTAGAAGTATCAGGAAACTGACTCTGCACAAGAGAAGGAAAGAGCTCAAAACAGAGATGTTCAGAGAGTTGAGGGAAATGGAGATGGAGCATAGAACAAGAGCTGCTCTGGAAGTGTTTCAGAAGTGCAGGACAGAAAAAGAAGAAAGAGACAAAGAAACTGAAAGACTGCACAGGTGGAGAGAGAGTGTTGGTGAAGCAAGGAGAAGGAGAGTCGGGCAAATGAGCAAAAGGCCCTGGAGAGAGAAAAGAAAGACCAGCTGAAGAATGAGAGGGACAAGGTCAGGATGGCGGAGGGGGAGCCACCCACAAGGCCCAGATTCACTGATGTGAAAAAGGAGCAGAAGAGGAGGTACGAGGAGGCTGAGCTCTGCCACCTGCCAAGAGCAGAAGATGAAGCTAGCTTTGAGAGCTTGACCTGAGCTGAAGGGCCAGGAGCAGACCAAAAGAAATACTCTGTTCAGGAACTGGGTGGGAGAGGAGCTCCACTCAAATGGCTCCACCCAACCGCACTCAAGCGAAAAAGTAAGTCTGGAGTCTGACAGTACGGACTTATCTCTCATTTGCATTCATTTTAAATAGCAATTTACTACTTATTCAATACTGCACCCTTAATAAGTGTGCTAATCATCTTGTCTTCTCTTATGAAAAAGCAGCACCATCAAAATCCACTGGGTCCCTGTCATGGCTGAAGGAGAAACGGATGTTTGGAGTCTGGCTTGACAAATAGCATGAGGAGGAGCCTCGTAGGCTCAAAGCAGAGGAGTGATGTGCAAAGTGGACGGCCTTCAAGGAGAAGCACTGGAGCAATTTGTCTGAGCAGTTTGAGGTTACACAATGTCCAGAAACCAGCCTCAAAAAATCTGTCTCGCTAACATACTATACATCTGGATTTCATTGATGTTTTCTGAAGGTAATAAAACTGCTACATTGAAAACATTTGAGTTGTGTGGAAGTTAAGATGTGTTTAAATACACAAAAGTCATTGGCAGAGCTGACTGGAAAATGTAAAAAAAAAATCCTCTTGAATAGAGGAGGTTATTCAAAAATAAGAGGAAAGAGTCTGAGGTCAATTAATTCTGAAGAACCCTTTCATGAGCTCAGAGCACATTTCCTCAACTCTGACTCATAAATGTGTTACCTCTGACATGTGGGAGTGGTAGCAAACATCTCTGTCAGAGAGGCAACATTCAGATGTGTCAGGTGGGTCAAAGTTATTTTACAAGTCATGACTAAACTTCAAGTTTCTGAGCTATGAAATCACAGGTCAAGTCCAGGACTTAACCTTTCTCTCACACCAGCATGCGCTTGACAGTTGTGGTTTAAAAATAAATGTTTCCACAACTAATGCAGAGATAGTCATTAAATTTGGTGCAGACATTCATGAGCCCTCTGTAGCCTATAATAATTTTTGTCATTCCCGGAGTTTTCATCAGCTCAAAATTCCAGCTTGTTCAATATCAATCAATCAATCAATCACTCACATTTTATTTATACAGCAAAAGTCAGAAATCAAATGCAACTCACTCACATGTGAAACATAAAAGAAGAGTTATAAAGAGCAAGTTTTACTAAAAACCTTTAATTGAATGAAATAAAGTAGAATGCAATAAAACTCATAACAAAAAAAAAAAAATACAGTAAAAGTGCAAATGAAAATAAACTATATAAAAGCCACGCTAACAGAGTCTATTTCTTTTAAAGATATCCTCCCTATCTGGCCTTCTCACGTCCTCCAGCAGGCCATTCCACAGGCTGCAGCCATAGTGGCTAAAAGACCAGACCCAAGGAACAACCAGGAGACAACGACTAGAGGACCTTAGGGATCTCATGGGTACAGATCTTAAAAGCATGTCAGGCAGGAAGTCAGGAGAGTGATTTCTGGATTGATAAAAGAATTTTGAAATCAGTTGTAAAGCTGTCAGGTCAGTGCAGCTTTCTCTCCCCGGCCCCTGCAGTCTACATGTTGACATATCCTTGAGAAAGATACTGAAGCTGACGGCGTGTCATCATTGTGTAGGTGTGCGTGTGAATGGTTACTGCTAATGAGCAGGTGACACAAAGCAGCCAGTGTGCAAACGTGTGTGAGAGTGGGTGAATGCTGACTTGTGCTGTAAAGGTGTTTTATAAATACAGTCCATTTACCATCAGGAGATTTAGATTTAGATGTATTTGTCCTTCTGCAAGGAAAATTGTTTCCACCTTCCGTACAACCTCAGTTTACACAAATACATACATGGACAGAAAACATCAAATTTTACAGATACATGCGTGACTCCCACACAACATCAGAGTACAGACAAATACACACATGAATCCCACACCATATACCCACTACCTCCACATTCTCAAACTTTAGTCTGGATGTTCTGTAAAATAACAAAATAAAATGTCAATTTATGACAAAGCTCGAGACAGACAAACACCACACTGACTTTAATAACTTTATGATGAAATGCCTGGAAACTTCCCATCAGCCCCAGCTATATTTTGTGTGTACTGTTGAGGATGCTAACACAGTAATCTAAGATGATAAACATTGTGCCTGTGAAACATTAGCATGTTAACATTGTCATTGTGAGCATGTAGCATGTTTAGCATTTGCTGTAATGAATGCTGAATGTAATCAAGGTATCGTCTGTTGCCTGGTCTGCTTTCATAAACACCATTCTCTGTCCTGGTAACAGTGGAGCTGGTTGATGTAGATTTGATCTGTTGCATACGTTTTTACAGTGTATAGTACCTGAGACACACTATACACCAAATTCTACAGCAGCCTGGCCAGCAGTTGTCTTGAGATGTCTTGCTGTGCACTAAAGTGTCGGGTGGACCTTCATGTGTGTAAAACAATCATGATAATCATATTTACTTGGTCTTTTTGGCGAGCCCTGCTGATTTGGCAATTACACTATGCGATCACTTTGTTAACACAAGACATACAATGGTCGTGTACCAAATGTCATGCACAGAATGTGCACCTGGGCTGTGGTTGCATGCTCAGCACATGTTTTCTGAATTGAAATTCAATTGTCCCCACCTGCCTTTAGAGTGAACTTCTCATTTGTGTTTGTTGGGCTGCAAGGGAAAGCAGAAATAAACAAACTAATGATACCTCCAGCACTTTACAGCAGCAGCAGACAAATGGCCAAAATTAGAGTTTAAAATGGAAACACTGATTCACAGCTTTAGCCCTGACCTGCCATATGTTTTACAACCATTTGTGCCTCATTTAATATTTACCCCTGCTGTAGTATTCTTGTATCTCCCCAGGAGATCCCTCTACAGGCTGGGAGCTGGCCAGCTACCAAAGAAACCAAGAGAGCCACGCTCCAACGACTCTTAATGAAGATTAATTACAGCAGCCCTTTAGAAATGATAGTTACTGTTAAAAGTATAAAGGAACAGACATAAGAATGTAAAATGAAACCAAACTTTAAAGGAAGTATCAACACAAATTACTGGCAATCAAAGGTTTGTTGTAATTTCAGTGGCTTCACAAGTTAAAAGCACACATGTACCTGAGCTCACCAAATCAATTAAAGTGTATTTTGTGTATTATGTTTGACTACTACACTTGAGTTGCATAGTCTTCAGCCTATAGCCATATGAACATTTACATCCAAAGTGATGAGTATAAGTAACTCAAAATCATATTAACCCAACATTCTGATTTTATCACAGGAACATGCTCTTAAGGTATATTCTGTCCAGGTAAGAACCTCCTACCATTCCAGTGAAAATGAGCCTAAAATGCCATCCAAGGCAATACCCAAGGCAGATTTATAGCTGTTCTTGGACCATTTGGAGTACATGATTGGTTTTGGTCTCTTGAAAGGTAACACTCTGACCTCTATCACTCTCTCTAACACCCTATCCCCAGTGCTCAGAATCACTGTAAGTGCTTCTGGCATTGAGTAATACAAGTCTGAACACACTGAAGGGTTGTTCATATTCACATTATCACAGGCTCAACTGTACCATGAAATGTATTGAACAAGAAAAACAAGTCACATATATTTGTGTGTAAACACTATATACACACTATTATGAAAATGAGGATTATGTGTAAAAGATTAGATTAGATTCAACTTTATTGTCATCGTCAGAATGCAACACAGAGACAATGAAATGCAGTTTAGAAACAGTGCAGACAGAATTCTAGTGTTATCACACATTGAGTGTGTCAGTCCTGGCTAAGTAGCAGTAGTTATGGTTAATAGTGCAAGATTAGATTCATGAATTCAGAAAGCTGACAGCCTGGTGGTATAGACTGTCCTTGAGTCTGGTGGTATGTGCAGCCATGCTCCTGTATAGTCTACCAGACCGTAACAGTCTGTATGCTGGGTGACTGTAGTACTTGATGATGCTTATGTGCCTTCCGCAGGCACCCCAGGTGGAAGATGTCCTTTGTGGCTGTGGGTAGAACAGCTCCCATACCAGACTGCGATGCAGCCCGTCAGCAAGCTCTTTATGGTTCATCTGTAGAAGTTTGTTAGGAGTGTGGTATCAGATTTCATCAGTCTTTACAGGACATAGAGTTGCTGACAGGCCTTCTTGACCACAGTGTGTGTGTGTGTGTAGTGTCCAAGAGATGTCCTCGGTGACGTGCACACCAAGAAACTTGAAGCTGCTAACCCTTTCGACCACAGCATCACCGGTACAGATGGGGAAGTGTCCACCTTCCTGCTGTCTCCTGTAGTCCACGATCATCTCCTTAGTTTTACTGACATTGAGGTGGTTGTCTTGGCATCAGCTGGTTAGTGCCTTCACCTCCTCTCTGTAGGCTCTCTCATCATTGTCAATGATGAGGCCCAGGATGACCGTGATCTATTTTTCTGTATCATTGGAGCTGCCCTTGGCAACACAGTTGTGGGTAAACAGGGAGTACAGGAGGGGGCTGAGCACGTAGCCCTGTGGTGTGCCCAGCTTGTGGATCAATGAGGAAAAGGTGTAGCAGCTGATTCTCACCACCTGGCGTCTCCAGTCCAAGATCAATATCCTCAGAGACAAGTTTTGATGGAATAGTAGTGCTGAATGCTTAGCTGTAATCAAAGAGCACTCTCTCATCAGCAGTCCCTTTGTCCAGATGGGTAAGCACAGTGTGTCGCCAAGGTGATGGCATTATTCATGGTTCTTTTTAGTCTGCATGCAAAGGAGGGTCCAGGGTGTTGAGAAGGAAAGAGCAGATGTGGGTTTTGACTTGTCACTTGAAGCACATCATGATGACTGATGTCAATGAGACAAGGCAGAAATCATTTAAACAGGAAGCCACTGGTTTCTTGGGGACTGGGATGATGGCGGATACCACTGACTGACTAAAGGCTAAAGGTGTTGGTGAACACCTCTGTCATTTGATCAGCACACACCCCATTTCTTGTTATAACAACATATGCAAGGTTTTTGTTATCTTCCATGCACTTTTGTGATTTTGTTGTTTTCCTGCAACCTATTACATGAGAGCCTTAATTCACCAGGAGAGATACCATCGTCATGCTAAGTGACCTTCCAGCTCAATCAAGCTAGCCATAATCCTCAGCATTTATTGTGTGGTCATGAGAACAAGCATCAGTTGATTTTAACAAACTTTATTTTACTTTTTTGTGTTTTTGTCTGTGTTTTAACCACTTTAATTTGTTCAGAAGGCTGTCTCACTCTTAGGAAATAGGAAATAGATAATACAGATGTCTATGATAACAGGGGGACATTTTTCATGACTAACCTTCAAATTCCACTCACTGATTGAGTGGCTCTGTTTGTTTATGTTTAAACAATGAAATCTAACAGTGGGACTCTGACTGTCACTTTACTGCTTCTGGTGGGACATCTGATGATCAGTGCTATGCATTTTTCTTGTGAAATGTTGTTTCATGCAATTTCCTGGAATTGCTTTCTTAACAATGTTAAATAACAGAAACCAAATGGATTTACAACATGGTGAAAAACATGAATTATTCGTTCTATATTTGTATATTTACATTTCAATTTGAATTGAGAGTGTCTTCAGACCATGTGGGCGACAGAAAGCAAGTGACAACAATGTTGAAAGATCCAGGACTCTATTGTCAATGTGATGAAGTGGCATTACAGCTGTTAAACATCAGGTTCTGCTTGGATAAAGATTTACATTGCTCAAAGACACATCGGCAGTATTGGCTGAGGGAGGAGAGATCACTTCACTGCAATCTACCACCACCCTTCAGCTCCAAAGCCGCCCCTGTAACCAACAGATAAACTGACTTTTCTTCTGTCTTCGTTTTCCCTCCAGGTCTGAGAAAGCAGGGGAGATTGCAACTATTCCATTGACTAAGGTAAGACTCCACACTCCTTTTTGTGTCTTCATATTGATGAGGTATAAGCCCGACAGACTATAGCATTCAGCAGCACTCAGAATTGAAATAGAGTATTGCTCATCAACTCAAGCAGTTTTCCTACTGGTAAGCAATTTAACCTTCATTCATAACAGTCATTCATCCCTGGACATCACATGAATTTCAGGAATTCTCCAACAGTCAGTGGAGCTACAGTAATGAGGCTTTGTAAGGAGTGGAGAAACTAGAGCAAACAGCAGTCCAATTGACTTCTAAATACCCCATCACCTGGATTACACTGAATGTTTTTAGATATAGATATAGATATAGATATAGATATAGATATAGATATAGATATAGATATAGATACACCATACACCTGGGGCAGTGATGCTGTATCAGAGGTTGGATTGACAGCTCACACACTACTGACATCTCATGTCTGTTGGAACTTTGGGGCAAGTTTTATAGTTCATTAGATGAAGTGTTTAAAACTACTGGCACATTATATTTGGTTATATTGGGTTTTAGGGTGATATTGAAAAATAGCATTCATTTGAATTAAAGCTCTGTTTTTTTGGAAGATTCAGCCAGAGAGCTAGTCAGATGGACCTTTAGAAATGCCTGTTGTCTCACGCAATTACTGTGGACCAACTAACAACAATAACACACTCATTGTCTCCACATACAAACACACTTTGTTCAGAACTAAGAACCAAGTCTACAGGAATGGAACAAAATGAGAGGAAGAAATTATGTATTACAAAGAAAAAACAGAACACCAGGATGCTCTAAAGACGTGGATATTTTCACAGCAGGTGGCCACTGCAGAGTGTGTTACAGCAGTGTTAAGTTACCATGATAAGTACAGTATCATGATGCATGATGAGTATCTACTGTTGTACTGCCTAGTAACCTACTAGAGCCCCTCATCCTTGAAACAGAGATTAAAGACCATTATGCTGTTAGCATTTAACAGCTACAACTGTTAATAATAAAATATGCAATCATTAGTGAACAAGTGTGTCAGAAAGCACTGATTGTTAGTAGACAGGCACATTTCATTTGTTCATGTGGTCTGAGAGACTCAGACTCAGATTAAAATGCGTGATTAAGTGCCTTTCTTAGTTAATTGTTCTTATATATACAAGTGATGCGGCATGGTGGTGCAGCAGGTAGTGCGCGTGCCTCACAGCAAGAAGGTCGCCGGTTCGATCCCCGGGTCGGGCCTTTCTGTGTGAAGTTTGCATGTTCTTCCCGTGCATGCGTGGGTTCTCTCTGTACACTCCGGCTTCCTCCCACAGACCAAAAACATGCTCATTAGGTTAATTGGTGACTCCTAATTGTCCTTAGGTGTGAGTGTGAGCGAGAATGGTTGTATGTTGCCCTGTGATCAGTTCAGGGTGTTCCCCCGCCTTCCGCCCAATGACAACTGGGATATGCTCCAGCCGCCCACAACCCTGAAAGGGATGGTCCGGTATAGACAATGGATGAATGATGGATACAAGTGATTGTAATTGATGCATACTTAGGCTTAGATTAAATCTGCGCATGTTATTTGATTACACCATCTTCTCAAACACCTTAAAACATGTAACGGCTTCATACAGTTTGGCTATTGGACACTAATCTCACCTACTGGAAGTTGTAATCCATTGAATCTTTGTCTCGTACTGTCTCAGTTTTTGTTGTAAAGTGGTAATTTTGTATATAGCGCCTCTGTAATAATATAAAGTAGTGCAAGTATGGTTGTAAAAAGCCATAACATAGTATATTGTATGTGTTGAACTGCCCCATGCAGGGCCAGATAATGATTTGTGATGAATTCAACTGCAGCACGATGTGGTCGGCCTGTGTTTGGCTAAAACAAATTCAATTTCTTACAAAACAGTGCTTCTGCCCTGCTAACAACTTCCTGCGTTGCTAATATAGAAACATGCAGTAATTATCTGTAGTGGCGGGCTTGGGCTGGCTGACAAACATAATTGGTTGTCAGACATTGCACAGCAGCTTGGCCCCATTAAAGGGAATAGGAAGATAAAATTGGCCTCGGCAAGATTTCTGTGTAAACGTCTTCTCAGCCCAACTCACAAAGAGGGGCTGGGGCCCACACAGATCCACAACAAATTCAGCCTCTGACTCTTTGGTGCAATTATTGATAGGAACCAGGTTAATTGCATCTGTCATGAAATGAAATGTTTCTTAATGGAGAACGAAGAGTTTCCATTCCAACCAAAATGGTGTTTTCATGAGCACGACTTCAAGGAGGGAGCTGATCATTCCCTTACTGAGTGTCCAGTTTGTTTCAAACCTTAAAACTAGCTTGAAGAGAAAAGAACAAAAATGCCTCCCTTCTTCCTTGTTGTGTCCTCATTTTCAACATCCACCAACATCCATCACCCTCCCCACCAAACCATGTAGATTATTAATGAACGTTACAGGGCATACTCCTGGGTGGCTGAACTGATCCAGGTCTTTATAGCCATCAGCGTCACAGTGTCCTTCCTGGTGATGGGATCTGCCATGAAACACACCAGTAAGTTTACTCCTGCTTGAATGTCATTCAGTAATTTATTCTCTTAATGCTTGGTGTTGATGCCACAGAGGCAGAATTGAGAGAAAATCGCTCGTGTTACCTTTAGTCGAAAGAAGTGTGCAAGTGTCATGGTAATACTAGTGGTATGTAGTAGCAGCACTAAAGTCAAAGTTACAGCTATTAATTTTTTTTTCTGTCAGAGAATTCTGATATTTAAAGGAACAGTGTGACATTTTGAGAACTACGCTTATTCACTTTCTTGCTACAGCCAGGAGACAGCTTAGCTTAGCATAAAGACTGGAGGCAAAGGGAAACAGCTAGCCTGGCTGTTTTTTGGGCCAACCACTGATATAGGCTGTGTTCAAAACCACCTACTATGCTAGCAATATGTACTGATTTGGCTAAAATGTAGTTTACAGAATGCAAACAAAAGCAAAATCTGCATCATAATATGCAGATGTCATACCAGTATGCATCAGTCCATCTCGCCTGCTGTGTCACATGATGCAGCCAACCAGCAGGCTAGTCACACTCACAGACCCCTCTCACCCCACAGTCACACAGACCACTGCTGCCAGCACAGCAGACTCCAGCATCAGTGGCAGAGGAAAGACTGGCCCACAACTCAAAGCTGTTTTTAATTTTCATACTGCTGTTATTCCGTTGTTACATTACATTTTTGACAGATTTTATTGAACTTATGCAGCTATTGCAGAGGGTGAAATGTTCACCATGTACCACAATACCAGCATGAGCATTAACACAAACAAAAATACCATCAATCAACAAGTTTTATGAAAAGGCTCCCAGTTTGACTGAAGCAGGAGAACATAGAAAGTTGCACTTCCAAAGCAGCAGAAATACCAGGACGAGCTCCAACTCGGATTGCATTTGCAGTAAAGTAATGTGACAAAATGCTGGTGTGTTTAGAGAATAAGGGGATGCTGCACAGTAGTGGTGGCTGCCTATCATACTGTGTGCTACTATGAAAAACAGTATATAGTACACACCTTATACTGCGTTTGACATTAGGATGTAGTCACAAGCCATAGTCTGACCCAAAATCCCTCTAACTTCTTGTTTTTACACTTCAGTTATTGTACACATCAAACAAACAAGATATGACATGTCAATTATTAAGCATTAAAGGTGCTGGTAAGTCGATTTTCTAAAAATAGTTGTATTTTTTTAACCTTTGGACAGAGCCAGGCTAGTTGTTTCCCTGTGTTTCCAGCCTGTGCAATTTTTGATGTGTTGTAGCACCATGGAGCTGTTTATGTATGAGGGGTCCCCGTTATGTTTATCTCACACGTTTGATTAGTACCTATGATTTCACATTATTCCACTCGTCACACAGGTGGTGGTGAGAAGAGAAGAAGACTGCAAGCAAATAAACATGGATATAAAAAATGCAGGATTTAAAATTGGCTTCGCAAATGTTATATGAGGAAAGAAACACATTCAGCATGTTTGTTAGACCCCTAGGATAAACACAGTGAGGTTTTGTGAATAATACTGAATGTTAACATGTTTATAAATAAACTCCACAGGCCACAAAGGCTGGCTGTAGCATCATGTTGAATGGGAGGATATTAGAGTGCTATCAATCTTCTAAATCATCTGTCAGCAAGAGAGCGAATGAGCAAATTTCCCAAAATATTGAAGTACTCCTTTACGCATTAGCTATATAGTGATTTGTGTTGACTGACCGCTTGTGTTTCTTTCAGTTGATGGCCTGGTGAGCTCATTGTGGAGCAACAGACTAGAGTGGCTGTCTAAAGCCTGGGAGCGAAACCTGCCAAACAAACAGCACATCTGCTCAGCAAGAAGGTGAGTACAAAGTGTGAGAAGGGAGTGAAGCTGAAGTGTTTATCTTGCTGGCTGGAAAGAAAGAACCTGGAAAAAAATGTCATCTGATATAATGGTTAATGTCAGAAAGTGACAGCAAATATGAGGGAATAAGTTTGGTGTACCAGGTCCACCACCATCAGCAGCTGATACATAAAAGTAAAGACAGTGTTCACAACAGTAGCATATTGTTTAACCTCTCTTATGATAATCATCACCATTATACAGCCTTACATACGTACCATTGAGGCAACAGGAAACAACATTCCCACAGGGATTTCCACTTATTATAGATGGCTCAAATTAAAGTTGGTCAGAGCTATGCTTGCAATTATATGATATAAATCTGCTTTAAGGAAAGAACAATCACCTCTTACTTAAACTGGCAAGTATTTTGCTTGAACTTATTGTTATGAAGCAAATGTTGACTGCACAATGTAATGGCTAGAGAATAATGACACCATCTGTGTTTAGATTGGTTCCCTACAAGCCTCGCTTTCACTACACAATTTTGTCTGCCACCGGGAACAGTCTCCCGGGAAAATGACAACTGACTGGCAATCCAGTCAGGCTGGTACTGTTTTTTTATCTGCTTTCATGTCTCCAGTATAGACTAAATGAATGAATGAACTCATGCTTTCTCTCCTAGTGTTTTCTTCCACTCTCCCTCCACCCCAATGCAAACCCCAGCTGTAGTTACTTGTTTACATGAAGCTCTAAGCATACTGTACTCCAGATAAAATTTGGACAGTTTCGTATTATGTACTCAGTATCAAGCTTCTTTCTTCTCTCTTATTTCTATAGTGGTGTTGACCATTTCTTTATGGAAATTTGATGTCTGTTCTTTTTCCACTTTAGCAATAATACTGAACTATGTTTTGCCACAAAAAATCCAAAATTTGCTGTACTAAATACTTGTCAAAAGTTGCGGTACTCATCCACATTTTTGTGGAGGCACCTCTGGATGTGGTTTGAGAGGCATTCTAGCCAAATGATGAAATAGTGTATAAACATGTTGCTCCAAGATAAATCCGTCCCATTTGGAAGTCTACCTAGGTTGGTGAAAGTAGCTTCTCCAGGGTCTGTCCCCCGTGATAATGGCAGTTAGCCACTGTTCTCCCCATCTTAAAAAAAAAAAAGAAGGAATAAGCAGCTGTAGATGTTTTACCACATTCGATCATACAGTGGGCGTAACATGCTGTGGTGTTTATGTGATGCTACATTGAGTGATCTGAGGGGATAATCTGCATATGGATGAGGGAGTAGCATGGATGAGAGCTGGTGGAGTCCATGGACAGTTGTTAGCTAACAAGCTGAACTATTTTTCTTAAGCTGCCTAAGTAACTAATGTTATTCTTCTTCTCAGGTTTTTGTAGCAGTTACCAAACAGCTTCAGGTTATTTACCACCACTCTCTGGACTGGAGTAGGGCTGAACCTGATTTGTATGTAACTGAGAAAACCAAGACAAACTGTAATCGGATGTGTGAACTGGCTAATGGAGATGCATACATGTGGCTTAGTGTAAAAGGAAATGGATTCAATTGCACCTGGATTTTATGTGGATATCTGACACTGGGCAAGTGTAACTGGAGCCTGCTGTGTTTACTCAAGTAGTGAGCAGGGCCTTTGTTTACCTCACCTGCTGAAGATACCAGGCCTGTATTTGAGACAAGTTTGTTTTAGAGGCAGGCCTTTATTTCTAATTCCCTCTGTTGAAATTTATTGGTCATATTTTAATATGAATCCTGATTTTCATCCACTCCTCTTTAACCTGTCAAAGTTACTGCTTTACACTGTTAACGCAAACTCAACACTTCCTGTATGTATTTCAAATTAAAAGTCATATAGCATTTCAGTAGGTGGAAACCCTTCAAGTCTTTTATTGTGAAACATTTGCAGGAATGTGTTGTAAAAACAGAAAAAAAATTTCAATGACTTGCAAAGATCCCATAGGCACTTGAAATGTAGCTGCTCTTGTGTGCAACTAACGTGTTAGATGAGTAATAAAAAATGGGAGTTATCCAAAATAGTTTTTTCCACCAGCGTCTATTAGAGACCCAACTTTTATCTGTCTGTGTCAACCATGCCCCCAGCCATCATTTGAGACCCAACTTTTATTTGACTACCACTTTTTAGTCTAGGAACGTTTTTTCTCTTCTCATGTCTCAAAAATGCTTACTTCAAAGACCCTATGGCAGTACAAGTAGGACCCTTTGAGTTTTTTCCATTACTAGCTTCATCATCAATAAAAAGTACTCCAACGCCACCAAGACATTTTTTATGACATTGTCATGCTGCAACCAAAGTTATTACTTCTTTGAAAAATGTTACTGTATTGTCATAATTTTAGTTTAAAGCAAACATAAAATCTGGATTACACTGTTGAGGAAGTTTCCTTCAGGCACAAGTCTTTCAAAGTTTCATGGTTCTTACACCATGGTTCCCAAAAGCCAGTCAATCTATTTCACAGTCTGTTTATTGGCAGGTTCTTTTTTTGTCTTTGCCTACAACTGGCTTTTGGGCCATCCTGCTTTATTATTTAACCTGCAGTCTATTTTATGACTTGGTGCATGGCGTACAATTCAGCTGAAACCATGTTCAGATGTTTGCTTTGATTTGTTAAGCTCACGCTGCTCTTCTCTGTCTTTCTTCCAGCTTGGCTAAAGGATTCGTGTCACTACTTGGATTTAGTGTCATCTTTATCGTGTCAGTCTGTGATCCCAGGGTAAATTATACAATCACACACACACACACACACACACACACACACACGCTAATTAATGGTGATGATTGAAGACAATGAAGAATGATGATGATGATGATGATGATAATGGAGTACTGGGATTCAGCTGAAGTTGGTGGAATTCTGCCACTCACCAGTGTTTTCTTTCAGGGTTTTGTTGTCATGTTGGACAAAGTTGTGTCGTTCTCCCTCAATACTGAAGTTGGACTGTTTGTCTTCATCATGCTGAGAGAATCCAGAGAAGATAGATTCCAGTGAGTGCCTACATGTCATGTTAGAGATTGTACTGTGGCTACTGCTCCTTCAACAACTGCAGCCAGAATGCAGGCGCAGATGTAAAACACTGTTACCTACAGTCACCTCACTTTGACCAATAATGCACACAGCTTAAATCTGTGTTCATCTGTTCATTTGTTACATTTCTGTGGTTTGCTGGCTTTATATTGAGCCTTTACATACTATATTAAGTTCCACATTAAGCCCAGCTCTCATGTGAAAAGCCGTCATTTGAAAACATCTCCTGATTTTCATTTGCATTGAAAGCATACCTTCTGCATATTATGAGTCTTTGTTTATTTGTTTGAGTCTCAGTGTAACTTAGATTTTAGCAATATAGGATTCTTTGCAATTAATTTTGCTGTTATTTTTTTGTTTTTTAGCTGAACATAAGTATCACTTAAGTGTCAATATTAAAGATCTTGAAACACTATTTCACTGGTCTGCAAATTGTTAATAATTTCCAAGTAAGTTTTTTGAAACAAGTTATGTAATTCGGCATTAATTATAGGGAGAAAAGAGATAGTGTTTACTTGCTGCCTTATTCCAATGACGTGCTACTATATCGTTCCCTGTAGAGTGTTTAAGGCAGCAGAAATTGACACACTATGTGGTGAATAAAGTTACTAATAATCAATCCTGAATTTTTATGTGGGCTTAAATGGAGTTTTTATCAAAAGAAATTTCAATTTTCCCTACAATTGCAGCCAAATGCCAAAGTTATTTTCAGCAAACTTCATAGGAAATGATGAATCTGTGAAATAAAGCGTTAGCTTACAGTCAGATTTGGAATAAAATGTCCTCTCTCTCGTCATTTCAGACACCTTGCAGTCCCTCTGCCAGTTGGTGACTGTGTCTTCAGCCTCACTTGGCTGCTGCCTACCTACTTCCTGTTTGCAGTAACCTATGATGTCCTGCAGACCATGGCGGATGTGGCTCATTACCTGCCTTTCTACAGGCACAGTGAGGAACCACACAACTACAGTCTGACGGGAAGTTTAACAGCAGCCAATCTCTCCGTCCTGCTCTGATCCTCAAGCAACCAGATAAGAGACGGACCAGCAGGAGTTGAAATTGCCAAAAAAAAAAAAAAAAAAAGAAGCTTAGCAAGTGCTTTTATATTGTATTCACATGTGTCAAGCTCTTGATACAATTTGAAAATTTAAAGATAAGCATTATTAGTTTTTTTGAAGGCCTTTTTTCTTTTTTGTTCCTTTGCTCTTCAGCTGCTGTGGCCTCCCTGCGCATGCAAACTATATAATTGTTTTTATTAAAATAACCAGTTAACTGGAAACATTATTGTGTGCCAGAGGATTTTCCCACCAGACACATGGGGCCAGATGTATGAACGAGGCGTACGCACAAAAAACACTCATACGCCACAGAAATGTCCACACCTCATCCGTATTTCAGACCAAGTGTACACGTGGTTTTCCAGAACAGTCCATTGGTGGTATTTTCAGGTGAAGATGGAAAAGAAGCTGAAAGACAAAGCACCAAATAGGACAATGGCAATCAAAGTTAAAGGAAAACTATGGCTTATTACAACATGAGTTTCATTTTCACAACTTCAGCTATCGCTTGTATAGTTTATAATAAGGCTGTACTCACCAAATTGCTGAGATCCTGGAACACGGCGGCTAAAAACCAGTCCAGAACCAGTCAGATCATCACTCAGGCTGTAAGTGCACCACACAGTTGGTATGAAATCATGCTGCAGTCTGATGACTGAGATTTCTAAAACAGAACCATGTGAACACACAGCTTTAGAAATCTGATGAGATGCAGAGGTTGAGCCTGATTTTACACGGAGTTTAATGCATCTGGTCCCTGGTGCTGTAGAGCTGTATTTGATACGCCAGTCTTAATGAAGTACTATGTAATAGACTATACAGTAGTTTGAGTCACTAGCAACGCACTATGCGGAGTATACAAATATTTATTTGAATGAAAATGTACATTACTTACTTCACTTGCACTGTATTATCATGAAATTAGTTTAAGAACTGTATTTACTGCTGCTTCATTGTCACATGGTCCCTGACAGGACTCACCTCATCTTCTTCACCACCATTTGTCACCAAAACACTAAACTGCTCGTTTCACAGCTTCCCAACCTTTTTTGCCCCACAAGCCATTTTTAGACCAACAATAGCCTCCTTACCATCAAGCAAATTTGAAGCAAGCTTTTGAAATGTTTGCTTCAAAGGACACAAAAAAGAAAGAAAATGCAAATTAGCTGTTTTTCCATCAGAAGTTGGAGGTATAGGCTATGTTACACATGGCTGTAATAAATGGAGTAGAAGAAGTCGAGGTCGCAAACCAGAAACAAATCCAGCTGTTTGTCAAATTTTGCCATTTCCATCAGGCTTTTCTAATGCGATACTTCAAAATGTGCATAAAAAACTTTGATGGAAACTCAGCGACTGAAGCGACACGTGATGTTCAGCAAGTTTCGCTTCAGGCATGATCTCTATTTATCCTCCCAAAACACAAACAAGCCTTGATATCAAATTCTTTTCTTTATTACGTCGTATTGCTTCATCATGGCCCATTGGCAGATGTTCCAGGCCCAGTACCTGTCTGCAGCCCCGGGCTGGGAACATCTGCTCTGGTGAGCTCCAGTGCTTTCTGTTGACTGCTGTTCCTCTCAGATCTGATGCCAGTCTCGTTTATGTTTTCATCTGCAGCAGGATCATATTCTATATATACAAGAAATCATTTCACTGTGTATTCCAGTTTCTGCAGTCCCATGTCTCCACAGTACATACTAGAGGCTGGAGTGGAGCCACAGGAACGTTTCATTTAAAGCAGACAAAAATCCAAACTGCTGCATCTTCCCTTTATGTGACAAGGTGTAAAACATGCCCTGAGAATGAAGAATGCCTCTTTAGTTTCATCTGCTGTGTACCACAGAAAGCACCAGCACAGGGGAGGTTCAAGCTGAGAGATCAATGTTTTATCAGTTCATTAAAGCCTTTCTTTTTAGCATTTTGACATGAATTAAAACATGGACTCCTTATTGTGGTTAACCCCACAGTGTTAGTTAGCATGTCTACACATACACACACACACAAACAAACAAATAAAAACTCATAACTCTTATCAAAATATATTTTATTCTGGACTTTTGTTTCACTGATCTGATTTGAATGATAACAGATCGATGTGATGCAAGTTGCAGAAAAATAACAGAACAAAAAGGCTTGGAGACCCCGTGGAGAGACGCTGCCGGGCTGACATGATGCTCTGTCATGGTGGCACAGAAAAAGGCTGACTCAGCAACTTTGGCCATTGTTACCCAGACAAACTGTGGCACAGACCTAAGCATGGCATTAACATATTGGAGGAATCGGCCTTGTTGAGATATTTTCAGAACTGAAGTGCTTCAAATACAGGGAAGAAAAAAAAAACAATGAAGTTGTACACAGGACTCTTCATCGAAACACATGAAATCTGTCAGTCCATTCGTAGAATTCTCCAATTTATTCCAGGAGATACAGGAGAAAATAAAGCAGATTTGTGGTTGTACAAACATTTCTCAGAAGCAGACGTGCTCTGGATGCAGATGTAATGTTTTAAACCTCCGAGTGAAGCCAGACTTAAGCTTAAACAAACCAAATTGCTAAAATCCAGTTAACAACATACAGCAATAACTTAATTTTTTGGCTAACCCATGATGATTGTGGAGGATTTAATCAGTGTTTTCACTGAGTCTCAGTCAAATATTAGCAGAGGCTCCAGACACTGAGGTTTAATTCAAGTATGAGAATTATATTTGTGTTTCCATTGTGAAAAAGATATTTCACATACACATTATATTTTATGGAGTGCTTCTGTACTTCCCTAGTGACCAGTGATCAGGTTGTAGACAAGACAGCCAATCAAAAATGACCTAGTTCAGTTATCCATTTGGCTAAAAAATGACCCTGTCACGTTGAACAAGCTGGCACACAAACCTGAGGACGCACAGAGCAGAGATGTGATGAGTGCTCAGAGGCCGGAGAAACACACCGATTGAAAAGAATCTGTTGAAAACGTCCCGTTGAGTCAGACACAAATATAACTCCATATTCAACCCATGACATTAGATCTGCTTCCAGAGACACTTTCTCCACAAAACACCTGCAACTCAACTGCAGCAATGAAAAAAGGGGAACCAGAAAAATTCCCTCGAGTCTTGGCTTGATTGAAAAATTACAATTTTATTCCATTCAAAGGCGTCTTCATCTTTTTTTAATTGTCTTATGTGTAAGCCAAGAAGAGTTCAGGATAAAGTAATTTTCTGGGGGGGAAAATTCCCAAAAAGATTCAAGCAAAAGAAAAAGTAAAACATTTCTTTATTAAAACATAGACAAATTTAGTGGTAATTTGCTCCTGGGAAAACCTCCCAGGCAAGGTGCCTTCAGAATGACAGCTCAGCTCGGTAAGCCTTACATTACAGGGTCAACCTTTACTATCTGCAATAGCATCAAAGTAACAAAAGAAAACCGTTCAAATTTAAAGAACATGGAAATTAACACTGCCAATAAATCATCAGTTCACATTTTTCAAATCTACAAAGAAATTACAAAAATGCAACTTTAAATTTGTCTTTAAAAGAGTATAAAACGTCTTCTCAGTAAGGAACCTCAGAATAAAACGGGAGCAGAAATTTCGGAGGTGAAGAACCAAGAGTGGAGCTGAGGGGGCAGATAAGTTCAAATACTCTGAATGTGCAGCTTGACTATTTCTTTTTTGGCTGTTTTCAATTCACAGAGACCGTCGTGTTGTGGATAAATGACTTTACATTTGACCTTAAGCTACTTCACGTCTCTTTGTCTGGTCTGTTTGTGTCCTTTGACACTTCAGCTGGCTTATAAACAACACAAATGGAGTTATGTGCCCACACGGTGACAACAACCTGTTACTTCAAACAGAGAAAAAAGAAAATGTCCAGATATTGCTTTACTGTTTCTGCTTCGGGGCTCGACTCTGAATGGTGACCTTGTGCCAGGGATCAGCCAGTAAGATTCAACAGGGGAGGGGAATATCTTCACAGGCTGCATTTCCAGGCAGGCTAGCTTTGTTTTTGTGATGTCAGGGGACGACACCCCAGGTCTCTTTGTCTCTTCCTGTGTAGAAGCAGCAGCCCAAAGTCCCACTGAGGCCCTCCTCTCCATGCCACAGACAGTGTTATAAAACAGTAAAAAGATATCAGCAGTTCCAAATTTCAGTTCTAGGTCTCAGCGGCAGAGCTGCTGTGGAATCATTATGTTATTAAACCTTCAACAGAGCAGAGCCAAGGACCAGAAGACGGTGGCCAGTTTGCATGGTTCAGACAAAACCTGGTCCAACTACCATTCAAAAGAATCAGTTTTCTCATTCGTTCATTAAACAGCGACCTCACTGCCTCACACAAGTGTGGATATTTAGAGGCTGGAGGCTTAGCTAAGCCAGCTAGCTTAATACAGCCAAAATCCCTCCCTCTGCAGTGCATTATACATACTACACTGGCTGCCAGTTCATTTGAGCGTATGAATTCAGAGTGACGTATGTATAGCACTCTATAAAAAGCTTCTTTCCGCTAATAATGACTCATATTTGATAGGTACAGTCATGCAACACTACAGTGTCACAGGAGTCCAACCAGCTAATGTAGAATATGAAATGAGGGGTTTCAGGCAGTTTGACAGTCTTGATTCTGTATTTCACGTATAATTCTGATCAGCCACGTGGGCAGAATAAGACGAGCTGATTCAGGCTGCTGGGATAACGTGTGAACGCTCCTTCGCTGAATGCAGTCTGTCATATAACCTGGCTCTGCTCTCTGCGGTTTAAGTCACTGAGATGGTTTCTGCCTCCAGAGCATCAACCTCTGACAATCTGGAACACACTTTTCCACGACCACGCTTTGTGTGTTTGACGATTTGAGGCTGAATCACATTAGAAATGACTCACACAGAGTGACGTGTGAAGGGGAAAACGAACGGCTGGAATCCTACTGGCTGAGTTCAGGATGGGATCTGAGAGGAGACTGTTGCATGGCCTTGAACTCAAAACATTCAGAGTGGAGTTTTTTTTTTTTTCTTCTTTTTTTGTAGCCACACAGGTAACTGCTATGGCTGAAGAGTCCAGAGAGGAGAGCTGGGGTGAAACATCTAGATCAAATAGTGCACAGAGGAGCTGTTTTTAAAGCATCTAGACGTACATCATCTGTGTCCTGGAGTGGGTGGATGAATGAGGGGAATCCAGAGTTTTTCCTCCGGAGAAGACGACGCGTGAGTTACTGCATTTCGAGGTTAACCGTATGATCCACTGACAGCTGCAGAAAGCACGACTGAAACACACGAAAGAAAAGCCTGTAGGTTTACCACATTGGCTTGAAATCATTATGAGGACACTGTTTGGAGAACTGTTTGGTGTGCGTGTCTACTGTGTTTGGATGTTCGGTGACCTGGCCAGCCCCTGCCCCCTCCCCCAAAGATAAAAAATATAAAAACATTGAAACAAGAGATCTGAAATTTAAAAAAACTAAGTGCCATCCTATTTTATGGTGGAGAAGTTGATATGTCTGCACAATGAGATCCAACTAGTAACAAAGATCAACACTTTTTTCACTGTTTTTCATTTTGATGACGATGAGCATGGTTTAAAGATCAAAAAAAGCTAAATAGCTTCCAAATTTTGGTACATATACGGATCTGTAACTTTTTTTTGTCTATCAGTTTTTTCTTTTTTTCACTGCGTCCCATCTGCATCTCTGTAAGAGTCTGCACAGATAGAGAGGGGCGCGTCCATCCGCCCGATTATCCGTCCGTCCGTCTGTCCGTCCATCTGTTCATTCCTGTGTCTGGACCTGCTGTGTCGGGTGCTTGCTTCCTGTTCCTGTTTCCTGCTTCCTGTCTGTCGGTGGGCGGGGCCATAGTCGTAAGCGTGAGCAGTACGCAGGGCAGGCAGGGACAGTCATTTGGCTATGTACACATTCATGGTCGGTCCATGGCTTCCAACAAACAGCAGCACTATTTCCGAAGGTCTAGTACACACACCTGTGTCAGAAGAGGAAAGACGTCAATCTGTAGGACTGATTGCAAAGCTGGACACCATCTAAACACCCAAACAGTCCTGTGTACACTTACAGATCCGTCTGATGCGCTGGCTCCCACTTTGTCCCCTGCTGCATTCCAGCAAACCTCAAAGATTCCCCCCGTCCCTCTGTAACTGTGGACTAAAGCGCCCGTCTGCAACACAAGAGACAGAAGCAGAGTGAAGCGAGAGGCAATCAGAGAAAAACATGATTTTATGGAAGATGGTGTGCATGAAAGCAAAGAGCCTTTCCCAACAGAGCACAGGAGGCTTTGAACTGCAGTAACTGATTTGTTTGGCCACTTGGGGGCAGCAGTCACGTGTCTCTCCACATATTGAATGTCAGGTAGTCAGAAGGTGGACCTTGACACATCTGAGATGTAGTTTATTTATAAAATATTGACCGGTACAGCTTTAAAGTGCAGCTCTCACAACATCCACTGCTTTTGTCACCAGGTGGTTACAAAACACTTCACATGTAGAAAAACTTGTATATATTCTAAATAACTCAGTGTTTTTATGGCAGGCTTCAGGTCATATTCATATTCAATTTAAACCTCTACTGAGGGGATGGGCGGTGTACTGGTTTTATCACCAGTGTCACAATCTGCCATGACATAAGATAAGATAAGACTTTCTTAATGCCCTGTAGGGGAAATGAGGGTGTTACAGGCAGCAGCAATAGTAACTTACTGTGGCTGTGATAACATGCAGATAGAGGGCTACACATGTGCTCACAGAACTGGAGTTACACCCACTAACTACTGTTTTCCTCACTATAACAGTGACTGCTGTAACAGATGTGGAGGGTAACATTACAAGCAACACAGTCATTTCTCTGTTATTTGCTGCACAAATCATTTTCCTTCAGCCTGATTTGAGGGCCAATACAAAGCAGGATTCACTCCAAAACTGAAGCTCAAGGATGGATCAGTACCGACTTCAAACTTAGAAACTCTAAAATTTTCCATCTTCATGTTGCTTTACTCTTTATTCTTCAGGTTAGCCTGTTGAATTTGGCATTAGCGCGTTCTGCAGCTAACATGGCTTGCATGGCTATTGTAGACACACACTGGAGCAATGTTGGAGTATTTAATACTGAGGGACCGTCAAGAGAAAGTGTGTGAATGTTCAGCCTCATCTGAAGCCAATTAAAGAACCAGAGGAGCAGCTTGGATGTGGGAAACTGTTTGTTCATGTTGCTTTTAGTGTCGTCTCACACAGCGACAGCTAACGTTATCTCCACACTGAGAATGAATCGCATTGCATCTAATAATTAACCTACATTATGGGGCTAATACCATGACGTAATACATCACTTTATACCCATGTGGCAGCCTGCGCATCACAGCTTGCACTTACAGTGACACCGGCCTCATCCTGCCTTAAGTAGATGCAAGGTCACGTCAAAGTTTTCCATGACTATGGCTTTGACTGCACAGTGAACAAGCATTCAGTGTGCTCAGGTGTACTGGTCACACACACACACACACTGCACCCCCCACTTGTCTTCCTACCTGTGTATTCCAGATGTGCACACATTTGTCAAAGGAGCCACTGGCCAGATGCCGACCATCGGGGCTGAAAGCCACACTGTAGACCGGCTCCTGGTGTTTAGTCAGCGTATGGATACAGATGCCTCTCTCCACGTCCCAAAGACGAACTGTGGAGTCAAACGATGCACTGTGGATGTGGGAGACGGGGACAAACAGGGTTATAGAGGTGATAATGTGGAATCTGGACACTTTTAAAACAGTGTGGTGACGTTCACTAACAGGAGCTTTACCTCGTCTGCAGCTGTGAACACGCTTGTCTTATTGACTGACTATTATAACCCACTATAACGCACGCACGCACGCACGCACGCACGCACGCACGCACGCACACACACACACACACACACACACACACACACACACACACACACAAACACACACACACACACACACACACACACACACACACACACACACACACATACACACACACACACACACCTGGCTAGCATGAGGTTAGCACTGGGATTGTTGGTTCCGGGGCCGGTGGGACTCCATTTGATGGTGTAGATTTCTTTACTGTGGGCCTGCAGGTCATGGACACATGAGTCCTGCTTCATACTCCAAATCTGAAACAACACAAAAGCACAAATCAAAAATCAACAACTTCATCTTTCCTTCTCATGAGTTGGTAGCACATTGTGAAATATCGAACTCTCTGCACTCCACGTTTGAAATCTTCTAAGACCTCAGTTCAAAGAAAACTACAAATTACAAGTTCAGGGGCCAGCGAGCTGGACTTTGCTTCTTCAGAGTCTCCAGCCATCATAAACACATCAGCACTTTCTTTATGGCTCAGCACTGTCAGCTCAAGGTAGCCGTGATAGCGATATTAATGACACCAGATGTCCAATATTTCACCAGGCTGGACTCTCAGCTCACCTTCAACGTCATGTCGTCTGAGCAGGAGGCTAGCAGGTTCCCTGTGGGGTCCCACTTGATTGCATTTACTTCATTCTGGGGAGAGAAGAAAGAGGGATGAGACTTTACTCCATCCAGCCTTCCTCCAGTCAGATCCTTTGGAATGAAGTAACTAGATGCAAACACTGATCTGAAGTCATTCAAGGCAGTTTATACAAAAATACTGATGAGAAAGAAAATTCTTTGATCTTCTTTGAATCCTACAGAAGTTACATATCAGTAATGACAAACTAGTGTAACTACGTACATACACGCACGCGCGCGCACGCACGTGACAACTTACTGTGTGTCCCTGGAATGTTTTAATGGGTCTATCCTGCCCCAGTTTACAGACATGGATACACATGTCTGTACTACAGGAGGCAAACGTATTGTTGCTCTGCCAATCCACGTCTAGTGCTGGAGCTGTGGGAGACAGAGAGATGGATGTCAGCGAAAATCAAAAACGCTCTGTTTCAAATCCCAGTCGGATGAACAGCACATGGACACATGAAAATTCACAGTGAATGGATGCTTTGTACCTGAATGGAAGGGAAACTGTTGTTTGGCTTCTCCTGTGTGGGCATCCCATATGATTGTTGTCTGGCAGGACACATGCACAGTTAGAGCTAACAATGAGTACACAGTAAACTAGTTTGATTAGGTTATTATACACTGATCACTGAGCAAAACCGGATAATTTACCTTGTCTACTCCTGCACTGAGGATAAAATTGCCTTTTTTATTCCACTTCAGGGCAAAGATGGGACCCTTGTGTTGGCCAAGTGTACTGGCCAGGTTTCCTGTGGAGCAAAACACACAGAAAAGAGCCAAAATCTGTAAGCATCAAATCTGAAATACCAACAATGACAAGATAGTATGGATCTAAATATAACACACAGCAGAAAATACAGTCAATGAGATTCTAAGGCAGTATGCAAAGCTGCCTCTAGGTGGCAGTGTTGCTCAAGGATTAACCAAGCCATGTGGCATAAAGGCTGCAGTACAAGATAAACAAAAAACCAACCACAACATCAGGAAATACCACAGCACCATCATTATTCGGATTTCCCTTTGCTGATAAACAAACACTGTATCCAAATACAAATTTATAGCCAAGAACGATGATGAAACAAAAGAATTTTTGCCTTAGAGCAAACACTAACGATATTAAATCAGTGGAATTAAAGTCATCTCACCATCCTTGGTCCATATTCTGGCAAAGCCATCATAGGAGCCCGTTGCTAACAGCGTGCCCTCGCTCTGTCCAAGAGAGAGAGAGAAGTGTAAGAGTGAGTGAGTGAGTGTGTGTGTGTGTGTGTGTGTGTGTGTGTGTGTGTGTGTGTGTGTGTGTGTGTGAGACAGGTGCTTCTCTTCCACACTCATGTCGTCCTTTGCAGTTGCCATGCTTGCCTTCCAGAGTCCAGGCTGAGTGAACATTTGCTGTGATTCTGCTGCTATTAGAGGAGAGGCCTGTGTTTTCCATCAGCGTGGACGCTTTCCAGGAAATTTTTGCCTCTTCCCTTGGCTCAGGTTTACAATCCATTGGCTGAACTGAAGGAAAATTCCACTGTCTGATGCTCTTCCACTGTTAGACATCACCAGCAGCTCTGCGCAGAGTGCTCTGGGAGTCCCTCTGTGATGAAGCGTGTGCTGTGAGTCGCCTCTCGGCACCGCTCTCTCTGCCTGTCTAACTCAAAGGTGGAGCACCTTTGTTGAAAATTCTGACACAAACACAGAGGCTTTATTTTAAATGCCAAAACTGCCTTTTATCAGCCACTGCTCTGATGCACTCACAGGAGCCAATGGGAAAATGACACATTCACAGTTTCTGCATCTCAAGCTAATCAATGAACTTCTATTATTCATGAGGCAAACAAATGTGTGTTTGTAATGAAGGCTACTGGAGCTTCAGTTAAAGAAGTAAATACAGCTGGACATCAAACCTCAGCAGCTTAGTTACTCTTTGACAACCATACTCGACTGTGGTGACATCAGTTCTGAGTTGGACATTCAGCAAACATTCAGTGGCATCTTCTTCCTCAGTTTCACGGTTAGCTCATTCAGAGCCATCGCTCTTAACCTCAGGGCTTTCACCCAGAGGCCGTTAATAAATTACTGTTTGTATGACACTAAACCAACCAAGCTCTCACAGAAAATAACTGCAGTTTTGTGGCCCAATGATTCCAAATCAATACTGATTTGTATTATTCCACAGGATGTCAGCGCTTTTCTATTTTATACGGACATTTTCAGCATTTTTTAAAACAGCTTCCATGTCATGTGACCCACCTGTTGGCATCTGTCTGCTGGTCATATTGGAAATCTGTTTTTCTTCATCGTTTTCCATCAGGCTCTGGCCTTTTGCCCTTTTCTGTCAATTTCATTTAATCTTTTGTCTCATTGTAGTATGAAATTGAAATCCTTTGGACTCTTTCAGCTTTTAAATTGTTTCCTTTAAGCGTGCAGCACCCTTAAAGTTAGCACCCAGCCTTTGCCACCTTTGTCTCTTGAAATCTCAGGCAGCTGGAAATCAGCTCAACAAAATGATGAAACAACCGTGCTCTGACTGTGAAGCAGCACTATGACATGACACGGCACGTTGACATTCAGAAACATCTCCACCATCCTCACAACTTTAACCTGGCCCCATATTCTGAATACATACACCCGTGCAGGGTGACTCGCGTGTGCGTAACACGTGATGTGTGTGCGTAACACGTGATGCGTGTGCGTTGGGGTGCTTACATTCCAGTCTAACGAGGTGACATCTTTGTTGCTGGGGACGTCCTGTCCTCCCTCTCGTATGCAGTGTCTCAGGACCAGCTGCGTGGAGCTGCTTGTACTGTTCTCACTCAGGTTCCAGATGCGAGCCGTTGAATCGCCAGACCTGAAGAGACACACGCGTTTCTGATTGTCATGCTTGGCCTTCAGGCTATAAAGTATGAGGACAGACAGCTCATATGTAAACCATGTTGTTTGTAAGCATTTCTTTTAATCATTGGTGGGGACTGATAGACATGAGCACAATGGACTTTTGTAAGTTACCAGGACGATGTTAGGCTGCAGCAGTTCTTCATTATCTTTTGATTTTAACTGTGGTTTTGTTACTTTGCCATTTTTCAGCCCCCCCACACTGTTCATCTTTGTGATGTGGCATCTGATCCTGTATAAATATACCTTTATGGCAAATATCTGCAACAGCACATATAAAATAAAATGAAACTCATTAGTTTGGACATTAGTTTTTAACTACAGTGAGCCTGAATTCATTAATGTAGACAAGTGAACTGCAGAAAATGGTAACCCCATATGATGGTTATCAAAATAAGATGTCTCTTGGATTGTGGGCTGTACTCTGAGCATGGAGAAAGTATAAAGCAGTGATTTGTGCAGAGAGAGCAGTAGGAAAGGTGACTAACCCCGATGCCAGCAGGTCGCTGACTGGGTTCCAGGCACAGATGAAGACCTCTGACTCGTGGCCCCTCAAAACCATGGCCTTGTTCTGAGGGATCTCCACATCTCCGTCCACCTCCATCAGGTCTGCGTGGTTGTCTAAGCACAGAGTTTGATGGGTGACACACAGCGAGACGACAAGACGTTGAGTTAGCAAACCAGGAAGGTCCAGAAAATATGCCATCAGCCTTTTTGTCTGATCTCTGCTATTTTTTACCACTGCGGCATAGAGTTCTTAATATGTGCATGTAAGGGAATATTTCAGTAAAAGCAATTAACTCAAGGTTCACTCAAGGATTCCACTTTTTAGCATTTTGTTTTCCCAAACTGCAATTCCAGGGTCAAAAATGAACTTTCATCCTTCACAAAAATGTGGCTCAAACAGTGAGAAGCAGCTTCGTCATGGCGGGCAGCGAACCATCACTGCACGTCCTCCTCTATTTGTGAACATATTACTCACTAGCTAAGGCATGGGCTCCGTTCTCCTCCCCGTTGGCAGTATTCTCTCCATTCTTGGCGTTGCCGGCGATGCTGCCCCCGGTGGCTGATGTCGGTGCTGAAGTGGCGGCCTGCTGCTGGGCCATTTTGTCCCGGTAGGCCTGCTGCCTTGTCTGAACAACGTCAGGCATGACCGCATCAATCAGCGACAGAGACTCTATGGGCCGCCCATCAAATAGCGTGCCATCCTACAGCGTGTCAGAAATAACAGGTTAGAGAGGAGAGGAGAGGAGAGGAGAGGAGAGGAGAGGAGAGGAGAGGAGAGGAGAGGAGAGGAGAGGAGAGGAGAGTTTCTACGATCTTGTGTGTGTCCCACCTCATTGATGCTGACTTCAGCCTCGACGTACTGCAGGCCCTTCTGGATGATGCTGATGAGGGCAGCAGGGGGAACCAGAGCACCATTGATGTTGGACTGGCTGATGTGACTCTCTATACCAAAGGTGAAAGCTGAGTGGGAGAATCCTGCAGAAAGAGGGCAGGAGAGGAGAAGATATACTCTCAGTGTCACAGGGAATAATACTTCCCTCAGATTTGTAATGCAAGCTGATTTATTAATGAAGTCAGCTTTGTCTTCCCACACTACTGTTACTCTTCTGTTTGCACTGTTGAGCGTTTCTCATCCTCATCAACGTGTTTGTTTTTGAGGTTAGAACAGAGATTGTTTGTATTGTGACCTCTAGTTACACCGCACGCTAACTGAACTGAACGCTCAGCGTCTGACTTCCCGCTGTTGAAATAACTTCTGGTGCACTTCATGTGATGTTACAATTCAAAGGTATTCAACAGCCAAACAGCGTTAGAAAATCCATATAATGACGCTCATCTCCACTGTGTGTGTTTGGATCATCACGAAGCCCGAGCTTCCATGATGATTTTAATTATTAACACATACATGACCTCATGTGAACGTTTGTTTGTTGTTTCTTGAAACACTTTAGCGCTCACTTTCAGCTCACTGCACCTGGTGAGTTCAGGGTCTACATGTAAAAGTTTATGTCAGTCAGAAGAGAAGATTCAGCATGACTGCAGCAGCAGAGGACAGAAGCATCCGTGTGAGATAACATGGCCGGGCCGTGACCCAGGCCTGCAATCAACAGCAAATAAATCATTTCATGCAAACACAAATCTCCCAGTCTGCTGAGAGCAGGTAGCTTTTATTCATGTGCCACTTTGGTGTTTGAATGAACAACAGTGCAGCCGTGACAGGATTTCTTCATGCACACAAGCCATCAGCGCCTTATCAGATATATTATGTAATAAATATGTGAGGCGGGAAGGTAAGTTACAAACAGTACAGCTTCCACTGACACACACATAGAGAACAGTGCAGGCTGAGCTGAGCCTTCTGGCAGCTCCTCTGCAGTGATATGGGGGTTTTGGTTCACGGAGCTAAACACAGGTGGATAAAGGTCATTGTCACACCTACAGTTCCACACACAAAGGGCACGAAGCCTGAATACGTTAATGCACAGTGAGGCATATTTGCAGACTCACTTTAACTCTGAAGTTCTTCTGTCTGAAAAGCACCACCATTCATTCCACTGACAAGCTTACTCCTAATGGGCAGGTCAGCACTCCTCATACAGCCTTTAGCACTGTTCTCAGGCTAAAGGTGCTATTTAAATGCAGTCTACGCACTGTATGATTGATGAAGCGGTGGATAACCCTCCCTCGCTCTGTCCCACCACGCGTTCATTCGGACTAAGTGAGAAGAAATGTACACACACTGCAGACAGACTGTTTATCTGCCTGTTCTATACTCTGTGTGTGTGTGTGTCACTCTCCCCTGGCAGCTTCTCTTCAGTGCATTGTGCCTTTCATACAACAAGCTCACCCACACACATTGTGTTGTGTATACACAGCGACAGAGTTTACCTAACAAACTAGCATGCTGCTTTCAGGTGCCTGCTGGATGGACCAATAGTACAAGCAGCAGCAGGGGAAACGTACTGGTGCCTTTTACTTTTCTATACACTCTGAATCAATGGCACTGGCTAAAAAGACTGAAGACTTCAAATATTCACCATTTCTTTGGTGACTCTTACAGGTCAAGCTTTCATTGCAGGGGTAATGAGTCAAATGCTTAAAAATAATAATAATGCTTTCAATTTTGGATTATTAATCAACAGGATGACGTTAGATGTAAAAATATAATATTATTGGTATGAAAGCAATCCACTATAAGAGATTATAATAAAATGTAATGAATGCAGAGATGATGGATGTAAGGAGCTGAGAGGATACCTGACTCTTGGAGGTATCGGTAGACCAGGAAGTTGACCTCATCACTGCTAATGCTCATCTTTACTCCAGTTACACCATGAGGTCAGCACACACACACCTAGCCTAGAAAACAGAGAGAGAGAGAGAGAGAGAGAGAGAGAGAGAGAGAGAGAGAGAGAGAGAGAGAGAGAGAGAGAGAGAATCATTAATGAAGGGAAATACTCAACGTTAGCACAACTGCTCAATGCACGTGATACATGCTCACAAAAACTGCTGTGGAAATGGAAAAACTGTTGACCTCATAGATGCCCATGTCTCGTCTAGTTTAAGTTTTATTGTGTAGGTTATACAAGTACAGAGAAATATAATACATCTATCTCATCTTTTTTAATTTCTGTTCTCTTGTTTGAATATCCAATTTCAGCATGCAGTATTTTGCAGGTTATTACATTTTAAGAGGGCATATTTCAGGCCGCTTGCCACAGTCATTATACACAGGGGAAAGGCAGAGAGGCCAGGTCATCAGATAGCTCGACAGTCCTTCATGCATGCAGAGGGCTCTGACAAAACGTTTGAACCTGCTTCAACTTTTGCTGGAATGTCATCCGGCAAGGAACTGTACTAGCCAATCAAATACAAACAAGACACACATTCCTGGTGGAGTACTTTGTAATGTGAACGCTTTATTTCTCCGACTGCCTCATGATCGTCACAACTGAAGATGAAATGAGAACAGCCGTGACCACTTCCCAGACTGTCTCATAATATTATTAACCCCTGTGCACTGTTCTGGTGTATGTTCAGCTGTCAAACTCAAGGATTTATCGCTCAAACTGGATTTCTCGGATTGTATTTCCTCGTCCCGTTGGTGCCTGAAGCAACATGGCCCCACCAAGCAAGCCCTGTTTTGTGTGTATGTAACACTAAATGAGAGCGTTGGACTGTAACGCCTGCTGTGGTATGACAGTGTGCATCCAGGCACACATCAGGGGATCACTATTCCACATTACTTTAGTCTGTGGTTTCATGAACTGAGAAGGTTGGGAACCACAACTTTAAAGCTCACTGAGATCCAGAGAGCCAATTCCAAATAAGGGCCAGCTCAAAGCCCATTTCCCCTGAGAATAATCAGCCATGTAATGCCTGCAGCTCACTGTCTGCAGCCCCCTCTCCCAGGAGAAGGAGACTTTCTGTGCATTTAATGGTATTTAAGTGGATGAAACACTCTCCTGGGTACTGTGAGCACTGGGTTACATTTCATTTCCCAGGATGTTAGATTTTCGTCATCTGGCACAGCAGAACATTGAGCATGAGATGTGGCCTTAACATTGCGGGTTTGACAACACGTTCAACAAACTGCAGCTTACACATAATGATGCTATCATCTTCCACAGGTGATTAGAAGAGAAGATTAGATGTATCATTAATGATAACCTGAGTGGAAACGGGTCACTGCAGCACAAAATGGGATGCAATAACATAATACACATGGCACTGTGTGAGGCAAGAGGAGGCCAGTGTCTCCACTCCTGTGACCACTGGCAACTTTTACTAGTCCAGTGTAGTCAGGCCACAACAGCAGCAGCAGCAGACTGTACACGAGAGATGGAGGCCGTAGACTCAGAGCCAATTGCATCACCTTCACAAGAGAATAAAGCTGCCATGGCTGAGCTGTTTGTGAATCTATCCATGACCCAGGAGACTGGCAACAGCTCCGTGGCCAAGACGGCAGAGGAGGAGGTGACACTGGTCTCTAGCATGTTTGCTCAGCAATGCTTATCTGTGCCTGGACCCTCTATATCTTGTGAGAAAGAGGTGTGTTTTCCATAGAGACAAGTGTCAGCGGGCAGACTGTTCTGAGGGTCAGATATACAGCAAGTAGACAAAACAACACAACCCCCCTCCAGTGAAGATTTCAGCTCTGAGCTCCCAAACACTGCTACAGAAGTAGCTCAGAGCTAACTGTGCTAACTGGCAACATTCTGTGATGTTCACGAGTCGTTGCAACCCATGAAACTCTGGCATTGCCACTGTACTCTAAATTAGGCCCATTATTAAATCATAAGCAGCTGTCGGGCTGCTTTCACTTCCCATTTACAGCAGCTCCGCTCTGCAAACATTTCATCTGCCTCCTAACTTTAAAACATACCACACCTCCGCACTTTGTGGTGACTGTGTGTGCTTATGACAGAAACGTATGACAGCCACAGTTGAAAACAGTGTTTTGTTTTTTTGTTCAGAGCCAGTTAATTAAAGAAAGACTTGATTTGCTCTAATAATAATTTTCCAGATCACATCTGGACATCTCTTGTTACACTTCTATAGAAATAAATACACTGAGTGACCACACGCACGCACGCACGCACGCACGCACACACACACACACACACACACACACATCTGCAAACTCTTGTGCAATGCAATGAAACTTGGAATTGTGTCAGGGGATTACTAGTCACTGATTCAGCTCTGGTCATTTCTGAGGCTGTATTCTGGTGTGTTGTATTAGACGGCATTATTGTGTCTTACATTTTTAATCATCTATCTAAAAGAGGTGGGCAAAATATCAGCAATCATCTCTATGTGATGCAGTCGAATACAAAGTTAACACACACCATGGCCTTAAAAATGACCACACTGGTCACACTGCCTTAGTGCCACTCCTGGATAAAGGCAATAGTCAACATCCACTCATTTGACCACATTCATGACACGTGACTCCAGAAATACAATGTTTCCTGCAGACGTTTGTTCTCACAAGAGTGGAAAATAGCTCTGATGCAACATTTACATCAAGGGACAGAAACTCTCCACTGAAAGGGATACCAATACCGTTAAGGCAGAAGTCACTTCAGCACCACTAACACTTCATCTAAACTTGACAGTGTTCATCTTGCATCAGTGTATCTGTGAAAACCCAGCCAAAGATTCTTCTAGCATTTACTTTTGTATTTCCTTATTATTACAGCTGCTGCACACTTGCTACCAAGCTCTCTGTCCATCAATCTGCATATCTATCAGGGATGCCTTTTAACCAGCTCAAGGTAGAGAGGATCAATATACAGTAGTAGTACAATGTGTCTGTAGTTTATTTCAGCCATGAATTATCCAATGCAGCATACAATTATGTACTGCAACTTAAGGCAACCATATCCACACTACAATGTGACTTTCAGGACCACTGCTTTACACTGTGTCTACAGAGCAAAAGCAGCATGTTAGCAGAGTGGCCGGGAGCATAAAAATACACTGCAGGTCGTATTTACATGTGCACAGTGTGAGTAAAATGTGAGCTATCAATCCAGCCTGTGTAGACAGCTGGATTGATTAAAATATGTGTTCAGTCTAATTAGGAGTGGTCCTGCAACTAAAAGCTTCCATTCAGCCTTGAATCCACTATTTCAAATGTCTTTGTGACGATGGGCAATTTGCAGAGTGGTGACAAACATTTCAGTTTGTGGAAAAACGAGACAATTCTGATGAAAATTCAAGACTTCTTGAGATACTGCTGCAGCATCCTACAACAGGGGTGCCAAAGTCAGAAATGTTAGTTTGAACACAGTGGGTTGATCTTGTTTTAAGAAAAAGTCATCTTAGAGGCTAAGACATATACGACTCATGCTCTAGATATTAAACTAGACATTAGTCAAGACAAATTCCTGCAACAACACATTTTATTTCACGGTCTATGACAGTGCCAAAGAGCCTGCAGGAATTCCTTTGAACCAAACACAAGAGCAGCTAATTTGATCAATACACTTCAAACAAGATAGGAGGTAGAGTAAAGAGTAAAGTACAATCACCTGCTGTTGTGTTTGGTTGAAATGAAAACCTGCAGCCTGTTGAGTCACAGATCACTAAGACCCTCTGCTCAAATCCCATCTGACAGCAGCATTGCCCGGGGAGGACCACAGGTTTGTAAACAGAAAGCTGTTCCCTCCACCACCATCTCACTGCAGTGGCGCTGTGGAGCCACCATCTGCAGCCAGGATCATCTGTGTTGACAGTGTGAGAGAACAGAGGGGGGATGGGAGAGGAGAAGGGAATCTCTGTCTATGCATTTCTCTTTCTCCCTCTCTTGGCTGCTGCCAGTGGCAAACTGGCCCGCACCATCAGTCTTAAATCAAGTCATAGCTCAACGAGACAGGGAGGGAGGGAGAGAGAGAGGCAATCAATCAACACCGCAAGAAAATCAGGACATGACGATTAGACACATGCAGCATATAACCTGTTTCCTCACCGACAAGAGTGAATTCATGTTGATGAGAGTGAGGGAGGTTCTGTCGCTCGCAATATGGAATCAATGTCACTAAGTAAATCAGATTTAGCTTGGGTTATCAGCTGGCAAACATCATTCATTAAGCCAAACACGGGCTAATGGAACATCCAATCAGCAGCTTTAGCCCACTCAAAGACGTGCAGTAAATACATAACAAACCCTTATCAAATGTGCAGTAACGCGGTACTTCCTGTAACAAGATGTATCAATCAAATATTCTTCTTGGCATTTTTTTCCTTGTTAGCAAGAAAACAGAAGCGATAACATGATGCATGTAGGGCTGGGCCGATAAAACAATAGCGATATGTCTCGCGATAGACATGCCATCAATATTAATAAAAATGCGTTCAATAAAACATTCGATAATTTTTTTTTCTTCATCAGAAGAAACCTGAAGTTGAAGCGAGGTTGGTTGCATGAACAATTAGGCACTCACTCTCAGGTAACCAAGCAACGTAGGGAGTAATCGCTGATCAGTGAGAGAGACACGCTAACACGGCAATCATGTAACATTATCAAGTTCGGTTGCGCCATGTCGTTGTCACGTGTTTGTTGCTCCGCGAGGAGTGAGATGAGAAATAGAAAGTGAGTCCTGCAGCGAGCGAAGAAATCGTCGATAGAACAGGGAAAGTCAGCTCGCTAGTATTTTGGATATTATAAGTCGGACCGTAGTCAGACCAATGTGCTCTGTAACTTATGCAAGACTTTCGTCCCCACCAAGACCGGTAACACCACAAACTTATTTAACCACCTTAGCCGCGCTCACTCTTTGGAGCGCAGCCGTATTCGCCAATGTCTGCCAACCGCAGCACCACCACACAAGCAGCTGACCATCATGCAGAGGTATCCGCTTCAGTGCCTGATGACAAATCATCTAAAAGGCACGAAGACGTAACGGAGGCAGCGGCATATCATACAGCTAAAGACATGCTTCACTGAGCACTGAGGGGAAGCCAGGTTACAAACATCTCTTACAAGTACTTTTTTTTTTTCTTAAACACATCTTAAACACACTTGCAATAAAAATAGAATTGAATAGTTCATGTATGTTTAGAGTAAGAAGAGTGACTAAAGTTGTTCATATGTCTAGACTGGTTTTATAGTTCAATCAATCTTACTGTACTGTGTATCATGTTTGTTTGGTATGTTACAGATGTCAAGTCCACCAACACTTATATCGTGATAGAGTTTTCAGCCATATCGTCCAGCCCTAGATGCATGTACACTATTTTTCTTTGAAGGGAGGTGAATGAGGGCTGCTTGTTTTGCCTGCCTGTACCTGCTTAAAAGTGAGGGTCCACTTTTCAAAACCACATTTAACATTGCTCATCAATGGAAGTTAGGAGACTTGACTCTATGATAGCGCCTGGATGAGCCTGTAGCTTTACAGGATTGCACATTACACCCTGGTCGACTTTCCAATATGACCAGCCAATATTAACTTGGCTAATGGGTAATACAGAGACAGTGTCACCATAACAGTTTACCCACCAGAGAGCACAAACTAGCTTGGCTAGCTAACCGCTAGCCAAACTAGTTTGTTCTGTGCTACTGTGAACACAGTTAACATGGTTTCAGTATGATATTGTAGCAATAGTGGTTGTTGCAACAGTTGATGTTTAGTGTACATAGACACATAGATACATAGAATGGGCATGAGCAACTTTAGAGTCTTCACTCTGGTGACAATAGGGTCTCTGTTATTCCAACCCACTCCTTATTGTTGGGTTAGCTTGCAGCAGGAGCAGTCCACAATGAGGATGGAGCAGTTAAGTCAGCAATTCCAGTAAAATTCAAAACGGGAAAAATGAGCAGTCTACAAACACATTGCCAGGAGTGTAACGCTGGTTGCTCTTTTATTTCTATCTATCTATCTATCTATCTATCTATCTATCTATCTATCTATCTATCTATCTATCTATCTATCTATCTATCTATATACACACACACACACACACACACACATATATACATATATACACACACACACACACACACATATGTGTATATATATATGTATATATGTGTGTGTGTGTGTGTGTGTGTGTGTGTGTGTGTGTGTGTGTGCCAATTCTCTCAAAAACAAACCCATCTCACACTAGTAAACATGGTCATTACAATTTGGCCATAAGTGCAAACCTAGTTTCTAATAAATTAAATGATTGTTGATTTGCGACCGCATTAATTGTTTTCTGCATCCTTCATCTTACATCTTTCTTGAGAATATCCGTAACGTAGCTTTAGGCATCACTGCTCATTGTGTACTATTGCTGCTGTGGGAGAAGATTACAGTATAGCAGCATTTTAACCATTTTGATTCTTAGTTTGCACTTGACATTACAAGGAGGAAACTCATACTGTAAACCCCTATTATGGCTTTCTAAACTCCACTGTGCAGTTGTGCAACGACAACAGAAATGAAGTCCAAGCTGCATGCGGCTCTCCCCTCCCCCTCTCCAGGGTTACTGGTCTCTTGGAGTGACAGATTGCATTGGCAAGCCTAGCTCTGCCTCACATGGCCTATGTGAGGTCAGCGAGGCTAGCTGTCTGTCGGTGACAGATGGTAGCATGTAGGCCTTGCCAGCTAGCCTCGCTTGACGGGTAGTTAAACCTGCTCCAGGCTCCCCGTCATCTGAATGCAGCAGGCCAGTGAGGGCGACTGAATCAGTGATGGTTATCTCTCTGAAAGTTGCCATGCTGGCTTGGATTACAACAATCTCACCTTAATAAGAATCCCAGTCATTTAGAGAATGTTTTAAGAAGGTCAAATGTGTTTTACAAATCACGTACAAGTCATGGTCACTGCTTTGAAATCCTCATAGTAGGACTGGATATCACATGGAGTACAGAACAGCAAGTACAACTGGACGTGCCTTACAAAGAAAAACATGCAGACCTGCCAACCTTGGGAAAATACTGTATTTTGACTACCCTAACAGTATGCCGCTTAGTTCACATGCTTTTGCACCACCTTAGCTTTGTGTGCACACATCCACTCTTTCAGTAAGTTATTCAAAATATAGATTGGCTATGAAGAAAACTACTTTTGCTTTATTACACTTTTCATTATAGCTTGCAAATTACATAACATCAGTCTAACATTACTAACTTCAAATATCTTCCCAAGGTTGGGAGCTCTGTGTTAACTAAAGTTAGGTCAATTCACAGTTTCAACTTTCCACATCCACCCGAGTCCATTTACCTTGGCAAAGCTGTTAAAAGAACAGTCCTCACTTGGGGCACCAGCCTGCCGGAGCGAGGAGGTGAGGAGGTCATTTCTGATTGATCAATATGTGCAACATCGTACCAAACCCAGCAGAGGCAAATGAATTTAATCTGGACAGAGAATACAGGTTTCATATTTTTTTAATGACAATCTGGATTAAAGCCATGTTTTCAGTTGTTTAGAGTGGTTTTATTGAAGTAAGCTCTTAAGCCACATACCCTTAGCTAAGAACCACATCTATTTCCAGTAACAGACTGAGGAACTGGATGTAGTGCGACAAGCAAACAGGATGAGCCAATGTATTGACAGGTGGGGGTATTAGGAGACCATGGGGGGCCATGGAGGTGTGAATGTGCTGGGGTCAGAATAAAATGTGGTAAACTCCATTACCTGTTTAAGACAACAACCTGCTAGTGCACCACAATACTACTTCATTTACAAAACAAGGTGGCTGTGAAGAATAACAGGTGTGTGAGTGTGGGGGTTGGGTTGGAGGTGTGCACAAATAGAGCATTTAAAGTGTCAGCGCCCTCGTAAACGCCATCTGACTTGGGTCATATTTTACAAGCTTTCTTATCATAACCAATTCGTTGCAAAGCTTTAAATATCTCCAAAAAACAGCAACAACATCTGAGTCCTGCCCATCAAAGTCGTGAATTTCACGACTGTTTTCCAGCTGATTGGAAATTGGATTTAAATGGCTCCTGAGGTCTCTTGTTCATGTCAAATCAAAGATTCAAAATAAAAAACAAAAGTGCATCTACTACAGAATGAATATGGACTTCTTTGAAATGTGTTTGTTTAAAGGGCCATTAAGTATTTTGGTGATCTCTCATAGTGTGAGTTGGTATACTAGTGTACTGCTGTATCCCAGCTTTTTTCTATTTTCTCTGTGCTGTACCCTTTACTCCTCTCTGGCCCTGCTCAGCATTGTATATCATTCCATTCCTGAAGAGGAGAAAAAGCTCCCAAAAGTGGGTAGCTAATTGACAACAGGTTCAAGTTTATTCAAGAAACATATTTGTGCGATCAAATCCTGTCTCATAACTTGTGTAAACCATCTATAATTCTGTATCTCTGCCAGACGTGGGCAAATGAAAATAGTGCGGTGGCGAGCCTAATCTTATGCTCTATCACCCAGCCTTATCTGTATTTAATTATCTGACTTTCTGTCTTTTATAGCACTCTGACTCTTCCGCTCTCTCAGACTAAAAAGGTTTGGAGCATCAAGGTTAACCAGGGACGTGCCCTTTGCAAGAGGTGTGGAATTTTTGGCTTCCTTTAGGACATGCTAGAGGTGAAGTGTCTGAAATATTTGTGGTATATTTTGAGAATGGGGGCACACTTTGGAAGAGGCGTAGCATCCAAGCTAATTTCTAGGCGAACTGCAGCACTGAATCAATGCTGTGCGCTGAATCATTTTCAGACAAAGGCTCCCTTCTTCTCTCCCCAGCCTTGTGGGAGCAACATGGTTTTGCACACTACTGCATCAGTACAAATACAAAACACATCCTAAAATCCGAGGCCATGTTTTCTGAAGACTTTGGGCAATTCAGGAGAAATCTGACAACCAGCCAACTTTCTCCAGTAGCAGGAACATGTGTGAAACAATAGTAGGAGTCAGTGTGGAATTAAAGACAAAGCTGGGGGTGAAAGGTTTCCGTAGACGGGGCACAAACAAATTGGGTGTGCTGTTTGTCCTTAACTCCTGGCATAAACAGCTCTGATTCAAAGTCAGTAATTGCTCAAAAACAGTGCAGCAAGTTGAGCAGCATGCAATCCACAGCTCAAAACCAACACCTGAGAATAAAATCACACAATAACACAGAGACCAATATGGCTGACATCACTATTCCTTTCCCCAAACAAGTCTATCTGTCTGTTCAACACTAACATCACAATGGAAAATGATTTCCTGTGCCGTGTGTAAAATGACGAGGTCCCTGGTTTCTGGTGCTAACTGGTATGGAAATGAGAACTGTGCGCAAGTGCTATAGGCTATTTAGGTAAATAAAAAACACACTGGATTCACAAACAAGGTGAGCTGAGGAGTGAGGAAAACAAAGCCATCCTATAATAAGGCTGACCTGACATCAACACTGCCAGTTGCCAAAATGGGTGGCAGCAGTCACATAGCTGTCACAGCAAAGTGTCTTGGTTCAAGCAGAGAACCAAATGAGCAATGTCAGTAAGTCAGGCAGAAAGTCCTTGGGTATCTGAGCGTAAACAAACATGACCATCAAAATGAAGACTGATAGCTTCTATGGTCACTATCCTGGACTGTGCATTGTGCACTGCTGGGTAGGGTTCACTGGGAATCTGCTGGATTCTTTAACAGTTCAAAACAGGAAGAGCGTGCTGTTCTAGTGGAATTCAAACTACACTTTTCTGGCAATCACAGATGGTTACAAAACCAAAATGTATGTTCTCCTCAGTAAAATAAGACACTGGTGACAGGAAGGGATACAGGAAGCAACAGCATTTATGGGAAATGTGGTCTGTATGTGGAGAAGCAGTGCACTAACAACTTGAGTTTTATGGAGACTGCCAAACAGGTTTGGGAATTTTCAAACCTAAGTTGTTTCGGCTGGTTGAACCAGCTGGAACGTCCTTGTGCGATGCATGTTGCTTAAATTTCTTTCTGCGTTAAAAGAAACCAAACCAGGTCACCTTATAGCAGGGTGGTTAAGGCGCATACCGCATAAGTGAGACGCCTTGGGTTCAGGTCGAAGAGCTGTGCTGTATATCATACCCCTCCCCTTGTTTCCTACAGGCTTCTATACTATCCTGTCCAACAAGGACATAATAAAAAAAATGTCTTTGAGAACAAAATAAAGAAAAGAAACCGAACCAACGGGTAAACAAGTTAGCAACTCATCCACTAATTTCGACCAAATCAAACAAAATATAGGTTTGAAAATAGGGCTGGCCCAATCATGAAACATTATCAAGTTCGGTTGCGTCATCTCGTTGTCTCGTGTTTGATGCTTCGCGAGGAGTGAGATGAGAAATAGAAAGTGAGCGCTGCAGCGAGCGAAGAAATCGTCGATAAAACAGGGAAAGTCAGCTCGCCAGTATGGAGTTTTTTTGCATTTTATAAGTCGGACCGTAGTCAGACCAATGTGGTCTGTAACTTATGCGAGACTGTCGTCCCCACCAAGATCGAATATACCACAATCTTGTTTAACCACCTTAGCCGCACTCACTCTTTGGAGCGCAGCCGTATTCGCCAATGTCAGCCAACCACAGCACCACCACACAAGCAGCTGACCACCATGCAGAGGTATCTGCTTCAGTGCCTGATGACAAATCATCTAAAAGGCACAAAGACGTAACGGAGGCAGCGGCATATCATACAGCTAAAGACACGCTTAACTGAGCACTGTGGAGAAGCCAGGTTACAAACATCTCTTACACGAGTTTTTTTGTTTGTTTTTTGTTAACACACTTGCAATAAAATTATAATTGAATAGTTCATGTATGTTTAGAGTAAGAAGAGTGACTAAAGTTAAATATGTCTGTTTTATAGTTCAGTCAATCTTACTGTACTGTCTATCATGTTTGTTTGTTTGTATGTTACAGATGCCAAGTCCACCTCAGTTTCTGCTATGTTTACAAAACACTGCACATATCTGAAAACATTTTATTCACCAGAAGGTGAATCAGCTTGTGAGCTTCCTGCACTAAACCTGCAGAAAAAAACTTCTCAGGTTTCTCTCTGTTTACATTTTTACACTTTTATTTACATTTATTATTTGAGTGTTTTCCATGGTTGTGTTGACATTTCCTTTCCTTTCTGCCTTGATAGCTGAGGGGATTATAATCAGAGGAAGGTTAAATTTAAAATAAAAATATTTAAATTGAATGTATTTTTCTCCTGGTCCTTATTTTAAATCAGTCATAAAAAATATCAATAATTATCAATATCGACCAATATAAAACACTTATATTGTGATACAGTTTTCAGCCATATCGCCCAGCCCTAGTTGAAAAGCCCATAAACAATGTGCTCATTTTCTGTTGTAATCTTGGTAAAAAATATTAGCAATGAACTGCATTAGAGAGGACTGTATGAACAAACCCTGTTTGTGGCAGCTACGCAGCACGGTGCTAAAGCGCACTGAGATGGACGTAAACATGGACAAGAACTGAATCGATCTGCCCCATTGTCAGCGAACCAGCAACTGCCCGGCAACTCCAACAAAGAAGCCGCTCGCAAATAACTCAGAATACAAGCAAGTAAGAATTGCAAGGACAACAGATGTAAGAGACATTTTGGGGGAAAATTACCATGTGCATAAGCTTTACAAATCAGAGATAAACAGAGTCATCAAAAAGACACGGTTGTGAAAGGATAAGCAAAATAAGTTGGCTTGTGTATTGAGTGTTACAGATATTCCATATTCTCATGTTCAAAGCTCTGCATGGTCGATAACATGAATGTGCAGGTAGAAACATTTTACAGCCCCAGCCGGCTGTTGATCACTCACCACAGTAGTAAGTCTGTATGCACCACCGGTACGTTCAGTCACAGCCTTGTACCATGGACCTGCAACAACAAGGGGTGGGAGACTCAGTCAGGAGGCTTTTCAATGGCATTACCTGACAGAAAGCAAAGGATTCTGGTAAACGTTTTGGAAATCTGTGGTATCCAAGGTCAAAGGTCACATCATGTTATGGAAAAATGACAATCATATACTCACAGTGTCACAGAGGCCGTACAAGAAACGTAAAGAGATCCCTCATTTCTCACAGAACTCCAAAAGGAGCTGGACAGTTTATTTTTAGTAGGAAATTGAACTTTATATAAATGTGAAAATTGCATGTTTATACAATATGTCGTAGGAACTTAGCCTTTATTTTTAACATGAACGTGAATTTGAGGAACTTGAATAGCAACATAAAACATTGCACAGTCTGTAATTTCTTTCAAATATGGTAGAACTGCCTTCATAAAGCACTTGCCAAAATCTTTTCTATCAAAGTTCCCCTTTAGAGTATGTCTAGTGGTGATTTGGAGCATGTTTTGATGATTGGGTTCCTGTTTTGATTGTATTTCGTGCTCTACAAACATATTTGCAAGGACGGTCAAGTATGTGCACAACAGGTGAAATGACGAGGACGATTAGTCGGTCAACAGAAAATAAATCAGCTCTGTTAAGTCTTAGTACAAATGCCAAACATGCTCTGATTAAAGCTTCTCAATTTGAGGATTTGTTGCTAATCTTTGTCCTATATGCAATAGTAAACTGGATAAATTTGGGTTAAGGACTGTTGGTTGAATAAATCAAGCTATTTAGTAACATAATCTTAGACTTAGGAAAATTGTGATTGACACTTTTCACTATTTTCTGGCATTTAACATCATTACTCTCCTACTATTCTATTAACTGACATGTTAACATACAATATTCTAGCCAAAGCTGCTTATAAAATATGCTTTGCAAATGTTTTACAATGAGGGAAATCCATGTTTGTTCGGCCTACATGCACACACACATGCACACAATGGTTTTTGGTGAAACACACTGAATGTAAATCTAACTGTTTGCTCACAACAAAACTCCTTTAGAGCAAAACACTTGTCACTAAGTAGCACCAGTTTGTCAGAGACATTTTCACCACCTGTACCTTCATTAGAAAATCATTTAACTGAATGCACTGAAGGTAAAAAGGCTACAGGCGTCAGCCAGCAGCACATGTGGATCAAATGGTCGAACCATGTGACTGACACTCATTCAGAAGTCTGAACAATGGTTCAGCTCTTCAGGCAGAGGACAGTGGGAGACAACAACACACCATGTTTGCTGCCAACAGTGGGTGGCCACACACACCACCTGTAAAGTAAAGCAATACACTGCAGTCAACACTACCTTTGTGAAGCCCATAATGTTCAATTTTGGTGATATTGTGACTCCATCTGCGTGGTGATTACTAAGGCTGCAGACTGAGCTGGCATTACAGCACTGGTTCCCGACCTGGGGGACCTGAACCCTACTCAGCGATGTACGAAAACTAGTGCCGTCAATCCATTAAAATATTTAATCCCGATTAATCTCATGAATGTCATAGTTAATCGCAAATTAATTGCACATTTTTATCTATTCTAAATGTCACTTGAATTATCATTTTAATACTCTTATCGACATGGAAAAGTGGCTTGCTTTGTGCAAATGTTTTTTAATTTAAAACAACAACGTGTAGTGTTATATTTCACATTAACACTCTCACTTTGAGCAGTCATTCACATTTGAATGAATCAAATCTCACACAATTTAATACTGTCAATAAACAGATAAAAATAAAAATAAATACTTGGTTACAAAAAGTGCACATCATTGTAAACTAGGACTCAGCCTATAGTTCAATTAAACCATGGCTTAAACTTTCCTTTCTAAGTTTCCTTTGAACATAATAGCATCCATATGCCTCTGTCGAAAGCCATCCATTGTCGCCTGGTTTTGACAAGGAGGGGGCAGAGAATTCGCATTAGCTGTGTGTTTGGCCATCAAGTGGTATTTAAGACTGGATGTGCTACGGTGATAACTCAGTTCACACCAATAATACAGATAACTTTGGTCTTGTCAGTCGACCTATCTGGCAACTTTTTGAAACTAAACTTTCCATTCAGAGTCTTGTTCGCATCCATTTCGGCGTTTCGTGCTTGAGATCCACACAAACCAGTGGCCTACTCTTTTACAGCTAGCGAGCAGGCAAGACCAGACACGTGCGTGGGGCTTGCCTATTGTTTTGTTTGTCCTGTAGTTGTTCTAACGTTACTAGCAGTGGCCACAGCTTATTCAAAACTACAAGTTCACTAGGTCACAAACAGTGTTAATCTCACGACAAAAAAATGATGCTGTTAAAATTGATTTGCGTTAACGCGTTAATAACACGACATTTTTGACAGCACTAAAGAAAACCTTTTTTTTTTTTAAATATACAGGAGGTCTTTATTAGAGATCGACCGATATGGATTTTTCAGGGCTGATACTGATACCGATTATTAATAATCAAGTGAAACCGATAGCCGATATTTAGAACCGATGTTCGTTTGCAGCAAAAATTAAAATTTTGGTGTCAAAATTTAGAGTAACACACCTGGGATTAGAATGAATACAGTATACTGTTTGTTTGTTTTGTGTTCACTGAAAAAAAGACCTTGACCTTTTGTAAAATAACACAAACACAAAATCTTCATTGAAATGCTTGTAAATTTAATTATTTTTAAAACAAAAAGTGCAGGGGCCTTCCAGCAACATTTCTTAAAACTCACTCAAATGAATGAATGAATGAATGAATGAATGAATGAATGAATGAATGAATGAATGAATAAATAAATAAATAAATAAATAAAATAGCTCCCTGAATTTTTTAAACATCAACAAAATAAACTGAACTGTTCTGAAATTTGGGTCTGAGTTAGTACTCCCAATTCAGTAGCAGGAGACATGCCAGCACCACAGTTTTCATATCTTCAAGCTTGGAAAAGCATTTCATCACACACGTGAGTTGTAGACGCGACGGTAAATTTATTGATTGAAAATAAAATACAATGAGAATCATCTCCTTGACGTGTGCTTTTGCCTCACTCATATCTCTGGACTTTACGGGTGACGGGCAAAAAGACGATCATTTAACACCTGTAGTTACGTTGCTGCATCATAGTGTAGTGAGAGCACGAGCGCTGAGGGAGAGGCGACTGTAAACAAACAAGGACATGTTAGGGTGCAGTACTGTTAAACTTATGGGCTAGAATCACCTCCGGTGTTGTTTAAAACAGGCTGAGACACGTTAGAAGATTTATTACTCCCCCAAAGTAAGTATATTATTATTGTGCGTCTGGCCACAGCTATAAAGCGGTTGCGGCAGGTATAACGTAGCGGTGGGTCATCATGAGATACGTAAGGGATAATGCCCGACGACATCCATAATCAGAAATGAATGGACGACACGGAGGCGTGAACCGGTTGCTTAATTGATTGCTTAACATTATATTATGTGATACAAAGTATCATTTCAGAGGGCAAGTACACCTCTTACTGCTTGTGTGTGTCCAGAGGATGATGCAAGATTTTGTTTCAAAGAATAAAAGTCCACAGTTTCCTAAATAAATACTATCCACCATTCACTCTGTTCATTAAATGTGTATCAAGCAAGTAAGTCTATCCTAAATCGTTTTTATAAATATTATCCACCAGTCTACTGTCTTGCCGTTGTGAAAAATAACCTGTGAAATAACGTATGTTAACGTATCTGTTGCCACGGTTACCAACGAGCGTTTGAGCCAGTGGAATAATTTAGAACAATCAGGCTATTTGACCGGAACTTTTTTATAGGTGTCCTACAACACTTTTTAATGGACACCCTGCAGCCATTCAGAATCGAGTATTCACCCAGACCATGGTATAAGCCTTGTTAAAGTTGTGAACAGTTTCATCTCCAGAGCCAAACAGCGGAATTCAGCAGGTTTTCCTCCCTTATACTTGCTATAGTCTACCTGCTGGTATGTCGTTATGTCTTTTTTTTTATTGAGTAAGGAGCTTCAGGTCATGTTCACTTGGTTACGTTTTTTTTTTCTTTTTTTTTTGTCGTATGCTTGATGTGATTAGACAAGTAGGTCAGTGAAATGTCAACTCTGGGCTTGCATGTTATCACTGAAATTGATCATAAGGTTGTAGTATTTTTAAAACTTCATCATAGAGGGTTTTTATTGCAACTTCGACTGACTCTGTTGCCTTGCCTCCGCTGGATCACCGGAGCAGTTGTCTGCTTCTCCATGTCTGTGGCACTGCATGTAGAGGCTTCAGTGTTGATTGGCTGTCACTGACTCACTTGTGCCATGTAGCCAATCAGTGAGGGCTGTGGGCGGGACTTTGTTACACTTGCAAGAATGGTGACTTCAAGCGGAGAGACGGCTGCATCGGAGCCAAAGGAGCGCGTTTTAAAATACATTAATTAATTTTATCGGCTATCGGTGGAAAAAACGGCCGATGCCAATGATCGAAAAAATGCAGATATTATCGGCCAGGCCGATAATTGGTCGATCCCTAATCTTTATCTCAGCATTTCATTGATTTCTGTTAGGAAAAGTAAACGAAAATGTTAGTTCTACAGCTTATTTTTTTATATACGGACAATAGTGTTTATTTTACCAGGATTCAACAACAACAAAAACCAAAGTCTCTTTCTACACGTTTCAAGGTCCTAACTCTTTCTTTTTGCCAGAAGGGCACAGAGCCTGACAGAAAAAAGGCAAACACGACGAGCAAATACCAACAGGTAGGTCATGGAAGCTATTGATGATCCGACCCTATCTTTATACTGCAAAACATTTGCACCAAACTGCCATGTCAAAAATCTGGACTGATACACTGTTGAGCAAGACGGTCCAACAGGTGTGGTGGTGGTACGACGAAATACACTGACAGCAGGAGCATATTTAGCTGTAACATGGTGTATGTGCTGTTGTGTCCTTTCATGGCTGACAGCTATGTTTGCTGGTTGTGGTCAAAAGAGTGTTGGCACACCAGGGTTGGCAAAGAGCCAACAGGAAGTCAGCCAATTTGGATAGAGGAAGTCTCTAACATGCACGGTCTCAACAATCCCAGCAGTCTGTGTAGACCAGAGATGGTGTATCATATGCTCTGTGGGCCCCAAAATGAAGACACATTGGAAACCTGAAAAACATATTTGGTGTATGCACCCAGCAGGCACCATCTTGGAACACATTACCCAGTTTTTCTCAATACATCTATTACTGTGGCCCTAGCTTAGACTGCTAAAATTAGCTAGTCGAACTGTGGAAGCCCAACCAGCTTGTTGGTGCAGAGCTGCAATGTTGAGCATTTTAAGTGACTAAGGAAGAGGAAAATTGCTGCCTTAACATAGGCCATATTATGTTCTTTTCTTTCTGTATTATTTTTTGCCTGCCTGGTTTTGTTGTTGTCTACCATGGGTAAGTAGGCTACGTCGTGAAATGGTTTAATTGAAGGTACTGTCGATATACAATCAGAAGTCATGCACAGGGTGTTTTATTTTGAAAACAGATGGATTCTACATGGCCTTTCTGTGTCTGACTTCCTAGCTGGCTCGATCTGCTCTGTGCAGCTTGACTTGGCAAAAATAGACTAGGCGCATAAGAGGATAGCTGCTTCTACTTTTTGATTCCTTTGTGCTCTCTCACTGTGCATTAAAACCAAGTTATTGGGCTGCCCTTTAAATCTCTCAGCTCTTCCATAACAGACACTGTAATCCATGTCAGACATAACAACCACAGTAAGAAGCAAGCCACAACTGTAACATCACACCTTCCCTAAGACACACAATCACTGCTCTCTTGTATATAAGGGGAGCTTATGGACCTCAGGCCTTTCACTCAATAGCAATGCCACATCATAAACATGGGTTATATCAGTAAGTACATGTTGACACCACAAATCCATAATGAGATCAGTCTTTTTTTTTTTTTTATTACTGGCCAATCCAAAGCCATATGCGCAAGCTCCACCAGAGCATAGAAACTTCAGATTTAACCCATTCCAGACAAACACATCAACTTCTGGAGCTGCGCTGAGCCCCAGATATCGCTGATGATAATGCAAAACGTGAGAGGACTGCAAGGATCCCACATTTAGTTGGAGTTAAATACACCTCGGCTGTCTCTCTCGTGAAGTACACAGGCGACACCTCATCAGAAGGGAGAAAGCCTGCCCCAAAAAAATGCTACCTCAAAGTCACAGAGAGCTTGTTACATTGTGAGATGGGCTGTGGAACATTTTTCAGATCACTGCAATAACGCTGAACTATGGAAGATGGCATGTTCGGGGTCTGGTACTCATTAGTTGATTGGTAAATCATTGACATCAGCTGTGCAAATTTCATATGGCCCAGATTTAAAGAAAATGCGACACGTCTGCTCCCGGTACAAATGTCGCTACTAGTTCTATCCAATAAGAATCATCCATGAAAAAAGAGAGAGAGAGAGAGAGAGAGAGAGAGAGAGAGAGAGAGAGAGAGAGAGAGAGAGAGAGAGAGAGAGAGAGAGGAGGACAGAAACTGAATCTTCAAAGTGGTGTTTTTTTATTGCCTTTCCAAAACCAAAATCACATGGGATGGATTAAACAGTGTGCTGTAAATGTTAGCATGCCCGGCTAACTAGCTTATTACCTACATTAGTAACCTCCCGTTACTTACAAAGCCACAGAGCCTATCATTAGCAGTGTTTAGTACAGTATTTGGGGGCATACCACTTTTATTTACTTCTGTGTAAAATAGAGTTGGGCGGTATCCAAATTTTGATACCGTCAAACTTTCCCCACATTTAAAAAAAAAAAAATCACTTTGCAGGGCAGTGTGACATGCGCGCAGTTCAGATGGTCAATGCTCACGCTAAGAAGCACCAGTCCTATCTTGTAGCATACTAGAATGACGGGGAGAAACTCAGTTAAAAGCCTCTACCAAGCATTGCCACCCAAATAAAACATAATTCATAACAGAGAATCTGATGATCACGAAGTTGTCTGCCACCTCACTGTGCGACGAAACTTGGCGAGCTAGCAGCCAAAGAGTAGCAGAAAAAAAATTTCGCTAAATCATAAAGTATGTCTTACCTTTGCTTTTTTGTGGTTTAAAGTTATATTCCAGCCCCAAAAAACGCTGCTAATGTCTCCTCCTATGACTCTGTTCTAGTTTGAGATCAATCACGAAGGTCCTGCTTGTTTACATAAAGAGGAGGGGGTTTCTAGAATGGAGGGAGCGCTCTTCATGCAATAACCGTCATTGGTGTTTCTATGGTGAATTTGGGCGGGTCGCTGAGCTACTGACCGGCGTAACCACGCAGTTAGTTTCACCACTCCATGTCATGAAGGAGCAGAGCGCTCACAGAGGACTCTGCTGAGCAGCCCGAAGTGTTATTTTACTGTTTTATTTGCATTTCGTCCTTTTATGAGAGCTAAGAACAATAGCGAGCAGAAAAAGGCTGAGCCAGCAACAGAGGAGTTTCTCCATATGCTTGGACGAGATAACGGTACTCTGCCCAGATGCGCCCATTTGAGCACCTGGACATACCTGTGTTAAAACATCTGCACGACTACTCGGGTTCATTCTTAGCATGTCCTTTTGCTCAGTCACCTTTTCCTCAAGCAAAAATTCAAACAGATACACTGAGTGGACTTTTTGTTATGACGATGCTATAATTATGTTAGACCCCTATAGATCTATATGCGCAGCATTTTTTTTAATGACGGTAATGAAACTGATACCGTTGCTATTTTTAGATACCGCGGGATACCTTATTACTGGATTACCACCCAACCCTAGTGTGAAATCAAAGACGCACTGTTAGGGTTGGGCGATATGGCTGGAAACTCTAATGCGATATAAGTGTTTTATATTGGTCGATTTCGATAATTATTGATATTTTTTATGACCTATTTAAAATAAGGACCAGGAGAAAAATACATTCAATTTAAACATTTTTATTTTAAACTTAACCTTCCTCTGATTATAATCCTCTCAGCTATCAAGGCAGAAAGGAAATGTCAACACAACCATGGAAAACACTCAAATAATAAATGTAAAACAAAGTGTAAAAATGTAAACAGAGAAAAACCTGAGAACTTTTTTTCTGCAGGTTTAGTGCAGTAGGTTCACAAGCTGATTCACCTTCTGGTGAATAAAATGTTTTCAAATATGTGCAGTGTTTTGTAAACATAGCAGAAACTGAGGTGGACTTGACATCTGTAACATACAAACAAACATGATAGACAGTACAGTAACACTGACTGAACTATAAAACCAGCCTAGACATATGAATAACTTTAGTCACTCTTCTTACTCTAAACATACATGAACTATTCAATTCTATTTTTATTGCAAGTGTGTTTAAAAAAAAAAAAAGTACGTGTATGAGATTTTTATAACCTGGCTTCTCCACAGTGCTCAGTTAAGCGTGTCTTTAGCTATATGATATGCCACTGCCTCCGTTACGTCTTCGTGCCTTTTAGATGATTTGTCATCAGGCACTGAAGCAGATACCTCTGCATGGTGGTCTGCTGCTTGTGCGGTGGTGCTGCTTTTGGTGGACGTTGGCGAATACGGCTGCGCTCCAAAGAGTGGTTAAATAAGTTTGTGGTGTTACCGGTCTTGGTGGGGACGAAAGTCTTGCATAAGTTACAGACCACATTGGTCTGACGACGGTCCAACATAAAATCCAAAAAACTGCCATATTGGCGAGCTGACTTTCCCTGTTTTATCGACGATTTCTTCGCTCACTGCAGAGCTCACTTTCTATTTCTCATCTCACTCCTCGTGGAGCAACAAACACGAGACGACATGGCGCAACCGAACTTGATAATGTTACATGATTGCCGTGTTAGCTTGTCTCTCTCACTGATTAGCGATTACTCCCTACGTTGCTCAGTTACCTGAGAGCGAGTGCCTTTGTTCATGCAACCAACCTCGCTTCGCAACTTCTGGTTTCTTCCGATGAAGAAAAAAAAAAAAAATTATCGAATGCTTAATCGAACGCATTTCATATTGATATTGATGACGTGTCTATCGCGAGACATATCGCTATCGTTTTATCAGCCCAGCCTTACGCACTGTTAAACAATATTTCCAAATCTTGGGTGGGAAATCTACCACTCTTAGTGGTAAATCTGCCAACCTTACTCCTGTAAACTCCCTATGTGGCACGCTCTACTGGGAAGTTTGTGCTAAAGCAGAAAAAGCACCAGATCAGTCTCTCTCACTCACACACACACACACACACATACATACATACATACATACACACACACACACACACACACACACACACACACACACACACACACACACGCACACACACACACACACACACACACACACATACACATACACACACACACACACACACACAGCAGGAACAGAGATACCAGGTGTGGACAGATAACAGCAGGTCAGTTGTTACATCTTCCAGTATCAGTGGACACACTTGTGCTGCAATTCCACTGAATCACTGGTCTGAACACAGGAGCCCTTTTAAAAGCATGGACTACTGTCCATTACAAATGTCAATTCCAACATTACATGTGTTTATATTCAGAGCAAAAGCATTGCCTTCTCGTGATGCGGTCTTATGACGATGTTCTTATTGCATTTTCACTCTGTATGATCTGCTCCAATTCAATGCAGTTTTATTTATAGAGCTCCAAATCACCAAAAAAAGTCGTCTGAGGACATTTTCCATCTAGGGCAGGTCTAGACCATACTCTTTAATGTACAAGATGCCAACAATTCCCCCATAAGCTATCAATAAATAAAATCAAAGTCTATCACATTTATTCATGAGCACACTTCCTCTATACTAAATACTGTTACTACTGTTTCAGCTTGGTCGACAATTTTGAAACATTCTGATTCATCCATAATAAAGGACCACCACAGAGTACAGTTTCTAGAGCCCTATGATGGCTGCAATGAAGAAAACAAGGACGGAATCGCAGAACTCCACAATAAAAATGTAATTACCTGTAAAACACAGATATCATTGAAATTGTCAAAATGTGAATGAAATGTATAAAAACCGGGGGGAAAACCAACCTTTGCAACCCTACCCCACTACATTCAGAGGTGGTCTGAGGTGGTCTGGGCATCCTCTGTGTAAGGTTAGAGTTAGGTTCATAGGTTACAAAATCATTCATGAGCCAACAGCATCATATTTAACTGCAAAACAAGAAGAAACTACAACAGCAGGCAAAATGGATTCTTGTGGATGGACACGGAAATATAGACACAAAACTCGTCTGATTCCCATGTTGGGGTCAGTCTTCGCAAACAGAAACAATGTCCGTGTCTGTGTTTTGTTCTCTTATTAGAGATTGACTCACAAAAATGGGAAGTGGTGTACAACTGAAAACTAGATCCCACAAGGTTTCTTTGTTCTTTAACAGAATGCAACAGATTAGCCACAACCAGGAGCTGTGAGCAAACATCACTTAATTAAAGGTCTCATTATACAAGGGTCGTCTCTTCAAATCTTTTCTGGAGCCTCCCTGCACCAGTAACAGAACAAGAGCTGCTGTTCCTTATTGGAAACAAGCACAAGGGAAATCCTTTTTCCACTCTGCCTTTCGCCATTATTTTCAGTGTTTCACTCATCTCTTCCTTGCAAGCTGGTTTTGGGGTTTTGGCCATCCGGCTCATCTCGCTCATAGATACATATAGTCAATGACACATCCAGTTCATGAGGTGTGTCTCTGCTGCTGTGCTTTTGGATGTTCTAACATCCAACAGGAAATGCCAAAACCAAGCAACAGGGAATAACAATTCACAACATTTGAATTTGATAAAGTGAAGTGACTGTCCTGATACTATGTTGAGCAAACTGTCAGATAAAGGAAAAAAAGATGGCATTTTTCATTTAAGTTATACAGTAAGATGGATAAAATAATATTTGTTAATCATGATCAAATTAAGAAAGAACTGTAAAAATTACAGGAATTGGTGTTGGATGTTTGGTCTATACTCAGCCGGGGAAATGATTTTTAAGTGCACAACAGCTACCAAGCAGAAGAGCGACGCACCATTGATTCAACTTGCACACAACAAGCAGCCCAATCTCACACCCATACTTTAAAGCTGGTGCTACTGCAGAAATTTCATTCATTGCACCCTCTGAGTACACATATGGCCAAAATCCTCAATCACTGTCGGTATTTGTAATTGATATCACGGCAACAGTAGATTTCACAGTATACTAACATAGTGTGTAAATTCAGTTTTTGTGGTCAGCAAGAGTTGAAAGCAACATACAGACCAGCAGAAAAGGGTAGCTGGTAGTAGAGTTAGCTGCACAGTTACGTGCGATGTCATCAACACGCCAACTCACGTCACGAGTAGCACATCATACACTGTGAATGACAGTGTGTAAATACAGGTTCAGGGATAGTCCCGCCCTTTAAATTGTACTGCCAGATCCCTCCCAGTGAGCACACTTCTACTGTTGCACGGAATATACTGTCATGTCATGAAACACTGCTCAGATCTGGCTAGGCGTGAACTGATGTATTTAGAGCTGTCCACCGGTGATCGGATCGCCCAAGATGCATGTTCATTCCAGATGTAAACAGTGATTCATTTCATTCACACTGTACATCCTCATTGGGGCTACTGACAAAATCAAGCATGACTGCCAAAACCGTATTGCAACGGCCACACAGTCAGAGTCAGCAGACAGTTCAGCAGTTCACACTACGGGATTAAATCTGCACCCACAGTGCAGCTGCAGCATGGCGTTCCTCTGCCAGCGGGTCAGCCCTATCCAGGAAGCCACAGAATGCCCACTGCCTGTTTCCTTTCTTTTTGACAACACAGGGACACTAGTTGTTTTGGGCGTTCCCATCAACCCATAAGCAAAGTGAGCATTCCAAACATCAATGCTTGTGGTTCAATCAGAAACGCAAAGAGTGGACCATTTATAGCAAAGGTGCTCAATGTGAGGATTGAGCTGGAAGGACTGCTCACCCATATTAAAAACACATGCTCATTGACACACTGAACGTGAGTTAAATGAATAATTATTTTAAAAAAAACAGCACTTGAGGAGGAGGTCGGGGTAGAGGAGGGAGCTGCAGCAGCAGCAAACAGCAATTACATGAGAGTATCAGTAGAGTAACAGTGAAAGGTGTCAAGTTAGAACGGCCGCGCAGCATACCTGCACGAATATGATTGGACATGATTAGTCAGCTGATAGTGTCACAGGCTGTGAATGAGCATGAATAAAACAGCTGATACATGTGCAGCATCAGTGCTCTGCCTGAAACAACAAAACATTTGAGTTGCTATTGCTTATAAAACATATTTCAAAATGATTTCCATTGGATTTTCTCTGAATTCTGTGTTTCACAATTTAATTTGATGTAACACAACACTGCACTACTTTTTATGAAACAGCTCTTCTGCAAACAGCCTACATATGCAGTTGTTAACACACCGGGTCTGACGGGGGCTGCTCTCATGTTTGGGTAATGCTCCTCCTTGTTTACAATGCTTGACCAGAAACAGGCGTAGATTTTTCATTTGTGATTCAACTCCAAACATACAGCCATGAACTGGTGCGTTGCACCTGCTGATGTGGGTGCATTTCTTAGAGTATGTTGAAGTGATGAGCTCTTGTTAGTTAGTTAGTTTCTTGTTCTGTCTTTTTGGCTTCTAAAAACGCTTATATTGGTAGGAAGACAGCTGATTGTTATAAATTGCATCCACTTGATTGGGCCATAGACAGTCAGATTAGCACAACACAACACAGTTCATGTTACAGGGTTTTGTGCCTGGCAGGTGTAGCTGCACATATCTGACTGGCCAAAACAGTTTGCTGTCAGATGAAGTTGGACTGCAACTGCAGAATTTGAGCTTTGTGCTGTAGTTAAAACAGTGGAAGAAGTATTATTTGATCAAAAGCATGAAGAAAGACTATAAAAAATATGCACTTTCCAAAAAGTCTTTTAAAAAACTGGATCAATTGCTATGAACTGAGCAGTAATTCAGTCTTTATACTGTGTTATCATTAATACCTGTATTAGTTGTGATATATTCAAATTCAACATATATCAGACGACCCAGCACCTCTAATTTACATGGTCAACTACACTGTGATATGGGACTTTCCCAAAGGTTGAAACGGAAGCTGCAGGGTACAAATAATCCCCCTCGGCCTCTCTGCAGCAGAGGGGAAGAGGGGCTGCAGGCCTGTAAACTTCAAAGGGGAAAGAGGGGGAGGGCCACCGTGCACAGACACATTCTTCACAATGTTGAACTTGACCCCTGGGGTTGCCACACACACACACCATGTGACTGCTGTCAACTATATTTGTGTGTGCATGTGCGAAGGCCTGAGTGTGTATGTTCTGAGGGTGTGTGTGTGTTTGTGTCTGAGATTAATCTTATCTACTCCTTTCAACCTGTCTGAGCACTTAAAATCTGCATTTTCTTGGAACAGGTACACTTAAAAGGATCAACTACCAGTTGTCTACGTGACCCCAAAGCACAAATTATTTCTGCACCTTAAACCTTAAAGAGCTAGCCAGCTAAATGCCATTTTTCTGACCAGCAATACACTACTACAATCAAGCTCCAGGCCATTCACACTATTCTGTGTCACTAATTCACCTAAACTGCACGTCTCTGGACTGCAGGAGGAAAGAAGGGAGAACATGAAAACTCCACAGAGAAAGGCCCCAGCTGGCCAGTGGACTCGTTTATATTGTTAGCATCTGCAGACACAGTGGTCTGTGTTGCCGATGTCCACAAGGGTCTGCATAGCCTAAAATGAAACCACATGTGCATCCATTTTGCACTATGTGTGGACGTTATAGTAACAGTGCTAACCACTACACCACCATGCCACACTAGCTCACACTTAACAAGACGCTGTCATTGATCACGGTGTAGTAGTCCACTTATGCTAATACTGACAAAGTAATAACTGACCGATGACCACTGTGAGACACTGTTGACACATGGACACTGTAGCTGCTAGTGACTGGACGAGCTGCTTTAGAGATCTAAATCTTGGAGACCTCCACCTCCCCCTCCCCCTGCCCCTGCCATTATAATACACAGTATCATATTTCTACTATCTACTATCCATGCACTCATTGTGGAGGTACGGATCCTTAATGTTCCATGCAACATCTCTGCAGGTGTACAGGATCCAGGCCTGCTCATATTTGTGTCTACATCTCATGTTAGGCCGTTACCTAACTAAGGAGGACATTTTCACTCACTGCACTTCTTTGTCCATTTTGTCTTTCCCTTTTCAATTCACAACACTGATGAGCAGTGGTTACATAACTGTACTATACTCTCTCTCTCTCCCTCTCTCTCCCTCTCTCTCCCTCTCTCTCTCTCTCTCTCTCTCTCTGATTTAATAAGGCCATCTAATCAATGTGTCCTGTGTAGATAACATGACTCAGCTGCCTGCCCTGTAAATAACTATATTCTTTTATCCTGTTCTCAGTATTTGCTCTAGAAATGCAACATCAAGGACACGTATGCAAATCAAGTACATAAACACCCATCTGGTCACATCTTAACAGTGCTATAGAGGATTTAAATGTACACATTTAGCTTTATTCTCAGTCCGAGTTATCAAGTGAAAGGGCAAAAGACACAAGTGAGTATAGAGAGACACCACAGGTTTCTTTCAGCACCTCATTTCAAATTGTGGTGTCAGGTACAGTGTGGTCTTTAATATAAACTGCGCTTGCAGTAGTCTGGGACACTGGGCCAATGTGAGGATGGCCAACAAGGTTGTGGGTTAAGAAAAGGTGGCCACATCCATCAGCTATCAAAAGATTTGCATGCTTTTTGCTTCCCCACTCAGCTCAGGAGTGGGGAAGGTTATTACACCCATTCAAATGCACTCATATATAGGGTCAAAATGAAGCACTTCATTATTTTTACTATGCTTTCTGCTAGTGACATTGCTTATTTAGTGCATGTTAGCATGATACATTAACATATTGTGGCATCATGAAAGGAAATCCCAAAGTAGCAGAAAAATGAAGACACAAGATCATCTGCTGCTTACATAATTCTACGGTTCAGTTCATTTAACAGTTGTTATTACATTATTTACAGAAATCTATGGACAGTAAATGCATATCCTGTGTGTTTGAAGATGGCATGTCTGTGCCAACAATACAATAATTATTAGATGTTGTATGTATCTCTATAGGCAGTGTTTACGTTGATTTATTTGTAGCAGCCTGCCACAATATCAGCACTAACAGCCACATATTGATTCTTACATACACATTGACAACACCCCCCCCTCTGTGATTAGCACCTCATCTCTGTGCACACTGAATCACAACATGATCATACGCAGGGGGAAGGATTGCTGTTGGCTTTTACCCACGGAGAAACGGCTGGCTGAATTCCTGAATAGAACTTTGAGTTAACCTTGAAGTTAACTCTAAAAAGTTCTTCAATCTATGTTCTTAACACAATGCTGTAAAACTCAGAGACCTAACTCTTCAAATAAGTTATTAGCAAGCATGTAAGGAGCCTTACAAGTCAAGTGGGCTGCAGTCAAATGAGCTGTCATTTGCGAAAACTCGGTCAAGCCAGCCAACACTTGCATTCTGATGTGCGTCTACTCACACTGTTAGCATACTGGTGCTTAGAGCATCAAAAAGGACAAAAGACTCACAGCTATTTGACCAAAAGTGAAGAATGGAGCCCTGTATATGTTCAGTTCTTTATGTGACACAACATGAAACAGTGGAGCTGTATCTATTATCTTTATCAGTTATTTATTGGTCACAAAGTACTTCAATATCAGTCGTCAATAGCAGCTGTGGACCCTGACCTTAATGTGGGGCGTCTATGATGGACACCAAACAACCTTTTTATACAAGCACTCCATCCACATTGAATGTGAGTTGAGCTGTGTTGCTTTTCCAGTTGTTCAATTCTTGGTATGGTTTCCAATAGTTCTGGTGCATTAACTGGCTATTAACTACTATTGACGTGTAATAATCCTGGTACATAATAACAACTATGTCAGTCCAATTACATAATATAACCAGAAAAGCACAAAAACAAAAATAATAGAGGAAATATTTGGGGAATCAGGCACTCCAGGCTTAATGAATTAAATTTGTGTGTGTCCAAAAAAGTGACATCTGCACACAGAGCCAAAGTCACACCCGATTCTGTACCAGCTTCAGTTCCACTGGCCTCCATTCTGCACTGTATTTATGCACAGAGCATTTCTTTCAACATTCTTAAACACTGACAAACGGGATTGGAGTTTCTGTTCAATACTTGTTTCTGTGCAATTTGCTCGTGTCCTTGCTTGACACACTAAGCCAACCTCAATGCACAAGCGCAAAGACCACCGGATGTATTGCCTCTCCTCTGTTGTAAGTTGGACTTGAATAAACCACAAAGACTGACAGCCCACTGATGACTGACATGCACACATGTTGCGCGCCTGTATATGAGTAAGAAACTCAGAAAGATTAAATAACCTTGGCATATGGTTGGAGAGAAATGTATGAGATATACTAAACATTCTCAACCATCTAAATGTGAGATAATAGAGGCCAACTAAAGTCAACGATGCCCGATAAACTGCATAAACTACAGGCAACCACTGATGGTGTGCTTTATATTGATATTGGTATCGGTCATAAACACCAACTAATATCAGTATGAGCTTTAATGTTCAGACTCTGTAACAAACATCCAATTTAAAAAAAAATAATACATCCACACAGCTGCTTTTTTCCTTTGGTATGTAGCCATGGTTAATGTGTGATAATTCACTCCAAGGCTCATCAGGACACCTCCTCATGCATTATTATTAACATAACCTACTTTCAATATCAGCTGCAGTATTTGAACAAAACAACACAGCCAAGAACTCAGGTGGGAAATATTCTGGGAAAAAAGTGAGTTCAAAAACAAATTATTTGATTTAAATTTCAATTCAGGCCTAAAAATACGTTAACCCAATTAGCCTGCAGATCTTGACTCTGGCTAAGCAGAGTCAGAGACTTTTCCTTATCTGGGACTGGTACATTGTGTCATTGAGTTGAGCTTCACAAGGTTGGCAAGTGGCCCTCCTGGGTGTGTGTGTGTGTGTGTGTGTGTGTGTGTGTGTGTGTGTGTGTGTGTGTGTGTGTGTGTGTGTGTGTGTGTGTGTGTGTGTGCTCTCCCCTCCCCCACACCACCCATGGCTTTGGAGCAACCAGCTGCAAAGCACTCCAGAAAAGCTTTGAATAAGTAATAAAATAATAAATAATAATATGCAAATAATAATATTACAAATGTACTGTCTGTTGAAGACAATCATCAAAAACGGCAGCATTATAATAAACTGTGGGAATAACTAGCAGAACACCTCAAACTGCTAAGAAACTATGGGACAAATTGCTAACATGGTTCAAAGGACAGTTTCCGTTTTGATTTGAAACAAGTGTTTATCAGAACTCTCAAGCATTTATCAGAACTCAAGTGACTCTCAGCACAGGTACAAAGTGTATGCAAACACAAAGCACTTTTGTTGTAAGAAATCTTAAATATCTAAACAAAACGAAATTGTTCAGTAAAAAAGTTCAGATTGATAGCTCGGGGCGTAAAACACTAAAACATTTCCGCGCAGGTTAAAAAAAACGTGAAGTGTTCAAAAAGATGTCTTTGTGGTTAAGATTAAAAATCAGTTAAGTGTTTTTAATTCAAAGCTAGCAGGAGTTGCAGGAAGGAAGCGCGCGCTCACAAACACAAACCAACCACGAGAGCTACGAACACATGCACCGTGCGCGCGCGCCTACTCACGCGCTGAGGCTGCCCATCCCCCACCCCGACAGAAAATAGACAAATAAACGTGCAAAACAGCGCAATAACCCCCTTAAACCTTGTATTTACAGTCATATGTGATCGGTCTACGCGGGGGTATAATTTATAACGGCAATAACAACGTAAAATGACGGTAAACACTCACCAAAAGCTCCAAATCACACAAGGGGGGTGCCTTCTCCTCTGTGCTCCTAATATGGAATCTCCTCCTCCTCCACCACCGTTGTTTTCTAGCTCTAATTAAACCTCGAAAAACCGTTATAACGGCCTTCAGACCCGGCCAACCGGTGCTAGGAATCCCCAATGACCGATGTGTTTTGGATACACGGGCATATATTGTGATAAATCCCCTTAAAATGAGCTGGATGGACAGTTGGGTCTAGATTGTAGGTTTGCTCGCTAGTAGAGAAAAGAGCCAAACGGTTCAGTAGCAGCCAACGGCTTCAGACTGAAACACAGAGCAGCTGACCTGCCAGGCGAAAATGAGGTAGGCCTGAGCTCCTCTCTGCAGGAAGCACACTCCAGTCACATAAACATCAAAATGGGTGTCGCAGTATGGAAAAGGATGGTGTAGTCGGGCTGGGGTTGGCGGTAATTCTCCCAAAACAACCAAAAAATATAAAATTGAAATACATTTTAAACCAATGGGATTTTTGAAAGCTCAATAACATTAATACCTCTGTATTTTTGTGTTGTAGTTGTGGCCATGCTAGCTTCGATGCTGTAAGTGGAGGCTACTGATGAAGGAATGCATAGATTACATTTATATTTATTTACATATATATGTATTCATGCAGTTTATGTTCTACATATGAACTATTTTACTGTCTAAAAAATGGTAACAACAGTGAATGAAAATAATTCCAACAGCATTTTTCAGACCATGCTCCACCCCACCCCCACCAAAAGCTCAGCCATATGAAATGGACCACACTGCTTTTAAGGAGAAATACAACATTATTTAAAGCAATGTTGACAGATTTGAGATAGATAGATAGATAGATAGATAGATAGATAGATAGATAGATAGATAGATAGATAGATAGATAGATAGATAGATAGATAGATGTGTGGGTGTGTTTGTGGAAAATTATATATATCCTTCTTGGCCGGATTTCTGCGTCTATGTTCGGTCTGCTGCTTGCTGAGTAGCGACACTCTAGGCTAGCTGATTTGTGCCTTATCGAAAATGTGACGTCAGTCAATGGCAGTTGAACAGAAATCACGTGGGGACCGCAAGTACTGTAATGGCTCAGCTTGAGTTGGTTGTTTTCTCTCTTACAAATTTCACATTCTGGTCGAGGCTGCAGACTGTGAAGACGAGCATGAAACCAGCTGAAGAAAGGCTCGGTTATCTTCTTTTCAGGAAGACACACCAGCCAAGACATTTCCACTGCAAGCTCCTCTGCACAGACCCATGCTCAGTAATGAAACAAGGTGCGCCTCCCCACTGTCGCTCATATCACACACTAATGAAAGGACAGCAGCACAGTTATTATGGGTAATGTAATTAAAGCGGGACACAGTCTGCATTTGTCTAGTGTTGGAGAGTTGATATCAGTGGGAGAACTCTGATTCTCAATTATAAATCAAAACCTATACAACAGGTATCAACAGAAAGACTCCTGTTATTTGATTTATCAGCATATCTTTATGCAACACCTAACACTGAAAAATGATCCTGAGCAATTCATGTGAATAACATTAAATTCAACTTAAAAAGTCTCCACTTACATTCATTTTAAGCTTAACAGCTTACAAGGCTTTTGTCACTGAGATGTGAATGAATCATTTTTTGAATTGGAAATAATTTCAGCCGAGTGTTACTGAACTGACATGTAATATTCTTTTGTCGTTCATCACTTATTAGTCATAATGTATCAAGCCTACTGAACTCAATGCCCTGATTGAAATATCAATCATAACTGTAATTGGAGGAGAGGAGAGGCCAGTCCATTGAAGTGATGCTTAACTTCTCACTGGGGAAAACCACCCAAATGGTATAAAAAGTAGCCCAAATTATCACAGATTGCCCCAAACCATTTTTAACCACCCAGTCAAATAAAAGTAGCCTGACTGGGTATAAAAACAAAATCCTTTGCAAAATGCTCATTAAGTACTTGAACCACTTTACAGTAGGTTTACAGTTGGTAGCTTTAATTTACTCCAATGTATTTATTTTTCAATGTAACATAGTATTCTGGATCTTTTTGAAAAGGTTATATTACCTAAAATTAGATGCCTATATGTCTTATGTGACAGCAGCAAACTAAACAAATCTCAGTGGTACTGGGGAGGAAAGAGGTAGCCATAGGCTGGAGGTGGTGGGGTGATAGAGGTGGAGGTGGGGGGGAATAAGACATCTACAGATGCATATTCTACAGACATAAACAATGAAAAGAGTACTTGTGTGCATGTTTGCATTGAAAGAAAGCATATTATGCTCATTAACATGCGCACGCACACACGCACGCACACACACACACACACACACACACACACACACACACACACACACACACACACACACACACACACACACACACACACACACACACACTGCAGATAAGGGCCAGCTGAGACAAACAGACACACACAGACACAAAGCCCTGGGGTGGTGTGTGTGGTGTGAGCTTTAATGGTGGGGGGGTTCTTTCCTCCGCCTGTACTTTCACATGCCTCAGGAAGCTTGCAGTTCAAGAGGGCCCCTGCTATTTTGATAGTGGCAATCATTCCACATTGGGCTCATTTGAACACTATTTTGCCTGTGCTTGTTTTGTTTTGGAAGGAAATGCAGCTATCTCAGCAGTGGCCCATCACTGCTGAATGAATGAAGAGAGAAACGGTGGTGTAGTAACAGCACCCGTGTGTGCAGATTGTGAAGTGATGCACCTCAGGGCGAAGCACGACCACTGTCAGGATAATGACTTTTTCTGGGAAACCACTATACACCATCTGTATGCAACACTCAGCCTCTGTGTTTTCTTCTTCTCTGTTGACTGCACATCAAACGCACCACCTCCACTATTACTACTAATGAGTATTTGCTTTGATAAGCTTATCATATAAATTTAATGCTATATCCTCTGCCTGTGTCCAAACCATTGGGTCCGCCCACTCCACCAAGTTGACTGATTCGTCTGGCATCATGACATTAAACAGCGGTTTCTCAGTTGAAAAAGCCATCAGTCCAATGAGAGCCATGTGGGACTAACAATTAGCCAATCAGCACCATGAGCAGTACTAATTCTATTATACAGCTGTTGTCAAGCTGTGCGCCAGAACCAAGGAGGACTAATAACAACAATGGCGATAGACACTCCTGTCGGCGCTGTTTTAAATCGATTAAAAGTATCATTTACTTTGAAATCTAAAGAGCTTTCAGAGGGGAGATGTTTTTTGCATTCTCCCAACTGGATTTTGGAAAAGTCTCCATCAACATATGGTACTGGAGGAATGGGTCAGAGGAAGCACACAGTGATTGTAATCTCTCACATTTACCACCATATCAAGGAAGCTGCAAAGCTTGACTTGATGGAAGTCTTGTGTTTGACTGATATCAGATAGATTTGTAAGCTTGTTGTAATGGGCAGATTCAAAAGGGTAATGCAAGAGATAGTCAACTGGTTGCAATGTGCAACCTCACTGCTGGATGCCACGAAATCCTACACACTGGTCCTTTAAGTAGAATACAAGTGATCTAAGGTATTTCCTCATATAACCTCTTAACCTTGGCTTCCTTTCATGAGACACTACAGCTTTTTAACCTGTGTCCTTGGCCTGAGTTATATGAGGCAAAGGGCAAGTCCAGTATTTTCACTATGAATGTTACACCAGATAACAGTTGTGTACTCATTACAGTGGTTTGGCATGAAGCATTTAGCATGTAAAGGCATTGAAATGAACAGTTCAGATAATATGCTTATCCATTTTCTTGTAAAGAAAATAAAGACCGGCACTGCTCTAATATCTGTCTGCCAAATATGAAGCTCGGATCAGGAAGTGATTAGCTTATTTTGGTAATGGAAACCATGGAAAACAGCTCGCCTGGTTGTGTCCCAAGATGAACAAAAATCTGACTATAACACTTGTAAAGCTAAGTAAAAAAAATGTTGTAAATGCACACAGAGCACATTGTGATCAGGCCTCAGTCAGGTGTGAATGAAACCTGTACAGTGTGATCACATTCTGAAGAAAAAACTCAGCCCAGCAAGTTGAATGGTCACCTAACTGTGTGAATGGTGAATGGTCCCGCTAGCTTAAGCAATCCTGGCAAAAGCTACCAGTAGTAGCAGTAGCTAGCAAATCTTCTCATGCAAAGCAGTATTTAAGAATAAATAACATCCAAGAGTGATATCGCTTCCCTTGACCTAAGACAGCTGTGTTTGGCAGCTAATTTGCGTATTGAGATCTGATCAGTGTGGGCAGAATCAAATTAAATTGACTGCATGTAGTACCAGGTGTAAATGCAAAGGCCCAAGGATACGATGTCATTGTCCAAATAAAAAAATGCAGATCCTTGAATACAACTGTGCCACCCTGAATGCCTCTGCTTGTCCTTGTATGACAAGTCATAATGTCTGCTGTGAAAAAGGACTGTTTGTCTTTATTATGAAGGTGTATGAAATATGACTGGTGTTTTTATAATGAAAAGTTAGAACAGTCTTTGAAAAGCAAAGACAGACAAGGGAAATAGTTGAACTGAAGTAGATTTATTACAAGTATTCAACATATGTATTTGTTTGCACATACATCTGAGTGTGTTTTGTAGTAATGAATGAAAGGAATGCAACAAAACTAGTTACAACAGAAAGACACGGTGCCTTTTAATCTTTCTGATGTCTGTCCCAAACAATACACTACATGGAACTCGTGTCATCTGATTTAACCAGGAGCTATTAGGTGGCAGCTCAAACAAAGACGGTAATGAGACTGTGTGTTTCACACGTTTAGCTGGAATGGAACAGTAGGAGTTACAACCTGGGACAAATTAAAAGATTCTGATTCTCTTCTGCCATGCAAAGCTTTATTTGCATAGGAAGGGAAACCTGGGAAACCTGCCATGAAAAACAAGGTGAACAGCAGAACAGGAATATCTTACTAAAACTGGTCAAACTGAATCACAGTTGTGTATGAATGGACAGGAAGGATTGAAGGCACATTTGCTCTCCTGTGCACCCAAAATGGTCACAAGTGAAACAATATTTTTGACCATGGTCGCAGAACCAGTTCAGGTCATTTATTTTAAAGATTGTAAAAGTTATTCGAACTCCATAAACTTTATAATACTACAAATACACACTCACAAATAGTACCTCTATTTAGCCAGGACAAGGAGGAGGTACTGTTTTATAGTGAAAAAGTCATAGCATAACAGAGACATAGTGAGGCCAGATATGCAGTTTGTGGATTATTTAAGATACACTGAAGCTCTGAAGACATTTCAGCTGTGTGCTTCAGTTGACTTGAGCACCCTGTCGAGCTGCTTCAGTTAAGCTGAGCGGTTAAAATCAATATTTTTATCATAACAATGTATCAGATGGCGCTGTGTGATGTGAAAGGCCTCCCTCATATGAGCCTACAGAAAATTATCAGCCAACTCTGTAGCTCCCCTCTACTTTATAGAGTTTTATAATGAGTTTCAGCTCATTGTTCAGCTGTCCTGCCCACAGTGTAACTGTTTTGATCCACACGCCCTACCCTTGCTCTCATAGCATTGTTTATGGCTGTAGCAGGCAGCGGGTTTCAGAGAAAATGCTCTTAAAAACCCACTGGACGCTGCCCACTCAACACCAAACACAAGCTAGACACACTTACAGACTATCTGGTGAACATTGACTGCACACTACAGTAGCTGGTGAAATATCTGGCTCTTACGCATTTATCAGCCAGAGGCAGATATTTTCCTCAGGAGCTTGTAGATTCCATTAACATAGCTAAAAGAGAGCAAATGTTGAACTTTTCCTTTATTGCCTCAGTGGGGACATGTCAGTTAGCTGTGCTCTCACCTCTAATTCCCGATATTCTGGTCCTCCCTTGCCTCTAACCAACTGGAGAACCCATACATATACACACAAACACACACACCCTTCCTTTGGCCACTTTTTTCAGTCATTGCACATCCAACAATAACAGCCTCAGCCTTTAAAAACCCATACTAGCATTATACTATATCCACTTCAAAGGACGTGTAATGCTTCACTCCACCTCTGGCATATTTAATGCTTTGACAATGACAAGGTCTCAAGAAAGCATGGCTCCATAATATGTCTTCATAAGGCCTTACAGTAATGGCTGTTCTCTACCTACGGAGCTATAATTTACCCTCCACAGTGGAGACTGGAATAGCATGGTTGGCTGTTGCTGTTAAGTGATTAAATTATTTAGCACTGCAGAGATGGAGACAGAGAAAAACAGACGTTGCATGAGTGTGTGGGGGGGCTTTTATGTGGGTGTGTGAGGGGGAGAGAAAAAACAGAAAGAAATTACTTGTATCTTTTATGTATGTGCTTGTGTGTGAACGAATGAGAGAGGGAGAGCAGCACGGTGTGTTGTACCTCATCAGGCTGATAAGACAAAGAGAGGCTGGTCGGTGTAATATCCCCATCGATCCCAGCTCACCTTGTTACACATTAACATTTACAACTATCCAACTCAGACAGTTAAAGACTCTCCTGAGTGGAAGGGAGATGAAAAGACAGAGAAGTGCACTGAGAGGGAGGAGGGGAAAACACCAATAATAAATCCCAGGGTGTGCAAACAAACCTGAGTTATAAAACCTACCCAGTGTCAGTGCTGGTGATTTTAGCTGCTTAAAATGAGAAGTCATCTTCCACTGAAACTCCAAACACCAATAATTCCAAATAACAGAGGAGAGAGACACTTCAACCTTGGTGATGTGCTCTCAGGAGGGTGTGGCATATAGTGAAAGTATTATGAACCAGGGAACTGTGGCGATTACTACTCTGGGGATTGCAATGTCTGTCAGTACAGACAGAAGTATCTTAACAAATATGGGATGGATTGGAACAAAATTCATATATTCATGATCCTGACTGGATAATAACCACTGACTTTCTCATCAGTCTCAGCTGCACTTTGTTTTTAATGCTTATTAGCAAATGTTAGCATGCAAACACCCTAAACCTGAATGCTGTACTCAGTAAACATTCTACATGCTAAGCGTTCTCTGTGCCCATGTTAGCATGCTGACATTAGCATTTTGCTCACAGTACTTAACCTAAGTATAGCCTCACACAGTGACTAGCATGGCTGTAGAGCCATTGTCTTGTTTACCCTTAATATAGAAGCAAAGGAGCCACTGATTTGGATTTTTTTTCCCTCACTCTGAATTGCCATTTCAACTTTCAGCTTTTAATGGTATGCTGAATGGTTTTCAGATGCATGGGGATTTAATGGTCCAATAGATTCAAGTTATGGGCAAAAGTTTGAATTATGTCAGCTTTTATTTCTAGGAAGTCACATCAGTTTGGCATTGTGCGTGGCTCTAAATACTACAATATCCATGAGCCTTGGCCACCATTGCATTGAAGATGAAGCCAGTTAGCGAGTAGTCAAAACGGAAACAGATATTTTCTAACACTGCTGTTCATCTTTTGCACTAAACATTCAACATGGAGAGTTGCTGATCCAAGCCACAGAAGCACTCCAACTGTGAGTCACCTCACATTGGCCCTCCCACAACTCTATGCTGTAGCCATTCAAATCAGGGCATCTAGCGCTCTCATTATTGATTAATCTGTCGATTATTTTCTGATTATTCAGCTAGAGCTCCCCAGAGCCCATGGTGACATCATCTAACCACTTGATGTGTTTGACCACCAGTCCAAAGCCGAAAGATATTCAATTCTTGATTATATCAAAGAGGGAAAGATCAAATCGTGACATTTGCTAAATGTCTTACAATAAACCGTCCATAAAACTGCTGACTCTTGCATTCTGAACCTGTCTGATAACTTTGAGCACGAGCTCTGGGCGACATCTAACACACCAAGTCATGTCATATGACAAATTATGACTGACTTCCATAAATAGGGCTGCTCTGTGGAGAACACGTGGACAAAATGAAGTGAGAGGCTGTGTGTGACAGCTCATAGCACATACTGTATCTCATCCTGACAGGTCTGCAGGAGCAGCATGCACAGTCTTTAAGTGTATTAATCTCATTCCACTATTACACCATTAATATTGCACTGACTAAAGAACTGTGTAGTGATGTTTCAGTTTAAGCCCTCTCTGCTGTTTCTCGGCCTGGAGTAAAAGATACACATGACTCCAGCAGTAATAAAGAGGCCTGCATAAGATAATGAATATGTCAATCAAGGTACACCTTCATATATTGGAACGCTTTTCTTAGTCTGATTTAGAGGGTCCCTGTAGAGTTTTCTTGCATACAAACAGTTATATTTGCTGTCTTGTTTCTGGTCAAAAAGCATTGTGTATAAAGAAGGATGTAGCTGAAAGCTTAGCTTAACATAAAGACTGAAAGTGGGGGAAACAGTCTCTAACATGTTAATAAGTTAGCTATACAGGTACTGGCAAGTCAATTTTTCCACCTTTAATAAAATAATCTAATCTGCAGCTGGATGCAGCTTCATATTTAGCACTGAGACACCATCTGCCTTGCAGACCTTACTCTTGAAAAGAGAGCAAATAAGCATAAATGTTGAACTGTTCTTTTCATGAAGCTGCTTACTGCTGTAATATCAAAGAAAAAGCAGAAGATGTATTTTGCTCACATTGTTGAAGAACAATGTTGTTGCCCCTAAAACGTGGTGGGTGCAGCTATTTGAAAACCAAAGAGCTGGTTCTCACCCACAACTTACCCAGTGGCAAGGTTTGGCTTCAGAAATGGAGCGGTGCATGATGTTAAGAAAACTAGAACAAAGAGCACTGTGCCTTACTGCCGCGTCTTACACTGATGTTCAAATCTACCACCTCTTCTAGAGGTACCAACTACAAATAAATATGTTAACTGAAAGCTGGCAGTGAGTCTTTTTCAGCCCTCAGACTCAGAGTTCTGACAGGCTTTAGTATGACGATCAACATGGATTAAGATCAGGTACAATAAAATCATGACTGACACCTCTTCATGTAGTCCTCTGGAGGAGCCCGTCCTATTAACTAGTGTCCCTTGTACTGTATGATGTCAGAGTTTTAGTACTCTATTTTTAGAAATCTATAGTCTATAAAAATGATGACAGTCTACTGTGACACTACTGACAGTTTATTGATAGGTCAGTGACATGGAGGCTCAAAGTTCAGTTTATTTTAGTTTAGCACTTTATTTCTCGCACTCACAAAACAACTTCTCGTGGAACTGAAAAAAAGGGAGGGGCCCAGAAAACCCTCTCATGCCACACACCTTTCTGGGCTCTGGTGAATTTCAGAATATATTACATGGTTTAAAAATAATAACTGACCTTGTTTGCGGCTTCAGGCGACCTGTTCACATTTTCCAGATGCTTCTTTTATAATGATGCTTTTTGGGCTGAGCGGGATGTTGTATTTGCGTTACTGTGAACGGTCATTGAGTCAAATTGGTGGCATGGCTGAGTGATGGCACCATATCTAGCTTTCTCAATCCATCAATGACAGGTTGTCTGACAATGATGTCTTCAACGCAACTGGCTCAGGAGAATTTTGAGAAATGACAGGACATTCAGTGTCATATTATCCTGCAATTTCTTCTCATGGCCACAGTGGAGCTGTTCAGCAAGTCTCTAATGTCACATATGAAATATGCAGTATATTCATCTTCATAACTTCACATGGAAATGCCAGAGCTCTTCAAAACAAGAGTTTTCAACTCTTCAGAACTTTCTACAGTGAAGATCACAGACTGATGATCTCTAATGACAGGAGAGCTTTTCAATACAAGGTCTTTCATTGATTTGCAACATATAGAATGGGCTACGTGCTGTATATCAGATTCTGTGCATTTTTTACAGTTTTCACATCCTAAGGGCAATATTTACACAGGGCCGACCAGAACAAAACAGAGATGAAGGCGCCCTTGGTATAAAGGCAATGCCAGTTGAAAGACATAAAAGGTGAAAAATCCTTAGAATGGAAATCACACAGAAAGGTTTCTGAGGCAGGAAAGTCATGACCAAGAACCTCCCTGTGAATAGCAAATGTGTGTGCATTTCAGATGTGTGAATCTCAATCTATCTAACTGAAGCCCTTTAATATGTGGAATATGGAACATTGTTGGTTTCATCTGTCTGTAAAACTATTTACTTTCGGCTTTCAAATACAGGACTCTGTTTGATAAATGTTCCATAATGGCTCTATGCAAAACTAACAGGGCTGCTATGGAGAGAGCCACAATGCTAACATGATATCTGGCATTCATGAGAGGGAGCAATGGCTGCTAAAGAACACACAAGTGAAACTGTCAGAACATTTGCATAATTAACCATATGTCTGTCTCCACAAAGCCGGCTTCATTTGACAAGGCCATTTGTGAGTGAAAAGGACGCATTTACTCTCCAGTTTTCACCACAATCTCATCAGATGCGTTCACCTTTAGTGGTGTTCAACTGACTACTCAAGAAAATCTCAGTGTATATCCTGTGAATTAGATATTTTCTCCCCCTTTTACAACAAGTCCGCACTAGCTCGTACTATTAAACTGAGAGTCAAGCCATCTGCCCATTCACAAAATTCAACATTTCAGAGTATAGAGGCAGTGAAATATAAAATAACCAATAAACAATATAAACACAAAGACTGATTGCATTTTGGAGGACTTTCAGTATGTAGGTTCGTTTTCCACATGGAAAGTAGAAGCTAGCTTAGCTTGCTAACATTAGCACTGATACCCACAAGATGTCACTTATTGCTTGTGTACTTTCAACACTGGCTGAGTCACAAATTGAATAAAAAATTCCGTCATCATCATTGAAAATATTGACGCCTTCTGGAGAACAGTGCGCAGGGTGCTGTCACTCCAGAGAAATAAATAGGATGAAAGTTTCTTCTGTTTGGTAATTACAGATTGGACCAAATATGTACACATGTTAAAACAACCTGTGAAGACATACAGTATAAATGGATGTCTTTGGAAAAATGAATGTAGTTGGCCTTTGAGAGACAATACTACTGTATTTGTATAACTCTGAGAGCAAAGCATGCACTTTACATTATTCAAGTGCATGCTTTCCAGTTGAAGATTTTTGATGTATTTCTCCCACCATTCCAGGAAACCACTGCCTTTCATTCCTTTTCTTACAATATGAATATCAATGAGCAGACTCTGGACATCAAGCTGCCATTCATTTTTGCCAGTGTTACATCACAGTGATAAGGTGAGGCAGTTTAGAGTTGCGCAACAGTAATTGCAGATTACACAACATGAGCAAGACTGAAGAGTGCACAAATATGTTTTGAGGTTATATAGAAATGAATGAGTACCAATGAATCTCTGGAACACAACAGAAAAACACATTTAAATTTCCAAACATAAACACAGTTTGAAACGTGGTTAACTGTGATGTGAAGTACATGTTCTATGTTAGAAATATGCTAATTATACAAAGCCACAGTCATGGCCCTCTGAACTAATAAGGTAAATAAGGCCCTATTTCTACTACGGTGTGCCCTTTAGTGCTTCTTACCTCAAGAAAAACTAACCAGTGTGCCATTTTACCAAAATTTGAATCTAAGATCCCTTTATCATTGTGGATCCTCTGTTTTTTGCCTTGTCTTCCTGCCCATTATGTCCATCTCTCTTATACTCAGATGGAATCATCCATCTCCACACAAGAGGAGAGAGAGGGCAAGAGAGAGAGAAGCGGGGGAGGGGCAGAGAGAGAGAGAGAGAGAGAGAGAGAGAGAGAGAGAGAGAGCTTATTGTAAATTGTAAGAGGTGTGCAGCAACTGGGACAGATTATGTCTGCGGAAACGAGGACTGCAGGATCCCACCCATCCCCCACAACCACACACACACACACACACACACACACACACACACACACACACACACACACACACACACACACACACACACACACACTGGAGCTCATTTGTGCCTGGCTGGTCACCTCACTGCAATAGATAGATTCCACCCCACCCCCTATCCTCTGCTCAGTCATTCAGACCTGGGAGAGTCAATAACAAGCTGACATCATCATTGGTTTTGTAGGATACAGTGCTGCCTTTATTCTAGCAGCCATATGAGAGAGAGAGCTGCATCTTCTGTGCCACTGATGAGGGGCTGAGCGACCAAATGCAGGTCAGAGAGCAGAGGTAGAGATAGGTGGACAGAAGCAGAGAGAGAGAGAGAGAGAGAGCGTGTGTGAGGGAGGGATGGGGGAGGGGAAGAATAGTGTGGTTGGCCTTTCTAGTCTGGCTTTATCAGTGACACTGACCAAGATGCATATCACACATACACATACAGAGGGACACCCTGGTATGCACGTGTACACACAGTCACACATGAATCTATGCACACACATGCATCTCTACACACTTGTCTGCTTGAGACAAAATCTCAAGCAGACAAACACACAAGAGTTGAAAATTTTTGGAATTATAGTAATTTGCTGTTAATTTTGATGCGACAAGAAGGATAATCACATGTGTTTGTGTTAATATGACAAAGACATTTCTCTTTGCTTTAATGCTTTATTTGAAGTAAATGTTGCTTGCACTATAGAATAGAGACACACTGGCATTTCTGGCTGTCGCTGGTATTTTTTCTATTCAATTCAATTCGAGTCCATTTCACTTACATAGCACCAAATCACAGCAAAAGTCTTCTGATGACACCTTCCATAGAAAGCAGCTCTAGACCATACTGTTCAATTTACAGATACGCAATAATTTGCCCATGTGCATGGTTTTGGCGACGCTGGAGAGGAAAAACTTCCCTTTAACAGGCAGAAACCTCAGAAACCTCAAACAGAACCAGGCTGTGGGTGGGCGGCCATCTGTGCCTCAAACAGTTGGGTTTGGGGGGGGGGGAGCTGTATGAGCCATGTAACAATAAAGCTATAATAATAATGACACAATGTTTCTGATAGTATATGAATATGGTATACGTATGATAGTATTTGTGTATAATAACATGCATATACTGTAATAACAGTGTGTATATGTGTAGAATAGTATATGACCTCCTGGGAAAGTGAAGGCTGGCTGCTGATCCAGTCAGGCTGGCACCATTTCTATCTGCTTTCATGTCTCCATTATAGACTAAATGAGTGAATGAACTCATGCCTTCTCTCCTCATGTTTTCTTCTACTCTCCCTCCACCCGACACCAACCCTATAAATCTAGAAAATTATGACAATTTCACTTTACCTCTTCAGTTAACATGCTTCTCTCTCCTCTATTACTTCCAAAGTTATCATTTCCTCACAGAAATTGGGAAGGGAATGCGGTCTGTCCTGTGTTATTGGTAGTTGCTTGGCTCTGAGAGCAATGTGGTTGTCTTTGTGACAGCGGCGCCAACAATAACGGCACTTAGAAACGCTAGGAGGGGATGAAAGTTGTCTGTTTTCACTTGAGGTACGGAGCTAGAGTCAGGACTTGGTTAACTAGTTTTGCAAAGGCTGGAAGCAGGGGGACACTGCAAGCCTGGCTAGCATTCCAATGTCCTGCCTGCACAGGGACCTGTACTGAAACCTCTGTTCACCAACAGAGAAATCTCCAAATTGCTGTTTTTCTTCATGTATGGGTAAAACAAACAAGATGCACTGTTTACATTAGTCAGCTTTTGAGGTGCTGGTAGGCATAGTTTGAAAGAACGAGGGCTAGACTGGTATCCCTCCAGGTCTGGTCTTCGTACTAAACTATAAGCTAAACACCTTTTGACACCAGCTCTAAAGGCCAGCTTGAAAAGATAAAGGTAGCCAGTGAGGCCAGCATAAAGACCTGAAAGAGCAAGGTTAAATAAACAAGATACACTGTGGAAATGAGGCAGCCTCAGATGTGTTGGTATGTGTATTTTTAAACTTTGGACAGAGGTGTACTCGCTGTTTCCTCCTGCCTCTAGTCTTTATGCTACGATAGCCTAACCACATCCTTACTGCATCTCTGTACTTCATGCAAACACAAGGTTAATATCTGATCTCTGAGCTCACTCCAGTGAAGACAGCAAATAAAGCTATTTCCCAATTTGTTGAACTATAGACACACACACACACACACACACACACACACACACACACACACACACACACACACACACCCCGTCAGTGTCTCAGCAGTAACTCCCTTGCTTTACCCCCATTACACAAGACATACTCAGACACACACAAACGCTGGCCTATGTGAGCACACACACACGCACACGCACACACACACACACACACACAGCTTACACAACATTCCAATCAATTCTCCACACTCGGGTTCAGCATTCCAGCCTGGTGTTGCTTTCGTCCCACTGCACACAGGAAGCTGTGTGTGCGTGTGTGCGTGCGTGCCTGCGTGCGTGCGTGTGTGTGTGTGTGTGTGTGTGCCTGTGTGTGTGTGTGTGTGTGTTCCTGTGCGTGCGTGTAAAAAGCTTTAGATGTTGCTATAGCAGGAGGCCCCAGTGAGAGGCTTTCTCTGTCAGATCAGCTGCCCTGAGTGTAGCTGCTAATCTGTGGCTGCTACACTATGCCTTCCACAAACTGCTCTCAAACCTTGACCAGCAGGGGGCAGTAGCATATCTGATGACCAGTTTAGATCACTTGCTTTAAATAAGGGTAATTATTTGAATCTTTTCAGCCATTTTCACCCAAAAAATACTTATTTTCTTTTCATTGTTGTGTTTCTTTTCAGATGACACTAACCACATTAGTTTACAGGAGACATTTAGCAAAGAGCTGCTCTAAAACTCTCTGGTTGCCTGCCTGTGTGGCTGTTGGAATTTGAGCGATATTGAACTGTTTTTAGTGCCCACCCACACAGACATTCCACCAATCAAGTTACAGTATTGGCAGTATTTACAGTAACTAAACCATTTCTTTGTTGTGGTAATATGGTGGTACATTTTGACCATATAAGTAAATTAGTCAAAGAAAGAAAGAAAGAAAGAAAGAAAGAAAGAAAGAAAGAAAGAAAGAAAGAAAGAAAGAAAGAAAGAATACATTACACAGTTTATTTAAACTGCAGTTTGACTTTTGGCAGTTGCTTCACACAGCACATAATATAATAATTAGGGTTAGGGCTGTCAGTTTAACGCGTTAATTAGATTAATTAATTACGCTGCAAATTAACGCGCTAAAAAATTAACGCAATTAATCATGAGTGGCAAGTCAATGCGCAAGCATTTTAAATTTGGCCCTTTGAGTGACCCGTAGGCTGCAGTGAGGTCGCATCCTACCTGCGCCACTAATTAAAAGCAGGGTGACAACAGACATGGATGCGACACCGGAGAGCGAGACAAGCCTACTTGGACCTTTGAACGGCAAGTTTATTTATAAAAAGAACAAAGACGGGACTATTAACAAGAGCGCATTGATTTGTACCTTGTGTAAAAAAGAATTTTCCTATCACCGTAGCAGCTCCAGCCTGAATTATCATTTAAACGCTAAACATGTAGTTGCTGCTAGTGCCGCTAGTGCGACCGTGAGCTCACTCCGCCAACCCACACTTGCTGAGTTAGGAAAACGAATGAGCAAAGCCACGACAGAAAAACTGACAAACTCAATCTCAAAGTGGGTTGCTGCTGATTGCAGGCCGATTTCAATCGTGGAAGACGAGGGCCTAAAAGAGGCGTTTCAGATAGCGTCATCTGACTCTAATTTCCAGCTACCGTCGAGAACTACAGTGATGAAAAGAATTCACCAGCTGTATGTTCGGTGTAAATGATTGATCTTTGAACAAAATTGAATCTAAACTTCCACAAGCTGAGGTTGGGTGTATGGATGCTATGAGATGAACTGATAATAGGTGTGGTGATTTTGAGACAAACATAGATTATGACTGGAGATACCCTTTTAAAAGAAATGCCTGTTGGCATCTTGCTATTGATGTTGCCTTATTTAGAGGCATGTTATACTATCATTCATTTTGAATTGCTGTATTGAGTCAGCTTTAGTATTCATTTTGATTGAGAGTCTGCTTATGTGCCTATTTGAGACTTAGCCTTATTTTATTTCTGATTTTTATTTATTTTATTTAACTGTATTTTTATTGCATTTTTGAATAATGCACCTGGCCTAATTGGTTTGCTGCTGTGCTTGACCTTTTTTCTTTTGAATTTCATTTATGAAGCACACTTCACCAATAAAAATGTGGATATCAAATCTTCTCTTATTGGTGTATTCAATTGATTAGTCATGCACTACAATTTTGTAATGTCCTAGAATTCAAATTCTTTATTTGGGGACCTTTAGCAGATATGAGATTAAAATGCGATTAATTAGATTAATTAATTACAAATCCTGTAATTAATTAGATTAATTTTTTTAATCGCCTGACAGCACTAATAATAATATAATATTATAATGTAGTATACCTATGCTAGTTACCTAAAATATATAGTGACTGGCTACCTCTGTATCTACACTACATGGCTCACTGTTTGCTCTCATGAAACAGGGAGATACCGCACTTGTTGACCAAGTGAGTGGTGTAACACTGTGTACATCAAAAACGAATGGAAAGAGGAATACATGTACTCATTCCCAGACACACTCCCAGAAATCTCTAACATGACTGCAAACACACACTGGTAGTAAGTGAAGTACATAATAAAAGAATAAAAAGCAAACATAATAACTTAATCCCCACACCCCCCCAACACACACACACATACACACAGACAGTAAAGGAAAGAGAGAAGGGATAGTCACATGTTTGTTCAGCCGTGGCTGGGAACATGATGATGTGTCTGTGTGCACTGTGGGATGCACAGTGGACAAAATTAAGGTAATTTCACGGCCTAGTGAAGCTGACTTGTAGCTGTTTGCTTTCCTTGCTCTGCAGCCAATGAAATGTGCATGGTGGTGTAAATGTTGCTGTGAATGGACTACTCCAAAACCCACAACATGAAAACTAGCTAAAAGCTGGCAGATGTGAATGTCCAGTATTAATATTTTGGAGTTGAAGCTGCTCACAGATGATACTGGATTTTTTTTTTTTTTTTAAATATTTACAGTGGATATGTAGGGCTGATCAGTTATGCAACAAACAGACCATGCAATCAAGTTGCACAATATCTTTTCGGACTTCGAGGCCACTGACTGGACAGATGAGATCTAATCATTAAAAAACGAGGCCACTATCAGCCCCTTTAATCAGGGTAACCTGAGCACAAACACCTTGTGAGAGCACACACTTTGACTGAGGTGATATTCACCTCTGCAACCTGTGAAATCTCATGTTTTACACATGAGACTCCGTTTTAGAGTCTTTGCTGTTATCTCCCAGCTGTGAAATGAAAATCTCTCAAACTGTCACAGTATCAAAGAACAGAGAAAGCCTTTCTGGCTTCAGCAGCTCCTTACACAATGTGTGTGTGGTGATCATGGCTGCCAGCAGCAGATAATGTGGTAAATAAAGTCATTTCCATCTTCTGCTGTGGCTCAGGAGTGATTCTGCTGTTCTTTACTGCTACTGAGAAACTTGTGTCATTTTGTCACACTGTGCGTATGAAGTCAGAACTGCTAAATAAAACAAATTTCAGGCTTTCTCAGGTTTTTATTTCTTCCCTGTGATGAAGATTTGTGTTCATCTTTTCATATAGGTCAGTTGCCACACCTTAATATATGCAAATCCCTTCTCCTTACACCAATTGTTCAATCATAGCTTAGTAATCATAACTAGCCACAGCATCCCTGTCAAGTTTTGAATTTCTCTACTTGCAGACACTGTGCACAGTGAGCAATAACTGGTATACTTAGAGTTTTGGGTCTGTTTTTATGGAGGCTTTTTGGGGGATTAAACTGTTTTTCTGCTCCAGTGTGAGCATTGTTAGCTAACTAGTTACCTACAATGGTAAAAAAAACAAAAACAAAACATGTTCTAAGAAGACTGTCCTTAACATTCACAGTGTCAGAGCAAGATGTCACCATATCTCCGCTGTTTATTTGGTTTAGGGATGTTTATATGCTAACAACCCTGATCTCAGTTAATTCCTTTCCCGTGCAGAGTGAAGACCCTTTTACAGTACGTGGTCAGCTCGAACATTTAAAGTCGGCTGGAGATGGGCTTGTCAGCCAAATCAAGATGTGTCCATTAGCTAGCTACAGCTGATAAAATCTGCCAATGACAGTCAGCATTTCAGCTGACAAAATTGCTGTTCATTGGCCCGAAATGAGAAGCTGACATTTGTTACTTCTGTTTGAAATCTACAGCCCATTGTTTCAAAAAATTAGCAGGAACAGTAATTCTCACTGTTCTTGGTAATCATTGCTAACTGCCTCTGCGCAGTGCTAGAACCATAACAACATTAACCAAGAGGGGTGGTGGATGTTCAGAGCGTTACAGCACTGTGTTAAAACAATGCAAGGACCTCCCCTGCTAGGGTTTCAGATCCTGGTGATACCATGAAACACACTACCAAAGAAAAATTAGCAGGAATGTGTGCTCCAGCATATTTGTGACCATTGCGACATGCTACTGGATGATGTCGTAAAAGTTGAGCCAGTTTTGACTTTTTCGTGGGACAATCCTCCATGTCAGGCAGTTTTCACACAGTGCTAATGTCTGAAAATGGCCTTAATGAGAAAATAATTATCTGTGACATTATGAGAAGACAGTATTCCTTTAGAGGCCAACAATCAGGACACCTCCAGACACAACAGCTTACAGGCACACACACATACACCCACACACACACTCATCGAGTGCCAAGTAAGGGATACCTCAGCCAGGGCAGTGATAGCCCAGATGGCCTGCTTACAGCAGTGACCTACATAGACCCAGAAAGACCAATGGGAAAGAACAGACCAGTACACAAAACGTGTGTGTGCATGTGTGTGTGTCTTTCCTGGAGGACAGAGAAAAAAGGGAGCAATTACACAACATGTATGAGTGAATCTAAACTAACTGTTTCCAAAGCAATTTATTTCCCCGAGTCAAGTTTTCCGTGCCCAATTTAGCATGAATTCAGAACAACGTTGAAATGGTGAGAATTTTAATGACACAGTGCAACATCACCTTACTAAATACTTACTGTGGGATAAAATCATTTTGTGACACTCGTATTAAAGGTGATGCTCCTCATTTCTGTTCGTTTCGTATTAAAAGCGGTTGTGATTAATATTTTACATTAGCAGTAAACTGGCCCTTTGCCATGTGACAGACAAACATCAATATGTCCCTTTTGCACCACAGATCTGCAGGCCAGCTTGTTGGTGCTATTGCCAGGTTTCAACTTTCAACTCTCCTTGCCAAACTCATAACAAGCTGTGGCTCAGCTCTCACCCCGTACCTGATTACTCACTCTCTATAAAAAAAACCCTCTCAGATCCTCCCTCCAGGAAATACAGATTTTCTACTCATTTCATTTTCAGACCAAATGATACCACAGCTTGGAAGCAAAAAGCAGTACTGATACTATCATCCGTTTTCTTGCATACATGATATGAGGAAGTAGGCACTGACTTCTGTTATGAATTCAAACACTGAGTGGATGTCAGCTTCTTTTAGTAATCACAACTAACATGAAAACATGTCTTTTCGGTGCACAAAAGTTGTTTCCCAGTAGGCTTTACAATAGCTCTGTGTCAGCAGAATAGGCATGGGGTGAGAGTCCTGCTTTTATTTTATTGTATTTTCTTATTTTCCCTCCACTGCAGCTTCATATGAGCTTCACAACACCAGCCCCCAATTTTCACTTCTCTCGCTGTGTGGTAAAACCCAATCTGCCTCAGACAGATGTCATTTCAAGGAAATGGTACAATAGATGACTCACAGGTCTCTCAGTGGATGCACACACCACTCTCTGGGCTGCAACCAGTTTCTGATTTTTCAAACTGAGAGAGAAAATAACACAGATGCAGTACCGGAAATGACTGATGTCTATGTATATGCTAAAGTTAGTTTTGAAATGAATGTTAGGCACAATATATTTGCTGAGGTGTCATCTCCTGACCTAAGGATGGACTATAGCTCCTCTTTGTTCATGTGATTACAAATAAGCCATAATAACTGAACAGACTCCATCTGCTGACAAAGACTGAGAGATGTGCTTGAAAGCTGTGGAAAACGCCAGCAGTGACTTTTCATGCTGCTCTACGCTCACTAGATAAAACCTCATAGCATAAGAACAACCAATGTGTACAGACTTAACAACACATTTCAACCTCTTTTAGACACACCAAAAAAAAAAAAGTTCATTTAATTTAATGATGATAGCTTTTGACACAAAGAATTATCACCTGACACCTTTCAGTTCATTGTTTTGGTTTCACAGACCACAGATTTACTGCGTTGGTTGGTGAATTAGCAACTAACTAGTGAACATAGTGGAGCACATAGCAGCTAAAGAGCCAATTTTCCCCCAACAGTTGGCTGATTCCAAACCAGCGCTCAATGAGTGAAGATCGGACCAAACCTGTGACTCTAATTCAATGCTAATACCACTCCATGTCTGCTGGATGCGTACATAGGCACCTGTCAGCTAACATGCACTCCATCTCAAGTGACATCAGCTTTCACATGCAAAAGTGAAAGACAGTGACAGTATATCTAAAATGCTAAAATGCAACAACAAGTACATTTATTCATGTGTATGATCAGACAGCTGTGCATTGGTCAAAGTGGTTCAGATGGAATGACTATCACCACATCAGAAATTAAATTTAAAAATATCCAGCATGTAATGCATTTAGCTTATGCCTGTTAACTGTGCACACACATGTAAAATGAACTGGCCGTCATCAAATGTTAGTGATTATATTTTCAGTGCAAACAAAAATAACTTGAAGGCCGATGATAAAGATGAGTCGTGCTGTGCGTTGGTTCTAATGTTATGTATGAAATGTATGTCACAATGTCAGAAATGAAAGGATTAATATCCACAGTGCAGCCACAATAAGAAGTGCATTTAGCCCATGCCTGTCAACTTCGCACACATGGTGTAAAACGAGCTGCTATCATCACAATCACAGCACATATTTCTATTACAAAATTGCTTGGAGGCCCACAGAAAAGGTTTGGGTGTGGATTCCCATTTTCTACCTGCAGTCTCGATCAGAAAACAGCAAGTGCACACACGCACACAAACAGAGTGGCTGGTTATTGACTTCTACTTATGTCTTTATTCAGATAAAAATAAAATGCTTTCTAAATTTGCTTATTATTGCTAAGTGAACAAAATGTACTTGCTCTCAGGGAAAACTCTCAGACATAGCTTTGTGCACTATGAAATTAAGTAAACACATAATCTATTATCTGATGATAATGACTTCTTTGTTGGTACATGGAGTAGATACATTTCGTTTTTCCACGGCGCTCTAATAAAACCTGAGACTGAAATGTCTTCCAGGGAGAAGGTGTGGCGGGTAATGGCTCGTCTATGAGTTGATTTACAGGTTTGTCTGCTAAACCCCTCAAGCAGTCCCACAAAGACACTGAAGATCTCTAAAGATATTTAATGAAAAAAGCAAAACCAGTCGGGAACATGTAGAGGCAGAGGTGTCTCTAAATGCCTACAGACCGGGGAAATGCTTTTGCTGGAAATTATGCAGGCAGGAATGTTTGGCAGAACACAATCCGCCATAAAACCCTTTCAAGGAAAAGGAAAAAACTCGCCCTGTTATCCAAGCCTCACATTCTTTAGTCACAGATGGTTCTGCTTAGCGAGCACCTCGTACTGAATCTGGATTGGGTGGAATTTCAAGAGAACCCACGCTTTAAAAAGAAGTGGCTCATTTGGGGGAAACAAACGTCAGCTGCTTCTTTTCAAGCACTGATTTGTGGTTCTTGTGGGCTGCTGCACATGGAAATATTTCTTTTCAGCTTGCTTGTCTACTTCCAGCAGACAACGTGAGTGCTGTTTTTGATTGGCCGTGACTGGGAAGAGAGTAGAGGATCATTTATACAGTACACATGGTACTCTGAAACTATTTCAAAACCAAGGCCATCACTGGAGTTGAACTGTTATTTGGGTCCACCTCAACAAAGCTGTGTCCCAGTTGTAGCTAACAGGGACAATCTGAGGGTACAAGCCACACCTATTGTTTGTTTTCTGTACTCACATGGAAAATTGAATTGAATTCATTTAGTGGCACACTTTCAAATTAGATTTTAAACCAAACACACTTGTAAACAAAAATTATAGGCACTAACAAGTATGTTTTTTTATTGGAGAGCGTTTAATCCTGTAATCCTGCCAGGTTGTTTCAGTCAATCTGACTCCAGTCATTCCAAATTAGGATGTCTGACTCGTCTACAGTCTTGCTGTGACTTCCTCTCCCTTGTATTCTTAAAAGTTAAGAATATATGGAGAAATAGCTGACAATTATCATCAGTCCAGACTGTGGTCTGCCTTCAGTTCATTTTGTTATGCCTGGCTGTCCACAAAATCCCTGACTATCAAATGTCAACATCTGTCTTCTTATATCCCTAAAACTTTGAATGATGGTATAATTTCAACAAAATTCCTCCTGACACTTTCAACAAACCACACTGCATTTGTCTGTCGAGACAGAGACATCATTCTCTGTCTTACAATACGTGGTGCCACCCAAGTTCAGCTGGCATTGCTCCCACTTGGCCAAGCAAACCATACTTATGGATCACAGTCACCAGAGTTCATGTAATCTGCTCCAACATGCTTGCTGTGAACGCACCCTCAGTGCTGGAGAAGAATGTGTGATTCAGAATGCCAAGGCATGCCTGGAAAAGAGCACGTGTGTTGAGTCTTTTTTGTTCCATCATGTTAGCTCTCTGACTATTGCTCATGAAATGGGGGTGAAGAACACACAAACAAACAAAATCCAGCTCATGGAAAGCAACAAGATCCTGCTTCCTCAGTGGATACATGTACATTCTTCACTGGACAACAGATGTGTGATTAGATCAGGGTCGCAGTTCCATTCAAACATTTACAGGGCTCAAAATAGTGCGTTATTATTCCAACTTACCCACATTTATGTAACTCAACGTCTGAACCCTTCCAATATCACACAGATAAAATCCACTGCTAGAGTTTCTCACTTTGCAAGTCAATTCTTTGCTGGTGCTTTTCAATAGCAGTTTCATATTCATATTATCATTTCATATTCAGCAGTATCTTACCAGCTAAGGTGTGTTTACTGCTGATTTGGGTTGTTAAATCAATCATGATTTTAATTTGGGTGCTATAAAAAGGGAAAGCAAGTGACATCAGGTCTAAATATAAGAACATTTCTAATCTAAGAATATTTTGCAGCCATAATTAGCCACATGTATAACCTGCATAATGTTACCACAAGTTGATTAAGAGACCAGTCAGCAATGTATTGGATCCTTATTACCAACAGCTCTAGTGCACTCATCTGATTTGCATGTGAATGTCAATCGTGACATCATCAGGGATATCTCAGTCCTCCCTGTGACTGTAGACCAGAGGCAGGTGGCGCTACGAGTCTCAGGTGAGGTGAAAGCCGCTAACTTCCCACCAGCTCCAGGAGTTCTGTGGGTGACCCTGCTCTCTGACCTCTCTGGCATTTGGCAAAAATGGCCTTTAGTGACCTGCCATATTTCACTTGCCTTCATCAATTTCAGCATCACTTGCACTGTCCTTATGAATGTCAAATTTATTTTGGCAGGACACAGCAGTTCTTCCCCACCCCCCTCTCTTTGTGCTGTATCTCTAATGCACCACCCGTTCCCCTCCCTCTCTCCCGCAGCTCTAAGTAAAGAGGCTGCCATTTTCAGAAGTCTGGCAGAGAAGAGCTTAACTCTCACGAGCTTTGGAGATCAAAGTATTTACACACACACACACACACACACACACACACACACACACACACACACACACACACACACACACACACACACACACACACAGAGCTCTCAGTAACCATAAATACATCCTCACATACACACACAGGCAGAGGGATGTGAAATATCAGCATCAAACTGCAAGCGACAAGGTCTTTCCCATGGCACCTTCTGCTGCCTCTTCATGAATACACTCTCACGCACACACACACACACTCACACACGCACATGCACATGGAAAACATTTGAAATCTGTAAGGGCAGATTAGGAGAATTCTCTATGGGTGTTTCAGCAACCCCCATCTCTTTGACAGGAGGATCCCTTTGTGTATGCACTGCACTGACAGCATTTTAGTACTCTCTCCCTCTCTCTCCCTCTCTCTCCCTCTCTCTCCCTCTCGTGTGTGTGTTTGCATGTGCGTGGAAGTTGAATTGGCGTGACTGACAAAGATGCCCCACATTACCTGTGTGCGTGATCTTAGCTTTGAGCCATTTCTCCTCCATTCTATCCACCCTGCCCTCTTCTGCATTTTCATTTTTCTCTCCTTTCTCTTTGTCTTCCTCGTAACCCCCACACCCCTCTGTGGCATCCTGACATTAATACGGGGGCGAGATTATGCAGGCAAAGCTACTGCGGTTTCAACGCAAACCCCGGGATCTCCAGAGAGCTCCACATTCTTTTACATAACAACTCATCATTTATCAAGCACTGAGGAGATTAAGACGCAATTTTAGATCTGTCTCTGAAGGCGAACAGTAAAGAGAGCCTTGGGTTTTCATTTGGCACTTGAATGGGATTCTGTGTGATGCTTCAAGCCCAGGATGGGCAGTTAAGAAGTCCTCTGTATACAAACAAATCTGTTCCTTCTATCCAGTTAATTGTGTGTTCACAGGCAGGCTGCTGTTATAGCTGTACAATAGTCTTGGAGGCGCTGACTTGGTGTTGAAGGACATTTCCTGTTGTATTCAAGTTCGACACATATATTATATTAACATGAGTCCTGCATTTTACACTAAATACAAAAGATTACACATAACAGCTCAAGCAAGATTACGTAATTTCAGTCGTTGAATTACATAGTGAATTGCTGTAATTTCAGCCACCGTGGCCACGAGTGGCATTTACAGGATAATGACACTTTAAAGTCATCATCATTAGATGACCTGACTGAGAGTAAGTGGAACAGGACCATAACATGAATGTGTTAAAGTTGCCCTTTAGAGTTCTGCAGTGAACCAGTTTACATTGGATGTTAACTTACCAAAATGCATCCTTGAGGTCCAACAAAAGTTCTGCAGGCATTTCCTTTGTAAAACATTTGCAAAGCCGATTTTTAAAGTCCTGCGCAGTTTGCAGTCTTCTTCTTGCCTTTGCTGGTGCATTTCTGCGTTTCTTGGCACTTTACAGCCACCTTTGAACCAGTACAATTGCGTGGATCCAAAGGCAGGACTCTCTAATGCGTCACCTGCAATACACATTCTATAGTGCTGGTAGAGCTCAGAACCTGGATAATCACAGTAAATCAGCCTCACATTCATTGGAAGTAATAGGTGCTATCTTGGAGTCCAGTGTGCAAGACTTTGTCCAAAATCACCTCGTCAATCATCAGTTCATATAGTAGTACTAATATTTTTTTCTGTGCTGGTCAGTAATATTAGATTTCAAACACTTACGCATGTCATTTTGCATTGACTTTTGCATCCTTTGCTGATCAAATGCAATGTTTTCTGGCATTGCTTGCAAAAAAGTGTTCTGTCACTACATACATACATAGGTACACTACATATTAGATAAATTTACAGCTTGAATTCAGACACACGGATATAATGGCAGGCAGTAAATATATACCATATAACATACAGTAAATACAAAGGGATTTTGGTCTCAGACCTGTTCTCATAACACCGTCATGAACCGCATTCAGGAAATAACAATGTCTCCTGCTGAGTGTTTCTTTTTGTGTTACCACTGAAAGGTTCACCAGTGACATGCAAGTGCAACAGTAGCACAGGTATAGAAAAGGCAATGAAGCTAAAGGGAACAGAAGAAAAAAGATGAAACTACAGTGCTTTTTTTGACAAGTGCCCCTCGATGGCGCTGCAGAAGCGTTGCTGCCATTTCTGGACAAAAAATTCCAATGGAAGAGCCAACAGCTGCACAGCCAGAAAAAACAGTCATCTCAAACTAAGAGAGCTGTTTGTAATGACGAATGCAACTTTGTAATTATGAGCTCTCATTTGGCTTGCAATCTTTGACCTCTGATCTATGATAGTACAACTGAAACTGAAAATACTGGGCACCTATGGTGTACAGTGCCGGTAAACCGAGATGAACAGTTGACAGTAAACAATGATATCCTCTTACAGTCCAGTCCTACTGTTTAGGCAATCACTGTGTTTTCTTCAATTGTGATGTGCCACCAAAATGCAACATTACTAATGGATGAAGTCAATTCAAAACAAATGCTTCTGCCCTTTTCTCATGGCACTCATGACAGCCTTTTATTTACAGTGCCTTCAGCAGGCCAGCTACACCCACACTCCAGGGATTTATTATGCATGTCTTCTACTTCATTACATGATTTAGAATAAGAACAAGTTGAGAAATGGGTCTATTTGTCATTCAGTTGTGCTGCAGCAGCTCATAGTGGGCAGGCTGGAGTAGAAAACAGACTCACCTTTCTTAAGTGGAAGATATGGAAGACTTACATTGTCATCAGAGGATGAAAAACAAACATAACACTGTAATGTAACTGGCTAACACTGTTGAAGCAGAGCAGCTGATATTGGTGAGAGCAACAAGATAGAACACTGGTGAGTTGCCTTCAGTCCAAAATGGCAGAGGCGTAGCTCTGCTGCTGTGCACTGACGTGGCAACGGAATGACCAATTTGCTTTCACGTTAGTTAGTTAGTTAGTTCTTTGACAAAATGATGCAAAGTTTGCAAAGACTAGCTGACATTAGCTACTCTAAGCTACTGGTCATACTACACCATAAAAAGCTGTTCAGCAAACCCCCTACTGTTGTGATTGGAGTAAGGGTACACTGTATTTCAAATCCTGAAGCTGCACACTCTGTGACAGGAAACATGCAAATTGCATTCATTATGCAGATTATCTCGATAAAAGATAAAAGGTGGGCCACTCAGCAGGAGAGGAAGCAACACAAGGCAATGTTGCTTTTTCTTCTAAATTAGTTTGTTCTTAAATAATGAGCTTTAATGTGCTGTTAAGCAAAACACTCAAGGACATATGTGCCCATAAGAAGAGAATTAATTCAATTTGCTTTTTCATTGGGTCTTTCAATGTGACAGTGAAGTTGTGACAAACAGAAAATTACAGATACCCTGATTAATCCGGCAAAGTTGGTATGAGATTTTTTATTTTTTTCTCTAAATAAACTCTGGAAAAAGGAAGCGAGAATCATCTACGAAATCAAGGTTTAAAAAATAGACATATGGGACATTCAGCAGAAAGGTTACAAGAGTTATGATTCAATAGTAAATATAATAGAGTTGAAAGAGAGATACAGCCTGTTGACAGTCTTTGCTTTCTGTTTTCAGTTGTCACACAATTTCTTTGACCTTTGCTCTATACAGAAAGACAAATGTCGCCTCATCTCTCTCAGGATCAACCAGTGGAGTTTTAAACATCCCCGTTTTGCTGTTGCTGTGAAGGCAAAACAGAATTCTGTGTTCATGGTTTCAAACAGTGCCCTGCAGTTATGCGAGTTTCCTCCATGATGATGCCATCCACAGCAGCATACAGTCGATGCAAAAGCAACTAGAGCATGAAACCAGTTTTACACAAAGCCATTGAAAGACAAAATACTTGTCAAAACAGTAGGGATTAATATAGCCCACATATCAGTGAAGTTAGGATCTATCAAGAAAGATGTAAAAGGAGGACAAAGGTTCTGTGTGTGGCAGAATCAGTGAGTCACACACTGACAAACATGCAGTCATGCAAGCTGCATCACTGAACTAAACATCTTAGGGTCTCTGGATGGTGAAGGTGGTCCATGCTGAGATTCAGTTTGTGTAGATTTAGTGTAGATGCTTGTATACTTGTATACAATTTATTTTCTTGAGAGTTATCCACCAGTAATCATTTCAACATCATAATTTCCTTGTTTGACAGTGTGCTACAGGAAACCACTCTCTGTTTACTGTCTCAGATCACACATTTTGTTCTAATCTGCTGCACCCACCACAGAGCAGGAGTGCTTTACTGACAGCTGGGATCAGCAGGCTGGAAGTAAAGCACTCCAGTGTTAAGATATTGACAAATTCGCATTATATATATTGTTGTGCGTAGTCTCACTTCAATAGACAGTTTTATTCACCTCATGGTTTCGTCAAATATGATGAGATGAATGGCCTATCACGTGTTTATGTCAACACATTTGATTTTATTTAAGCTGTAAATCCATGCTATTGTTTTGCTCCTGAGAAGCCCAGAGGATTTAGACAAAACAATATTTTTATTCTGAAAGCCTAAATATTACACTTCAGCAAAACATACTGCAAACTGAGGACAGAAATCCAAGATGTGTGTGTTCTTAGTTACTTCTTATTGTGTCACAATTGTACTGACTATGTGAGACCACCAGAACAAATTAACCTGACCTGTAAATTTGCTACACGCCCAGAGCATATGCAGGGTGTTTGTGTGGGAACAGTATTATTATCTCTCTCTCTCTTTCTCTCTGTATGTGTGTGTGTGTGTGTGTGTGTGTGTGTGTGTGTGTGTGTGTGTGTGTGTGTGTGTGTGTGTGTGTGGCAATATAGGCTGCCTGGATACAGCTGAGCCAATAACAGACATATCCTGAGTTTCCTTGGCAACACTATAGCAACCTTTGCTGTGAATGAGGCTGCTATTTCGAGGAGAATCGAAAGGATGAAAAACATGTGTACAGTTTATGTACAGATCAGGTTATTCTTCTGTTTACCACATTTGCTCTGGGGTCATTTTAAAAATAGTGCAGGAACAGCACTGATAAGTGGATCATTATTGTGACTTAAGACTTCAAACTTCTATGAATGTGAACAAAACTATCTTTTAAATATCAGACATTAGAACTGGTGTGCATGGAGAATCATCAGAGACAGAGAAAAAGAAGTACAGCAACATGTACTTACCTGTTTACATGCTTGCTACCTTTGACCAACTTAAAAATTCATCTTACATGTGCATTAAGTGGACCATGATCTATGTGTCAAATTCCATTAGGATGTTTCAGAATATCCAGTTTCAATATGCAATGTCAGAACATTTAGTATTTCATAATTACAGTTTAATTGCCAAATCTTTCCACCATGAGCTTGAAGCTTGTTAACCTCACCTCATTTTGCTGTTGTTTCTTATTAAGCAGACAGGAAGGGAGAGAGGAAGGAAGCAGGATGCAACTGTCAGCCAATGAGAGGCTTATCACAATGCACTACATCTGTTGAGTAATCTATGTAGTAAGAACTGCAATAACATCAACAAGTCACAAGTGTTCACCTATAATCTTGGTAATTACAGTAGAGATTCAACAAAAATGTGCAGAGAAGAGGTAATGTCAGCAGACACTTTAGCAATGCAAGCAGCATGTTTGTATGTTGTAGTGTTAGCTGGTCAATCCACCACTGTGGTCCAGACTGAAATACCTCAACAGCCTTTGGACAGATTAATGTTAAATTTGGTACAGATATTCATTTTCCCCTCAGGGCGAACTGTCATCATTTTGGTGATCTCTGACTTTTGAACCAGTGCCACTGAGGGACTGAACAGAATGACCTCAGACTTTTCATCATTAAATTTAAGAACACTTTGGGACATCCAGGATTTGATATTAGAGAGACAGATTGTGAGATTAGCTAGGCTGCTAGGATCTGTGCATTTTAGTGGCATGCATAACTGAATGTCGTCTGCATAAAAATAGTAAAACACATCATGATTTTAAATAACCCATGTATATAGAAAACAGAGGGGGCCGAGAATTGAGCCTTCAGGGACACCACAATTCAACTGAGTGAAAGAAAAAGAAAAAGAAAAAGTTCTGTCAGAGAGTTTTGGGCATAACAAGCTAAGAACCGAGCCCTTGATGCCCTCATGCCCCTCTAAACAATGTAACTGTGATCAACTGTGACAAAAGCAGGACTTAAATCTCAGAACTAAAATTGAGCAGTTGCTTCTTTCTGCAGTTAGCAGTAGGTCATGAGTGACCATAACAAGCGCTGTCTTGGTACTATGAAGTGCACTAAAACCAGACTGGAAACTGTTAAAATACTATGGTCAGGCTGGATTTGGGACCTGATATCATCCACCTTCTTTACAAAATAAATTAGAAATTTTTTGGGCAGCTAAACGTCAGGTACAAGATAAGAAGTGCAGGTACTACTGATAATCACTTACTTTAAATATATCTTTAGGATTGTGGTTATTTTTAGACATCAGTTCAGGACAGTAATTCAATCTTGCATCCTTAACAGCCTTGTGATAAATTAACATTTGTCCATGTGGACCTATCTGAGACTCAACCAGGGCCTGGAAGGAGCATCTTAACCATGCAGGAAGCTGGAGTGGAAGGCAGGGAGAGAGCAAGGTTCATTATTTTTTTCATGATTCATGGTTCATGATTTTGTTCATTATGGCCATGCTATATATGGGTATCTATAAATATCTAACACCATTTCCAGGTACTCACCTGTGTACATGACCAAAAAGTTGTTTGCTCCCCTGGAGACAGTAATTGTTAATTTGCTGACCAAAGCCAAGACTTACCAGAAACCAAATTCAGATGAGTAATAAAGAGTGTTTGTCTCTCTTTGCTTCCCTCAATGAATCAATCAGCGTGCCAGAGTCTGGGCAGTAACAATGACCAAACAAAAATTGCTGACCATAAAGATGCTGGTGTAGATTTTAGAATAATATTATAATAATATTATTAGCAATAACATTAATGTTAAGGGTTCATTTTATGGCTGACACCCACTTCCAAATATAATGATCCAGTGTTTCAGCAGGTTTTCACACAGTCTGGAACTAGTTGAAATGGGGCTTTGTACTTAATATAGTGGATTTGCACTGAAGCCACATAACAGTAAGTCACAGTTTGTTACCAGTGCACTCTGGTGTCTTACTGTGTAATTTATGCTTTGGGATTTACAAATGAATAGTACTGATTAAATCTACCACCTCTACTTTTTCTGTGTCTATTGCAACTTCTATTTCCATTAATGCTGCTACTTTTACAACTACAAATAATTTTCATGCATGAAGAATTGGGTGCTTCACTTGGTAATATAGTTTTTTTCATTTATAGTTTTCAGCTTGTGCAATGTGCCCTCATTAGTATATTGATAAGATTCCGATTTGTATCACAACGCAGAAAGTCTGAGAGTGATAACAGATATAAGTTGGAAGCTACTATAGCCACACTATATTCTGAGTTGCTGACAGGAAGCTTTAGCAGGATGAAATAATTGTGCGTGTGTGTGTGTGTGTGAGAGAGAGAGAGAGAGAGAGAGAGAGAGAGAGAGAGAGAGAGAGAGATGAAGGATGGCCAAATCAGCATGGTCTAATTTCAGTCCCAGCCAACCCTGAGGCGTCCTAATGAAGACAGAGCTAACAATCAGCTCCCCTGCTGGAAGATGATTGGGAAAACATGATATTTATTCCAATTTGCACCATCCTACTTGGTTGTTATGTAGAGGACATGAAACCTGTCAAGATGTGCAGCTATAAGTAACATCTCCCAGAATTTAGATGGTTGCTCATATTAATTTGTCAACCTGTTCAGGTGTATTGTAGACTTGGGGGCCATACTTAATAAATGTTTGTGGAGGCTGCTTTGGACTGTAGTAATTTGTGTGCATGAGGTTTTTGACACATAGAAAGAAGGTTGGGGATTTTGACTCACTCAGAATTGTTGATATGTATTTTATGAGCACACCTACATTCACTGGTTCTTTTTGGCCACTTGGGGGGCAGCACTACAATTGTTGTCACCTGAAAGTTGGAGATGACCTCTTCAACTGCCTTTTCACACATGCATCAGAGATGGAGCAACATTTGCATTTATTTGGAGAAAAAACAAGTCCTGTTTTTGTCTCCTTTTAGTCTCCTTTTAGCTCTGATTTGTCCATAGTCCATGGCTCCGTCAGAAAGGGGGTTTGAAGTAGAGACGTTTTTGGGGGGATCCTGTGTGTCACGGTATTCCTATGGGATGGAAGTCAGTTTCACTCAACTTGAAAGGGGAAGGAAAAAAATCGGTGAGTTTGGGCTACATTACCTATTCTTCCTTCAGTGAGGTGTGTGAGGTCTTTCTGTTGATTCTGACAACTTCTCTCACAGTTGTGACTGCAGAGCCTCATTCAGCTCAAAATGTTTGAAAACTACGAGGAAAGCAGTGGGACACAGAGGCTGAAAGGACTGGCTGTAGTGGGAAAGAGATGTGTGTAAACTGATTCTAGTGGAACAGAGAGGTTTAGAGGACTAGTTATAACATGAACTGAAAATGGTCAAGCTTGTTGAGAACTTTGCGATGCACAAGGCTCAGAGAATGATGTCCAGACAGAGATGTTAAGAACCACTCCACTGCCAAGCAATGTAGCATTGTGTGTGAGTGTGTGCTACACATATATGACTGTAAGACTGTGCTTCTCCCTTTGTTTCATGAGTGTTTGTGGCTGCAGCTACAGAATTCATATTGTTTATACATCTTTGTGTTGTCTGGTTTGGCCATATTGAGGTTAATTTCTGTAGCCTAATACTGCTTGTTGCATCCACTAGTGTCCATAGCTCTTTTTATTTATTGTTGGTCATTTGTGTTTACTTTTGTTTTCTGGTTAATTCTAGTGAGGCTATACAGAACAGGACAGTTATAAATGATAATCAATGCCAAATCTCGTAATACAAAGGGAATTTATGATTGGTTTGGACTCTGTGGTTGATGTTCCACTAGTGTGATTGGACTGACATTGAATGCAGTAATAGCAGCACAAAGTAACAGAGTAATGGTAGTTTTACTTGAGTAAAATATTCCAGTACTATTTCTATCTCTGTCTAAAAGTAATATGAAAAGGATAGCATGAACATAAACTCAAAATCATTCCATTACCTAAAGACTTCCACTCCAGTGTCACCCTCTAGTTTGGAGCATATGAACTTACCATATTTAAGAATGGTTAAATCAGCTAGTTTGTCAGTGATTTTAAAAAGAAGATCCAGGGCAAAATATGAAATGTGCTCCACCCCAGAGGATGATGCTTAATGATGTTGTTGTTAACAATCTGATCTTTTAGTACCATCAGGTCACAATTTTTTTTTAACCAGCAAATTTTCTGAGAAAATGATGTACAGTATTTTTATATAATTTAGATTTGTGGACATTCAGGGTCACCAGAGGTTAAATCTTAATGTTGATGATGTGCCAGACATGCTACACTTTCATACCTTGATATTAAAAATGTCTTTTAGGCAGACTAACACTGAATCCACTGAGCACATCCATGCTCTTCAGAGGACGAACCCTTTTGTCTGGCACCACTCTAAGGCCAAAATGTCAACTTGTCACACAAGATATCCCACAATCTAAAGGTTAAAGACTGCCATGAAATTTGCTGAGCACTTTCACGTTTGTGTGTGTGTGTGCGCGCGCGCGCATGTGTGTGTGTGCGCGCGCGCGCATGTATGTGTGTGTGTGTGTGTGTGTGTGTGGGTGAGTGGGTGGGTGTGTGAGTGTGAGTATGTTGTTTGTTCTGACACTTTTGTATTACTAGGTGTAATGTACATTTTGTTTAAGCTGTTTAGCTGTTGAAATTGTTTTCATGTATTATTTAGTTTCTTTTTCTTTTAATCAATAAAACTGACTGAAGTAATGTTTTTGTGGGAATTAAAGGCGGCAGACTCTGTTGGTATATGTACTCCAAATACTCAGAGAAAGACTGGGAAACTTCACAGGCTTGTATAGACTTAGATCTGCACAACAGCACACCAGAGACAAGCCTCTCTGTGGTTGAAATTACACCCTGACTTTCATCATTCCAGAAAAAAAAGAAAGAAAGAAGAGCACAAAGAACCTGCACAGAATCCAATTAGCAAAGACCAAGAGGCGCTGCAGTGAAACTTTCATATCTTCCAAAAATTACATTGTGTTATGTTCACTGTTATGTTCAGAGTAGAGAAGAGTAAATATTAACTTTGAGTAGCAAGATGACACATGTATGAACAAGGACAATGTGTTATTATTCAGTAACTCTCAAAAGCCACTGTGCAGCCAAGTTTGCATTTGTCTTCACCAACCTTAGTAAGTATATGGCTTTCCCTGCTCAGACCACTGACTTAGTCTGCTTCTTTAATAACCTCTGTTTGTCAAACATAGATTTTGTCACTCCCTTAAAAAAACACACCCATTCATATTAGTAACTCATGCCCTTGGATGAACGATGACATGCATTGTCTTAAAAGAGAGAGCAGAAAGGTTAAGTGTAGGTGAAAAAAATGATAAATTTGAATTTCAGTTTATTCACATGAAGCAGTTACTTTCATGTTTTAATAAGGACGTGAAAGAACTAAGAAAAGCTTATTTTTCTAATCTGATTGATGACAGTAACAAAAATCTTAGAGCTGTCTTTAGCACAATGGACAGATTGGTGAACCTGGTCCTTCCCCCTGTACCGGTCTTTTCTAATGCTGACTGTGGAATGGTTTTACCATTCTTTATCGATAAGGTCACTGACATAAGGTCTAAAATATTGCCTTCCTGTTCCCCAGGGCTTTACTGTCTGGTCTATGTTTCTCTGTTGAGCCAGCCCAGCCCAGTCTCAGTGGAAGAACTTGCTAGAGGGTTGTCTGTGAAGATTCCCATTCACCCACTAGAGGGTTTTACTCCTGTCCCATCCCAATACATGACAGAGTAAAAACAAATCCTGTCCCATCCCAGACCTGGAAGAATGATTCCTGTCCCCTTTTGAGTGGGGGTAATCTTTAGGCAGTGGAATGTTTTTGGTGTTCTCCCTATCCTTTTCAGATTTCTTTCATGTCCTCTGTGGTGCGGCACAAGAAATGTTACTCAAGTGCTTGTATAAAATGTATGTATCTGGGTGGAAGTACAAAGTCAGATAAAATATACTACTATATGATGCTGCTATTAAATTATAGATCAGTTACAAATATACAATGTCTTCCTCTGTATAGCCTGCATGGCCTATAAGAAGCCAACCCCCCTTTTTTCCTTGAGCAGCAGGCACTGCAGGCATGGTGGAGGACACGTCACCAGTGCCCACAGCGGGATTCAAACCGGGGACCTTCTGGCTGTGAGGCGACTTGTGCCACTGTACTGTCCTCCTTATTAGGCGTCAGCCATGGGCAGGTGTAAAAATATCTGCCTTTGATAGACAGGAGTTTTTTCTGTGGCCACTGATCAGAATGTTTCCTCATCTGCTTGGTTGACCTGTGGTGTACCCCATGGTTCAATCCTTGGTCCTATTCTTTTCTCACAATACATTCTCCCCCTTAGTTTCTTAACTCATAAATTTAAAGGTATTTCTCATTGCTGTTATGCGGATGATACCCAGCTGTGCTTTTCTTACAATTTGGATGATGTAAACTCTCTGCTTTGTAAGGCTGTCTAACAGCTATGGAGTACAGGATGTGACTACCTCCAACTTAACTTTTTTTGGCCCCACTTTATGTTTCTATGTATGTTCCCTGGCCATGGTGAGATCACTGAGGTCTTCTGACTAAGGCCTTTTGGTTGTCCTAGGCTTAGACTGAGAGATGACTGAGCTTTTGCAGTTATGGCTCCCATCCTCTCGAACCAAAGCAGTCAATAGTTTTAAGAAGCTTTAAAAAACTCACCTGCTTTGTAAGCACTTTGTCCTGTAATGTGTGGTTGTCTTCTGTGTGGTTTTTATGTTTTTTATATTGGTATTTTCTGTTTCAAATGTCAAACGTGCCAGAATTTTTCTCTCTGCATTTGTTTGGGAATAAACTACAGCTAAACAGTGAGTGGACCCACATTTGCTATATGGTGAGAAAAATGATTCCAAGTGAATGCTAAAGTTGATCCATATCTGCATCTGTAATAACTAGTGCTGTCAATCGATTAAAATATTTAATCATGATTAATCTCATGAATGTCATAGTTAACTCGCGATTAATCGCAAATTAATCACACATTTTCATCTATTCTAAATGTCCCTTGAATTATCATTTTAATACTGTTATCAACATGTAAAAGTGGATCGGCTTGCTTTGTGCAAATGTTTTTTATTGAAAGCAACAAAGTATAGTGTTATATTTCACACTAACATTCTCACTTTGAGCACATTCACATTTGAATGAATCAAATCTCCCACAATTTAACACTGTCAATAAACAGATGACAAAAAATTTATAAATTCTTGGTTACAAAAAAGCCCCTTCAACAACCCTTTCTAAGGGATCAAAACAGGGTGATCCAAAATTAAGTTACACAGTGCACATCATTGTAAACTAGGACTCAGGCTATAGTGCAGTTAAACCATGGCTTAAACTTTCCTTTCTTAAGTTTCCTTTGAACATAATAGCATCCATACACCTCTGTCGAAAGCCATCCATTGTCGCCTTGTTTTGGCAAGAGGGCGGCGGAGAATTCACATTCACCGTGTGTTGAAACCAAACTTTCCATTCAGAATCTTGTTCGCATCCAATTCAATGTTTTGCGCTTGACATCCACACAAACCGGTAGCCTACTTAGCCTTTACAGCTAGCGAGCAGGCAAGACCAAACATGTGTGTGGGGCGTGCCTATTGTTTTGTTTCCGGTTTACAACCCGATCCTGTAGTTTTCCTTACATTACTAGCAGTGGCCACAGCTTATAAAAAAACTACAAGTTCACTAGGTCACTATTTTATCTTGCGATAAAAAAACACGTTAATACCGCGATATTTTTGACAGCACTAGTAATAAAGCAACTGGCTAACAAGTTTGCTCTATAAACTTAGTAGGTGATAATGTGCCAGTGTTGTGTTTCCTACTTGGTTCTGCTGCCCCCAAGTGGCCAAAACAATCAGTTAATGTCGGTTAAAGGAAATATAGCACATATTATTTGATTGTAGTTGTTGAAGAAACTTCTCAGCTTGTTAAAACTGACAAACTCCAGGTGAGTAATGACAACATGATCTTGGTATCCTCTGTGGTAGCTGCTGCTGCGATGGTTTTTATTGCACACCTGTATGGCAAAAAAAAAAAAAAAAAAAAGTAACAGATTCAAGTGAGAATCAGAAATTTCATTGTTATATAAAAGATTTTTATTTGAGATGTCCTTCATTCAGATTTTCTCCTGTAATTCCCAGTTTTGAAATTAATACATGCATAAAAATCTAACAAACAGGACTGCTGCAAAATCTGTTTATATCTATTTTTGATCATTATGTTCAAAACATCTGAGAATAGCTGCAACTTATATTGAAACAAAGCTTGCATGCATTAAGCTCTCCTTTCAAATGTTACTGGAACTTCTATAATTATGATCACATCTAACTCTGAAAAGTCCATTATTGCAACATAACCCATCTGACTCTGATTAAGCTCAGAGAGATGATGGATCCCTCTGCTTATTTCCAAAGAGGCTCCAAAGGAACAATTTGTTTATTGAGTTAAAACTGTGCACAGTCAATATTACTTGACTGTGCACAATAATCCACACTGTGGATTATTTATATGATAATCAAATTAATGAAAAAATGGTTTTAAAATAATTCAGTGTTCCCCTAGAAACCATTTTTGTCAAAGGAAATATTGGCTGTAGACATGAGTTTAATCTAGATAGCACATCAGTCATGTTTTACAGTAACATTAAGTTAAATAATCACCATTTTGCTTATGCAACAGCCAATTGTGGCCCACAGCTCTTGGCAGCTCCTCTCCTTTCACTTCATCTGGTCTCCTCTTACAGCATTTCCTCCATCTCTCTCTGCTCCTCTGCTTTTATTTAGTCTTCTTGTATCTATTTTGGGGGAGGGAAAGCTGAAGGAGAGAAAGGAAGGCAAGGGTAAAGGAGAAAATATATGTATAGAGAGAATTTAAATGCAGACAGAAGGATAAATACTTCCCTCCTGTTGGGAGCCATGTCAGACTGCACAACACTGCTGCACTCTGCATGACAAGACCAGGCAGGCAGGCAGGCAGACTGTGTGTGTGTGTGTGTGTGTGTGTGTGTGTGTGTGTGTGTGTGTGTGTGTGTGTGTGTGTGTGTGTGTGTGTGTGTGTGTGTTTGTGTGTGTGTGTTTGTGTTTGTGTGTGTGAGTGTGAGTGTGGCTGGGCATGCAGGCAGACTCTCAGTGAATGTAGGTGAAAGGGCTTTATTGTCAGAGCGAGGCAGTGCAGAGTCGAGCAGAGCAGGGATAAGCTATAATCTGCACTCCCCCGCCACTTCTCCTGAGGGGGTGTGGTGAAGAGGTGGATCGATGTGGGAGGAAGAGGGAGGGCAATGAGAGAGAGAGATACTTAAGTAATTTGATTAACTTTTCGAGTAAAGGCAGCAGTTTCTGTGGTTCTCTCAAGCAGTGATCTTTTCAGTATCGCAGCTGTAGCCATGAAAGGTGACTGTGTAAAGAGAACAGAAGCTGCAGTCAGCTTGGATTCATGTTGGTAAAAAATGGCTTCTTGTTCTCATTCTCAAAATGGTGCTTGTGCGTAGAGCATGTAAAATGCAACAAAGAAGTTACATATTTAGCCATTTGGTGAAAATGTGGATGTTCTGAATACTGATATTGTCCATCCATACACTCAATATGTTCCAAAGACAACATTGTATGTCACAATGCAACATTAGTCAAGAGTTTCAAGGATGATATTTGTTACCAAACACATATAGAGTTTGGGTAGAGTATCATTTCAACATTTTAATACCATTCAGTGATGTCTTTTTCATGTGTAAGCACATTCAGTCAATTGTTGAAGAGGCTCATTAGCAGTCATTTGCCTCCACATCGTGTGTTAATTTTCAATAACCTCACAGGGTGAATGCATCAGCCACTTGCTGGCAAAATAGAATGGAAAAATATTAATGTAAAATCATTGTTTGTGAGGTAATACACTTTAACTAACTAATACTCTACTTTCTTTTTTCATAATAGGATAAATCATTACTTTCCTACCCCACCAAGTACAAGAAGTTGTAGTGTAGTAACAGCTGACACAAGAGCCTTCCAGTTAATGTTGTAGATATCGATATTCCTGATTGAGATAAATTGCTTGTTTAAAACGCAGCTTGAAAGAAAAGGACAAGGATGTCCTTTATCCTCTTCTTCTTGCCTTCATCTTGAAACCGTTTGCACTCTACATCCATTTAAGTAACAGCATTTATGGTTCTAGGGTTACCGTTAATGAGCAAGTATATATAAGCTGATGACCTAATTTTATATCTAACACATCAACAGGCCTAATTTTCTAATAACATATTATTTGAATATGCATTTATACATCAATACAATTTCCAGCTTCTCTTTGCACTGGTTAAAATCTTCATGCAGACTGAGTGAGTGTCAAATGCTTCTACCACTACTGTGATACTGTATGTCATGGCCATGCATGATTGGAGGATGTATGGAACATGTGAGTACAAAACAACTTCCATATCTGTTTGAACTGTCAGGCTCTGTTTCAGTATGAGAAGGTAAAAAGGGAAAGGTGTGCAAAGAGCAACTTCACTGCCCTCTCTGGTTGAACGTGTGTGTGCATGTGGTTGGGTGTGTTCGGTGTGTTGTGCTGTATCTGTAACCACACCCAATAGTGATGTCACAGGGTCCTGGAGTACACTGGTACATCACTGCAGTAAGGCCAGGATTAACTGGAGGTCTGCAGGAACAAGATTTTCAAGGGATATGAAGGGACTCTTTACAGCTTTGACATTCTGCCATAGCTCTGTTTGATGGGACTAGATGGGATCATATAGTATCAATAAATATGGAGTAGCGATTATCAATCTATGTTATTTCCAGAATTTGCACCCTGTATGACTGTTTACTGATTTTTAGTATGTGCACTCTCACCCTCGTAAGAGCACCAGAACACACAGAGCACTGTATTTATACTGTATGGAGTTCTTGTATGAGCTGGCTGAACTCAGCTGCCTTGTCTTGTTTCGGTCGATGTCGAGTTCTCACACATGCAGGAGGAGTGTTATTGACAGTCCAGCAGACAAGAATACACCTTGTACTTTTGGGCTTGTGATGTTATAAATAAACGCTGCCAGACCAAAACCACGGCTTCCTCTTAGTGGTTTCATAACAGTCTGGCACAAAAATCTAACAGCGCAAATAACTGTTACGTTAACATTCATG